>NW_024962278.1:4087677-4134562 GCF_019238085.1 Lagopus leucura | reverse complement strand
GGGGGGGGGGTCTATTCATT
Organism: Lagopus leucura; assembly: GCF_019238085.1. Lineage (NCBI taxonomy): Eukaryota > Metazoa > Chordata > Aves > Galliformes > Phasianidae > Lagopus > Lagopus leucura. The sequence continues at coordinate 4,134,542 of NW_024962278.1, read as the reverse complement.
GTGAAGGCCTTTGGGAGAGGTTGATTTAAACCATTTAACATAAGATGCAATAGCAACGCGAACTTCATGTAAACTGCATAATACATGCAGGTACATAATACAATAATTACATGTCAGTAAAATGCTGAAAGCGAAGCCTTCCCGTTTGTGGCCTTCTGTGAGGCTTTATTCTTTATATCCTGTCCCAGTACGTGTTTTCTGAACAGCCCTGTTTCCATCTCTGCATGTGCACTGGACCCTTCTGGCTCACGCAGAGCTTCTCCCCGTGCCTGTCAGTGAGCTCTGTCACCAGCATCACTGCACTGTCATATCTGGTCCCAGCTGTCCCTGTGAGACTTAAAAATACTGAGGTGTATTGAAAACTTCATGCTGGCCCTGGATGAATTTTGGATGAGTTTAAATCCCACTAATTCAGCTGAAAGAACAGTTGATTTCAGCCTGCTCTGGGGTGTACCTTTGGAGTGTATGAAAGATATATGTATGTTCCATAAAAACTCTCACTGTGCATGTGCTTCTTCTGAGAGTGTTTAAATTCTAAATCAATTCTACTGAAGAAAATAGAACCAGCTGATTTCAGTTCATCTCATAGAGGATAAAACAAACTGATTTTCTTCTAGGACTCTTGCTTTAGTAATAAATATGATATGAAATAATAATATGAAATAATATGAATATAATGATATGAAAAGGAAGAATGAAATGTGATGTGGGCAATCAGCTGCTTAAGTCAAAGAGTGATCTGCATAAGAATAGTCAGGAGCCATTGGTGGAGTATGTTGGCCTGGTTGTTACCTACAGGTTGTAATGACTGACATTTTTTTCTTTCTTGAACTAAGTGGCATCTGAAATCTTTATGCACTGCAATCAATGAAAGCACAGAAAGATATTTCATTTTTTTCTTCTTCTCCCTCGAAGAGGAAAAAGCTGTCTGTTTGGGTCCAGTACTTCCTCAGATGTGATAGCTGATGCTCATGACCACAGACATTTATCCTTCAGAGCTGATTCTTTTTTTCTCTCTGGTGTTATGATTTCTTGATCTTCAGAGAAAATTCCATCCTATAATCACAGCAAATACCAAAGTACTGCCTTTCTCTGGCAGCCCAAGCAGTTCAGCAAGCCCTGAACAACAATGACATTCTCCTTGAATGTCAGGAGTGTACAGGAGGATGGTGCAGGTTTGCAGCTATGAGGGACAGACAGAAGCAGACAGCTTTTCAAGACATACGTGTATGTGTTTAACTAGAAACTGGAGTAAATGCTCTATGAAAAGAAAAGAACAGCAACAAACCCATCATTTTGAAGTAGCTTGATTTGTAATAAGCGCGGATCAGTTATTTATGATTTTTTCCATGTGAAAGGCCTCACATCATACTTACAGACAACTTGTTGGTTGATGACTTTTTTCTAAGAAATGCTGCCTTAAAAAGAGTTATTATTATGCACAGTAGGTATCAGTGAATTATTTATCAAACATATTTTTGCTCTTACTGAAAACACGGTTGATATGTTTTTCTAAGTGTTTTATTGTTGTAGTCATTTGCACACCAAACAAGAATTTATTTAAGTTAATGCTTATGTATCACCATACACATGAAAAATGAAAGATACATTTCAAATAGAATTGGTCATGGTTTTTTTTAATTATTATGCTCTTTAGGGGGGGGGGGGGGGAAGTGTATTTGTCACAAAGAAAAAAGAAAGAAGGAAAAGCACATGTGGTAAGAGATCTGTGTCAACAAAACTGCTGTCCAAACAGTTAGCCAGATCATGGATGGATAACAGCAGCACTTGGGCAGAGAGTTGGTGACTGCAGCTTCTGAGCCAGTTTTCATCCAAGTACTCTGTATAGCTTTTGCCTTCTCCTGGGTGAGAGCCTTTCCATCTCCCATACTGGAGCTTTTTCCTTCTGTAGAAAAAAACCCAACAATTAATGATTAAATACTAATCCGTGAAGCTTCTGTGTACAATGTGCTTATCTAGTTGTTCTCCCTGAACCAATTAATAATTTTAGGCTTAAGTGCAACACACTCGAAATAAGTATTGTTTAGCGTCTTAACGTCGAAGACAAAGGAAAACTTGATTCTGGCACGCGGTCATCCCAATTGATTTCCTAACTCGTCAGGCTGTTAGGTAGTCAGAGACGTGAAGTGCTTTTGTGAGAGATTTTGAACGGTTTTGGTTTGTCTTTGCTTGATAGGGATATAGATGATATTGATATATATATATAATATATAATATAATATATATATATTATATAATATATGATATTGATGAGGGATAGAACCTTTTGCTGCCCCATTCACTGTGCGTAAGAAGTGTAGTTGAAGAATAATCATGCTATTTCATAAAACTCACACAGACAGGACATTCTTAGTGTTCAGCATTAAAGCAGTATTTTAACACTGAAAATTTTTTTTTGAAATTCAGCTTGTTAAGGAGATGTATGTATCAGTTTTTCTCCTTTTCTGCGAAAGCTATTCAACTGATGTTACAAAATTTAAAGGAAAAGACCAAAGGCATTAAAAGGAATTGGGCAAACAGACTTTGATTTCTGAGAAATTTACCTAGAATAAATATTTGAAATTGAATTGTGTGTCCTGAAGTTAGCTTAGGAAGTAGCAAGGCATATGTTGTGTGTATGCCTACTGTGCATGCCTCCTCAGGAGAATTTGTGATAGAAATAGTTTGGGTGTATTTATTGGAGAGATGATGGGAGACAAGTAGGAATGGCAATATCTGTCTTGATACGGAGCATCAGAAGTGTTCAACTGTGGAATTGAGATTAGTAGTCATGAAGAAATCATTATTTTCTGTGAATTGTGCTGTGTCACTGAGTCTTGGACTCTAAAGAGTAAAATGCAATCACACGGTAGTAAAAAGGGAGAAGTGTGCTTCTAGCTTTCTGGGTTACTGCTAATACATGTTACCGAGTAAGGAGAGTAAGGACAAGCCTTGTCCTCTAGAGATGAGAGAATGTCATGAGAGAATGTCACAACAGTCTGAGTTTGTGAATTTAAGAATATAGGATCATATTGAAAAGAGTTTTGGTTACATGGATTTAGCGCAATCAGAAATATTCTTTTAGGTGGTAGGAACTACATAAACCTTTTAGAAATGAAGTAATATAAACTTTCAACTTTTCAAAGCAAAAAAACCTAAACCTGTCAGTTTATTTTTCACATCCAGGCAAATGAATACCATTTACAGTACTCAGGAAGTTTGGGCTTTGAGAGGGAAAGAGTGAGATGTCCAACCAGCTCTGGTGAGCCCTGGAGGCTGAGGGGTTTGGGATGGGGGAGGGGGGGGGGGGGGGGAAGGGGGAAGAGTTCCAGCTGTCCCTACAGAGCCTGGGCTGCTGGAGGGTCTTGGGACAGGTGGGTCTCTCAGGACCTGGCTTTGAGCAGGATGATGGTCACACATTTCAATTTGTTATGTTGTCTTTTAAAGGACAAAAAGCAGGTGACAACCATGAATGCATTTAGTTACATTAATTGACCCCTTCTGTGATTTGTAGTTTTAATAAACAGCAATGTAATAATAAACCAAAAGAGAAAAAAATACCACCACAAAACAACAGCAAAATGTAACACCATCACTTTAGAAAACTGTCAGCTGCTAAACACACATGAAAGATTGTTTACCGGGGTTTTTCGCAAGCTGTTGTTAGGCTGTGATAAGGAATTTGGGAAAGACAGATAACCCTTCCCAGCAAAGTTGATTTTGACTATGAACTTTAATAAAACAATTTGCTCCTGGGCATTTTCAGATTGTAAAGAATCCCTTTTCTGCTGAAGAACTTCCTAGATATGCATAGACACATGCAGAGTGACCTCTGAGACTGAATGAGTTAATGGCAAATATGGGCACAGTGTTTAGATCACAGCACCCTGTTTATATTTTCTTGCAGGGAACTTATATCAAGAATGATAATAAAACCAGACATTATGGAAAGAAGATTTTTGTTGCTGTGAGTTGCAAAGAAAAATATAAGGAATGACTTGAGTGTGAGGAGAAAGGAAGGAATGTGCAGAGCATTCTAAACTTGTGCATGTCATACATGGAAGAATGAGATGCAATCAAGCACCTTTATCTTTGAGCTGTTCTGGACAAGGAATGAAGACTTTTTTCTTTCAAATATGATATCCTGGTTATGATGTAAATGATGATTTGTAAAGCTGCAGAAAGTAAGTGACAAGTGGTGTCATGTGGTTGTCACAGTGTTCGTTAGTACTCACCTGTGTGTCAGCTAGAGTAAAAAGATTAGAGATCCTTGTTCTAGTGGGGAAGACTTTCAGCAACTGTCTGCTGATTTCTGACACCTGCAAGAAGACAATTACGCTAAATTGAAAACATTGTTGGGACGTTTATAGAGCTGATATTATGCACAGTAAAAAAAAAGAGAAATCATCTAAAAGAACTTTGACAGAAGTTGGAACCTGACATTAGCAACTTAACTTGGAGAGAGCAAAAATTACAGAAATGGGCAGGTATTCAAAGAATACTGAATTTCATGTTATCCCTTGAGAGCAAAAGTAAACTAACGCTGTGCACAGGTCAGCAGCAACCTGCGGTGTTCTCCCTAAAAGAATGGTTCTTTTCACCTTCACTGCAAGAAGCATCTCTTTGCTTGCTATAAAAAGAACGGGTGTGAGCCACATGCATATGCTTAAAGGAAATAACAAGGCAACAGAAGGATTTACCTGTGGAGAAAAAACAAACAAACAAACAAACAAAAAAAAAAAACAAGCAGAAAACATGAATACTTATTATCAAGTAAGTTTGCAATTTTTTGTTTCAAATGTCTGAAGTACAAAGCAGGAAAGCATAGGAATATGCACTGTGCCGGCCGTTCTCTTGGATGGGAAAATTTAAGATACTGACAGTTTCACAGGCATTTTCTGAACATAGTAGAGATTTGCTAGGGGCTGTGAAAGAGCACTTGTTGGCCTTTCTTTTGTCCTTCGTAAAAGACTGGATAACCAGATGTTTCACAGTTTCTTAGAAGAAAGTTTCTCATCGGTTTAAATCAATTTTAGAACTGCCAGCATTTTTATAAGCTTTGAATGGTATATTCATGCCAACATCACATTCTGCTAAAGTGAAAGAAACAGTAAATCTTGTGCATGAACTAGTGCTGACTGGCTGGCAGGGTTTTCCACTCAGAATAGCTCAGTGGAGGAGCAGTGCTGTGGCCAGCTAAAACTGACTTTTCAGGAAGCACGGATTCACTCAAGCTCAACTCTGTTCTTTAAAAAAGCTGCAGCAGTGCAATCTGGAGACTTTGTTTCACTTGCTCAGGAGCTCTGCTGCTTTCAGTTAAGCCGCTTCTCAAATCCAGATTCGCTGTTATTCATCCTCCACTTCACCTACTTTGTTTTCTGAAATTGCGTAGGAACTTTCTGATTCCTCCCTGAAGTTAAACTTCCATTATAACATCTACCATGAACTGAAGGAGCACATTGCTACCTGTTTCAGTGATATGGCTTGTCTGGCCTGAATTGCTATTGATTTTGAAGCAGGATGAAAGTTGCTATATAAATCCTTTTTCTCAACATTCGAAAAAGAGAACGCCGCTAAACCCATTGCTATATGCATACTAGAAACTCAAGTTCTCGGACTGAGAGTTTCATACATCTCATAGCTTTTCCATTGCATTTCTAGTAATATTTGGTTTCAGTCGTAGATAGCTTGTATGATAAATATGTAAAATTACAATGTTATGCGTATTTTACGAATGTGCATTACCTGAGATGCTTTATCCCTGACTGGATTGCCACAATAAAGAGAATCAGGATCAGTTTCATGTATGTATTCTCAGGGCAAACTTGTCACTCACGAAATAACAATCCCAAATGGGTGACAGCGCTCACACCAGCTGCTTGACATCCAGGCAGGTGCAGGAGCCCTAGGAAATGTCACACTATCAGATGCAGCTTCAGAGTGCGCAACTGGAAAAAAGCTCCTGGCCGCAGCTATCACCTCAGGCCATAGCTAACACCCCAGGCCACATCATCCTGTGGCTTGAAACTATTGCTGAGCCGTCAGTTTAATAAATGAGTAGCCACTTTGTTTTGATCAGTATTGTCAGGGCTTATTTCAAAAGTGATTCTGATTCCATCACGCAGCCTAGCCCAGCCAAAGTCAATTGGTAGAATTTCAAGGTGAATTTATTCATTCTTTATAGAAGTTCTATGCACGAATATATCAAGACAGTTGAATAAATTGAAATAAATAGACTTGGAGTTGCATAGTCTCCTAATAATTGAAAGTGTTTCCCTCCAGTATATTTGCAGTAATAATGCTACCTTTATGAAGAGTGGACTGTCTACGGTAAGGGAAAGTGTGGAATTACCATATTGATAACATATTTGGAAAATGGAATTGGGGCTAATATGTAGAAAAGGGCAGCTGAAAGTTGTCCTTGCCTTCAGCTTAGCACTGAAGATACAGTCAGAAGAAAGCCTGCTGCTAAATTATGATGCATAATTAGTTCCTTCTTCCACTGAGAATAACTTTCAGTAACTTTCCCTGTCTTTTTGTGCAGATGTTAACTTTTACAACAGAGAATCTGTAGGTAAATGTAAAAAGAGTTCATTTCTATAGAAGTGTGCTGTGTGTATGGCTTGTTACTCACAATCTCAGGATAAAAAAGCAGTAGATGCCAAGCCTGTACTGTTCTTAATTTTTTTTTTTTTTTTTTGAACGTCAATTACTTGTTTTTTTCTTCATGTACAACAGAATCAAATGTATACAAGCTCTAGTCTTTCTCCTTGTTTCATTTAAAAAAATGATTCAAGGTTGAATATTTTCTGTTATTCAGAAAAGGAATTAAGCAGAAAAAGATTTCTTTTCCACCAGAGGGAGAATGAGTAGACGGAAGGGAAACAAAAGGTATCAAGTAGAAGGCAACAGTTCATTGCTCAGGTGGCTTTTCAAAGTAGTCTAGTATATCAACTAGCAGAAGTGCAATTCTGATTTGAGCCTTTCAAGGGCTCTCAACAGGTGTTGTTAGGATAATGAAGATTTTGAAAGCTTTTCAAAAGAGGATTTTTGCTGTTTCCATGTTATTCTTCTAAAACAATGCCCCAACTAACCAAAAGGATTATCATGGCTATAAGAGGTGAAGACATTATTTTCTTTCTTGGTTTGCTTGTACTGACTTAGATACAGAAATAGCAGTTACCACATTGAATTCCTCCTCATCATGATGCTGCAACCCCACCTGTACATCACAGCAGACCAGGACTTGCAGTGCCACCTGGCCTCCAGGGTCAAGGATGGATTGGGATACATTCTTTACACGAAGAATAAGGAATCTGGGGCTGGTCCAGGCTGTAGCTGCCATTATGCAGCCTGCTGCACCTTTATCAAAGGGGACTTGGCCATGGCTCAACTGACTTGAATGCAGCATTGGGAGCCTCCTTCCCATCAGGTGAGAGTCTGGTGGCAAGAACCTCTCATAGAGTTGTAGCAGGGGCAAGGAGAGAGGATAAAGGCTAATCTCGTTCTGGAGACAAGAGAAAGAAAGCAGTAAAGCAAGTGAGCACAACACTTAGGAATAGATATGTGCTTAACTAAGTCAGGGAAGACATGAAATGCTGAATATTTGGCTTTTTTTTCTAATTCCTACTTCACATTCTCAGTAGTCTTTTTATAATCCTTCTTAATTAATGCATTCAGAATCAGTAAAAGAATGGATTAGGTGTTAAGGTAGTATCATCAGTATTGGGAGTTAAAAGACAGAACTCTAATATTTCCACAGAAGCTGGGGAATATGTAACAGTACTGGAGCCCTTATTTTATTCACATTTCAATGTGTTAATTTTTTAAGATGTTGAAATGTTAATATATCATTAAATATAATAAGTTATATATTGATTAAATAAAAAGGTTTTCCAACAATTAGCAGCCAGTTTTATGAACTAATGACTAAAAATAATGTAGTTTAAAAAATGAAAACCTTTGATTAAAAGAAGAAAGAGCTGTATCAACAGTCAGCTCTGAAATTACATTTTGGTTTTCCTTCTTTTTAAATTATACCTTCTAAATTGGAGGAAGTTTATGACTTGATCATCTGGCACACTGAGTTTATTTCTAGAGTGAAATTTTATGGATAACTTACATATCCCCTTGGAAATCAAAGTTTTTTAATGGTAGCATCAGCTTTTTAATGGGAGCAAACTGTGCTGCTGTGATAAGAGAAAAATATATATTCATCTTCAAGAGATTAATCTTTTCTCCAAATCTTCATTAGTATGTGGCAAGACAATATAGTACTGAACTATATGCAAAGATAAACAAGATTTGAAATATGAATATTTTACCAGTGTAGAAGATGAATATGACAGTTGAAATCTCTTCAGATTCATAATTTGCTTAAATTTTCGGCAAGTCTGAAGTGACTGATGCTCCTTAGGCAAGATTTAGTGATTTTAAAAGCATTATATTGCATTACACAAATGTGAAATCTAAAAGTTTTAGTCCATTGTTATTTATTACTTGTACAGCTCAGGGCAGCAGATCTGCTTTTGGAATGTAAAGGAAAAAATGTGGAGTTACTGTAGCACAACTACTGTAAGATAGTCTTTACATCATCTTCTGTACAGGGAGCTATGCTTAGTAATTTGCATAGCCTTTGAGAGGCCAAGAATTATTCTTTCCATCAAGAAGATCAGTCATGGCAAGCTTGGGTTAAACACATTCATTAACACATGTTATCACATGATAACAGTGCAATTAACTTATAGACCCAAAATATTTGCATATTTCAATTCACTGGTTTTAGTGTATCTTGAGAGAGATAAATGAAATAGTTCAGTGTTAATTATTACCATACATTTGCATGAAACTTAGGACATTTATTAATCTTCAATGAAAGTGAAGTTCATCACATCTAAAGTGTGAAAGGTGAAGGGTGGATGTTTTTTTCCAAATTAAACCATACCTCTGCTCTGTCTAGTGACTGATTCTTTTAACTAGGGCGAGCCCCAGCAGTTAGGGAGCTAACTCACTGCAGCCAGGAATATCTCTGTTACAGTTTCTTTATACAATTCTGGAAAACAGTGACTGATTCTGATCAACTGTTCATTGATTTACTATTGAAAATTAATTCTCTTCAGCATATATAGGCTGGATATATTTTGGGATTAAAGTCATGATTGCCTAAATGCTTGCAAAGTATTACACAAAATGGTAAATAGTATAGTTTACTTTCCTCATGAGAAATCTGAGCATTTTATTTCCCTGCCAAGTCACTTTCGATGCAAAATACATACAGACTGTGACCTATTAAGCAAACTTCAAAAACTTAAATAAAAGACTAATTCAAAATATTCAAGACAGATGCTGGATTTTTTTTCTACCTCTCTCAAAAGACCTCCCCAAACCCTGACAAATCCTTTAGGAATTTTCATCAAGACATTTCAGAATTATCACTGACTTCTTCTATAAAGTTTTTTAGAAATAAGATGTATAGAACTAATGTTTTCAGACTCAGATTTTATCATGCTCTTGTCTCCATTACAAAATGCCCATCTCATCCCTTAAGATTAAGTTCTAGTTGTTCTTAAATTTCAGGATTTGTTACAGTTAGAAGGTATAAATCCAAACATCTCAGAAACTAGAGGGAAATCTGCATATACAGTTCTGCTAATAGTTTCTCATCTAAAGATTTCTAGACTATTTCCCATTTTTGTACAATTGCAGTAAAATCATCTATTCTTATAAAGCAGTTCTGATGTCCTTCATGTTTTGATGGTAAATGAATTTCTCTTTTTTTCTAAACATATCTGAAAGAAATAACCTATTAAGCTATGCTCTTTTGATTTCTAGATTGTCTTAAGCAGCTTTCTTGGGCAAGCAACAGTTATTTACGTGGTTTTGTGGTGCGGATATGACCTGAGCCAGAAACACCATCTGCGCCCCGGAACTGTATTTGAAAAACAATGAAGTCTTCATCTGCACTTAAACCCAGATCTGTTTGAAGTCTCATGGGAGCTATATAGAATTGACTACTGTCACTGTTACATTATTTCTGTAATCAGCCATCAGCAAATACTAGAGGAAGCTCATCTAGGCAATAGTGAGCAGAAATCCAAGGAAGGTGTCTATTAGTAATACAGAAAATTCAACAAATTTTATATAATAGCCTGAGCAATCAGATAAATTAATTTTTAAAGTTGGTTGAAGAGAAAAATTAAATAGATGAATTCATTCAACCATGACCAGTCCGAGTTTTGTGTCCACTGGGGTGTCAGTCCTGACACATTATTAAAATTATCAGATTAAAATATGAAGAAATGTAGCTAATAAAATTGAAGGGAAAAAAATCTGCAATATAATTACTTGTTACAGTTTTCGGCCTCCTGTCTGCCACCTGCCATGCTCTAGTAAACTGTATTTTAGGAAAGGCCATTGCATATTAACTTTTTATATTGTAACAAGATTATGTTTTCTTGCACTGACATTCAAGCACAAACATTTATAATTAAATGTGGAACTACGCCTAAGCTGTACCCTGTTATGAGTGATATAGCTGTTTTCAGAATATGTACCGTACCGTTGCCCTTTTTAGCTCTATCTTTAGCATGAATAAATGCATAAATTTTAATGGTATACAGAGAACAAAGGAACTGAACGAACGAGAAGTTCTGAGAGAGGATTTGCCAGAACTTTGGTTTCATAATTGAGAACTCATCATCAATTAATGTTCTCTGTGATATTGTCCTTATGAAACAGTAATTATAAAAACAAAGCCTTTTAGTGATCCCATGTACTGCCTTCTAAAAGGGTGGCTGGATTTTTCATGTTATTGTTTATGGTAGTTATGCTGCTTTACCAAGACTGAGTGGTTCTGAAGCTATCGCACATGGCCCCCTACACCTTGAAAATTTTTGAGAGACTGATGAGAGTGGGTAATTTTCTTGTCAGTATGTTGCAGCCAAAAACATGGTCGTTTGCAAAACAGTTTTAAATACAAGAGCAAAAACAGAAGCCAGTGTGAAGACCATCCCCAAATTGACCACAGCTCCCTGAGACACTCAGCTTTTCCACATGCCTTTCCATCCTTTACCTTCATTGCACTATCTGAACTTTTTGGAAATTAAACCTATAAACCAGTGATGAGATAGTTTGTGAGATCCTAGATAGAGCAGATAAGAATGATATAGAAATCAGAACAATGCTGAAATTAAGGGTGAATAACACTCAAAAAATACTAAGGTAAAATACAGTGCCTCGTCATTTACCTTAAAACAAACCATCTGAAAATACCTCATTCTCAGTAATCCATTGCACAGGATACCATAGCTTGCTTGAACTACTAGGATATAGATGTCATCTGAAAGATAAATGATGCGCTGAAGTTCTCCAACTCCCTGTCCTATAAGATACAAGACAAAATAAAGCGAGATAGAATTTTTTTCATGCTTTATGCCATGCAGAACTATGAATTCAAAGATATTAAGTGCCATTATGCAACTATTTGAAAAGCTAATAGGTATCCCTGATATTCAAAGGTTTTCTTTGCTTTTGGAACAGAATTTCTCTCTGACATGGGGAAGAATTAGGTGATAAACTCCTTATTCATAGGCCATGTTGCTCTCGATGCCATTTGTTTGAAAGCCTGCAATCAGTTGGCTAACCACAAAGCCATTGGTGTCATATGTCCTTGTCTGTGATCTATACTGTATTTTGCAACATTTCAATACCAACTTTCAGTACCTCATCTGCAGTGCTTAGTAGCATTCTGGGTACATGGAGTGAAAATATAGTAGCGGTTCCTGGTAGGTATACTTTAGAGAGAGATTTTTACAATAAGATGTAATGGTTCTTGGATATAAATTTAGTTTATTGCCAACTAATTTGAAGATTTATTTGATATAAATTGATACTGCTCTGGAAACAGAACGTAGCTTCTGAAATCTTTGGATCAAAAGTCATTCACAAGTGGAAAAAACAATCTAGTTTGAGGCTGAGGATGATTAATTCTTTATGCCAGGATAAAAGTGGTGCAGTTCTCTTTTCTTAAAGAAAACAAATGACCATCAATTCTAGCACTGACTCCTGCTTACAATTTGTCCTCTTTGTTTATTTCACAATTAGTGTACATAGATTAATAATTACAATTCACGAGCCTAATAATTTATGCATTAGTATTTAGCCCTTGTCATGTCTTTAATTTTTGCAATTAATTGTTTTAATAACGGAAAGGTTAATTGCACTATTCATCAGAACTGCTTGCTCTGAAATGGTAGACAAATAAGAATCTTCAAAGATAAAGGGCATACTGAGTAGTCAGAGCTGTCATTCGAGTTGAGGGAAATTTGCTGAAATAGCCCAGCCAATTCATGTGGCTGCTGAAATCCTGGAGATCAGAACTGAATCTGTTCAGACACAAAGAACTATACCAAAGTATATGTCACTAGAAAGTAGCACCATCTTCTTTGAAGACTATACTATGTTCTTATACATGTACTGTGGCATGATATGCAGGGAGGAAGGACTTCAGCTGAAGTCCTACGTGAAGAGGACTTCAGCTTACTTTGAATGATTATGTTTAAAATGTGTTTTTAGGTCTACTATGTGGAGCCTGAGTGTTGTTTATATCTTGATTTTTCTTCCCTGCAAGGCCACATTTTCTTGGTAACACAACCTGCCAGGTAGCTGCTGCTCAGCTGTCAGAGCTCTGATAAAACCAAAACAACCATTAACGTGTGCTTGTGGTTATATGTATGTATATGTATACAAAGTGTTCAGTGGCCATTTAGCATTAAACATAAATGTGTGGGCATTAATTGTTGGTAAAAATGTGCAGATTTGTGTTTTCGAGTCCATTAATTTACTAAAATATTTATGTATGAATTTTAACTGGTAAGTTGATACAGTGGTGATAACTTCTTCTAAGATATATATGGTAAACTCAACAGCAGGGTGTGCTTAAAAGGAAATAGATTAACATTCTGGAGCCAATGCAAAGCATTTTAACACAGACCTTCAGTAATCTTATTCGCTCATGCTCCTAACTAACTGTTCTAGACATAGAAGAAGAAAACTGGTTTTCAGAGCTGTCAGTCAGATCCATCAATTAGCATAAATTTAAACTTAAGGACATGCAAAATATTTAATTTAATTTCCTGCATTTATTTAGTACTTGCTTTCTCTTTTACCAAAAATACACTATTTATACTTTTTCCAGTTTCGATGAAATCCCATTTCACAATACCGGATTTGCCGGCTGAACGAGAATTGCGTTTTCTAAACCCACCTATTAAAACTGTGTCAAAGTTTTGTTAAGCTTATAATAAATTACCTGTATCGTCTTCAGGCAGCAATTTTTTGCTTCAGCTGGCACATACTGAAATGAAGAGCAGATGGAAGATCAAAGAAAAAGTGAACAGGTTAACCATGTCAGTGTAACGTATCATTTTTTTAAATTTTGTATTTTTTGCAAACAGGATTATAAAATGACAGTTTATTGACACCTGTAGCTTCGTAACTGTTTTTTCACTTCATCTGTGAGAATGTTGTGATTTGCAATTGGCTGTGAGATGCCACCGGTGTTAAACTCTGGGAGAAATCAAGACAATTCTCTCCATCAATCTGACAGAAATGTGTTTACCTTAATTGAGAACTTTGTTAAGCAATATGCAAAAAAAAAAAAGAAAAAAATTGTTTAAGCTAAATCTTTGAAATTAAACTGTAGATGCTATTTTTATTTTCTGTGTTAGAAGCTAGCTAAGGATTGCTGGAAAGTGACAGACTGATTTCTAATCCAGCCATGAACACTATAAACTATAAATCGCCAGTATGGGTGTGTTTTCATCATCCAGTTACTCAGTAGGATCCTCTCAGGAACTACACATTATCTAGACCTCAGTGTAATCTATTTTGGCCTAAATCAGAAGGATTGTACGGACAATGAAAGCAAGGAACTGAAAAGACAAAAATAAATATAAAAATCCTGTGCTTTCAAAAGTAAATCTGATCCACTAATTAATTTTTGTTGGATGAAAACCTTTTCAACTGCCTTCTTAAATCTGTATTTCATAATGATTCCTGTGGTGACACTTTAACAGCAGAGGTGCCTTCTTTAAAATAACTGTAATTAAGGATGTCTATATGCAGACACTTCTGACATAATTTTTGTTCCATTGGCACCAACACAGACGTTTTAACTGATTTTGCTGGGCTCCAAAATGACATCTGTGTATTTTCCATGAGCGCCTGGGCTTCATTTCTCTCTTTTGCGGATGAGCAGCTCTTTTCATTCCAAACACAGAATGTACTGTAAGGAAAAGAATCAAATGAAACAAATGCTTTCTGAATTCCATTACAAATACTTTTTGCAATCTGTGTATATGCAAACATACACATTTAATATATTGTACTGCAGGCATTCTTTCCAATCTTTTTATTCTTCCTGCAGCCTCACAGAAGCTGATTCTCACTACCAAGGACTTTGACAAATGCAGAGCCCTAACTGTTCAGTCACTTTTTCCTCTATACATGATAAAAAATACAGGATCCTCGGCTCCTAAAGGAAATTGGCTGAGATACATTCTGCAGCATGCACAAAGAGGTCACAGGCTGTGCCTAGATGATCTTGTAGGTCCTGTGTGAATCTGTGATTGTGTGTGGGGCAGGAGGCTGCTGGGGCCGCTGGCTGCTCCCCGCTCTGTGCTGCCCACGCTCACACAGATCTGCTGGATGCTTCTAGGCCTTAAATATGAGGTTCTCGGGATACATGCGCAAAGCAGGGCTGAGATGAGATCCAGCTGGGTTAATGGTCAGTTAGCTAGAGCAGGCAATGTGGCAGTGAGGGTGCTGCAGCCGTGGGCTCCCCAGGCTGTGCCCTGCAGTGCCCGTCTGAATGTCTGTGTGAGCACTTAGGTTTATGGGTCGTGTTCAGGCAATGCTAGCTGCTGATGAACTAGCTATCCACAACACAGTAACAAGGAACTTTTTGAAGAGCTGCTGGATTTTGTTCAGCCACTGAATTTTCACATGCTATGTTGTTTAAGAGAAGCTTTTTGCTTTTTGTAACTGATTCTAAGTGATTATAAAGTACTCCATACTTCTTAAGGCTTGGTAAAACTGAAGAATTAAAAAAGACATTAAAGACTAAATAACAGCTGTTGCTGTCACAGTTTCCAAAATGATTCATTCCCAAGTAAGCACCAGAGCTACAAGGTATTGTTTTATACAGCATTGTTATTTGGATTGGTTATAGCCCAAACATAGGCTCAGCCTGATAAAAGGATGTATATAACCATTAGCTCCATTGCCACCAGTCCTGTTTCAGGATTATAACCTCACTGTGAACTCATTAAGGAAGTAAGCATTTCTTTGCAGTGCTATGGTTTAACCCATGACTCCCCTAACCAAAGCAGAGAATAGCTATGTGATCCACTGTAAGGTTCAAATTTGTCTTAGGTCCAGGGGATGACAGCAGCCCAAGTCTGACTTTCTCACCCATCTTCGTATGTCACAAGTGGCCAGCCTTGGTGTCCTTCCCCTGCAGCATCCCAAACTGCACTTTGCAGTGATTTATGTCTGCAGCCACTGCTGCCTGGCTTGCAGTACAGCCGGCTCCCTTGCTGTATGTGGTCGGTGATAGACTGACTGGTGAGAACTGGATCCTATTAGGTCATTCTCAGTCTTTCTGTTCCAGAGAATGTCAGTGTGGACAAAAAAAAAACCCAAAAAAACAGTATTGGTAATTACAAAAAAGAAATTCTGGAAACAAACTTAGCCTTTTTTTTGTTTTTTTCTTTTTCCCATGCATAAATAGTGCTATTTGTCTTTTACCAACAGATGAACTATTTTCTAGGATTCTTTTTCTTTTTTTTTTTTTTTTTTTTTTTTTTTTTTTTTTTGTTATGCTATAATCTTCCTGTAAGATAAACTCAAATACCATTTAAAAATAAAGCTTGCATGAAGTATTTGTAGCTGAAATAGTTTGTACGCATATACTGCTAACTTTCCTTGCCTTTCTACTGCAGTATGCTTACGGAGCACATGTCAGAAGTTGGACTTGCTGATATTTACTAATAAGTTTAAGTGATAAGCAAAAATTACTTATTGGAAAGCATAATAACTGCTTATATGAAGCAGCTACTCATCTCCACTACAAAGATGGGCATTAAGCACCAAACAGAAGGTTTTGTACTTTGGCAGTGCTAATGCTGAAGGCATCAGTTAAATTAGAATTCTTTGATATGTTAATTATTTATTGTTGTGAATTATGCATCCTCTAAAATCAAAGGGATACATAACCTGTAATTTATTATTCATTTAACATGAAAACTTGTCTTCATATAACAATTTCTCTGGTAGGTACGGAATTCTGATTTGAAAAAAAAAAAACCTTTTAATATGGTCTGCATTTAAAAGAGGCTGAGGTTTTCCTGATAATGTGAAAATGATCTTTTAGACACTGTTTAACCCCTCTAACTTCTTCATTAAGCTTCTAAGTTCAGTAAGAGATACAGAGATTCATTAGATATAGTTTAAATGACAAGTTTAATTTGTGTCCCCCTGTTAGGAGAAGGGCAACTGAAGGTGGGCTCTGTTAATGCAAGAACAGAGAAAAGCAGCTGCATGTTTTTTCATATGCACTGAATTTTGCGGATCTTGATTCCTTTTTACATTAAGGAGGCTTTGAAAGTCTTGGGCTGTATCTCAGTTGCTCTTTGACATTGTTTTATTGCACTTATAACTTAGAACAAAATTATGACTTTCAAATCAGTTAAACAAAAACTACAGGTCTGTACTGCAAGATGAGAAGCCATAAATATTTGTAAAACTGTAACAAAACGGTTAGCAAAATTGTAAGGGACCAGCAGAAAGGTCCTATTGGCTACCTAAGTTCAAATGTTCTTGCTTCTAATGTTTTCCTCGTTTTTGCTTTTATACAAAAATGCTACATGGCAAAATATTTTTGATTTTTAGTCTGAATGAAGAATTAACAGAAATTCACTAAACACTGATAATGCTAATGTTCTTTAAACGGTTCAGATCCTAAATGCCTAGAGGTATTTCTGACTTGTTAGAGTACTTAGAACTGTACTATATTGCATATATAGTAAATTATTTGAAATGATTTTGTTTGATTATGTCTATACTAAAGGTGAAATCTTCGTAGACAGAGAGTAAAAATTGTGCAATAACAATTGGAGGGAAAGGGCTTATTTCAGCCTAAATGTGTCACCCTCACCTGGTCAGGTCAAGAGACCTCACTTCCTTTTAATGGGAACAGAGTTGTAGCACAACAAAGAATGGGAGTGGAGACAAATGCCAAACCATTATTGGCAAGTCATGTTTTCTGAATGGACTACGATTAATAGTGATCTGAAGTTCATCAGATGAGGAAAAAGTCCCAGAGAATGGTTAAATGGTTAAATTTGTTTTCTTTGCCGCTTTCCTGGGCAAAGACACTGGACAAAAATCTCTAAAATGGTGGTGTTCTTCAGGAATGCCTACTCAAGAGCACTCACATTAGTGAGAAGTGTGCCTCCTCTTATGTGAAGCATGCAAGACTCATGTATTTATACATAAAAATTTAAATAAACATTTGCTAACAATTCCCATTCAACCTGGGAAAGTGAGCCTGGTCCCCAGAGTGAGAAAAGAAGACAAATGAGGTACAGTTGTAATACAGATTCTGCATTCCTTGTAGTTTTACTCCTACAGTGAAGCAATGCTTTTTTTTCTTTTTTTTCCTTTTTTTTCTTCTGCCATAAAACCCTCTAAGGCTGTTTTGCCTATGGTTTTGCACACAAACTGATCTTGTTGAAGAGAAAAAGGATAAAAAGTAAGAAAGGAGTTTTACCAATAGTTCTTGCAAGCTCAGCAGGGAGCTGAGGTCCATCAACTCCATTCTGCATGTGACATATTTTGAATAGTTGCAGAGCACAGCTAACGTTTCTTGGGCTTCCTTAAGGAAAGATCAGTGCAAACTGCAAGGCGCTGTAGGCAGAAGTCAAAACTATAGAAAAATAATATATATTCTTCCAACCATTTGGCTACTGTAACAAGAGTGTTTACTCAAGGCTTAAAGTGGTCAGTGTCAAAACAAGAATACAGTTTACCATCTTGTAAAGCTACTGCAGGTTTTCACATACACAAATGTAGGCTGTATTTCTTTGTACGCATATATGTTTAAACGCAGCTTACAGATTCTTCTGCTCTGAGTAACAACTGCTGTTTCTTCTCCCTTAGAGAAGTTTTCCTGCTTGCTAGTTGTCCTTGTAAACAAGCTTGTTTCTTTATGCACTGAAGGATTATTTGTTAATACCCTTCTCTGTAAATGATGAACTGATGTGTGTTAGCAGCTCTATTATTTGTGGATCCCTGTTTAGTCATTCTATTTCTATAGAATTTTATTCTATAACTTCTTATTTTTCTGTTGAGCTCAGGTCTCCCTGAATATAATGCTGTAAAAAGAAATTCCTGTCATCAAACCATTTTCTCATCATTTTATATAACGAAAGATAATAATCTTATCTCATAATCCAGAACTATATTTTCTGTAGCTTAAATCTTTTAAATGTTAAACCTTAGTAGTTATTACATGTTCCATCTTGCTGCTGACATTCCTGTTAATGCTTCGCTCAGCAAGGCAGAAATGGTACTTCTGTTCTTTATAGTGCGGGAAAAGATTGAGAAAACTCTTTGTGCACAAATCACAAGAAAGCATAACTTATCTTTTACAGAGCAGGAAGATTAAATACATGGCCATAAACTCCTTGCAATCATGGTGACTGAGTAGAGGTTTCTTCTGATTGCTTTAATAAATCCTTTGAGTACGCTTTCAATCTCTCAACGATTCCTGACAAAGCTTGTATTCTGTTGTTGTGCATCTGCCTATATCTAAAGTTCTGGTTATGAATATTTTATATGTCTTATCACTGCATTTGTGTCACTGGTTCAGAAGATGCTGGTGTGCCATTTGTTAGTGCTTTTTAATGCTGTACTAGGCAGAAAAAGAGATATGTAGGTTTAGATTCTATCCTCTCCTTTTATGGAAGATATAAAAATAATAATCCTTGTGAATGATTGATGAGGTGATTATGTTTCACAGATTTTGAGACCTTGGTCCATTAGCAAAATCATTTTGAGAACTTGTCTTAGCATTCTGCATGCAGTGCTTAGAGGACTAGGTCAGTGGTACTGCAGTACTGCAGGAATGAAATGCTGCGCTGGAAAAACTGCTGTGTCCACGACTGCTCAGCTTCTCCTTTTGGTGTGGGAGACTGAAGCCTAAGAAATGAGTGTCCTTGTAAAAAAGTGCTTTTTGGTCGTATTTACATTTACAGTTTTCTGTTTTAGATATTTGCAATTACTGAGACATTTGCTACTGGATTAATTTAAATCAATGCTATTTATCATTTAAATATTGCTAGGCACTGGAGTGTGAAACCCTAAGAGTGCATCAGATGATTCTTGTATACTCACATTCTGTGCTAGCAAGCTCCACCCCAAGCGCCTACCAAACAGCAATTGCACAGCTCCATAAGAGCACTGCCTTCCATGTTCATGGATGGCTGCGTCTTGGTGGAAGATGGGAGAAGCAAATAAGTGATCATTTCCAGAGGTTTTCTTTTCTTATTTTGGATGAAAAAAAGAGAGACATAATGATAATGACAAGCAATTATACCATAATCCTGGCTGCTGTTCTGTCTTTTATTTTTTTGTTGTTCACCTAGGAAGGAACTGTGTTACTCAGGTGATGTTTGAAATCTAACAATAATCAAAAATATCCAGTGAAAATTAGGTACTAATTAATAAAGGAATAAAATTTAACTTACCTTGGTTTGGGGTGTATCTATTTAGATTCTTTTTAAGAAATACTTTGTCAGACTGGGGTTATTGCTAAAGTTGTTTGCAGAACAATGTATTTCAAATCAATAGCAGTGAATGTAGAAAGGTTGGACAAAGGTTGGACTCCTGAGTGAGAATGCTTTAAAAATGTATTTGGCGGATTAAGATCTGTAGGGAAGACATGATTAAATATTGTTCCACTATAGATCCTGCAGTATATGTCTGTAAAATAATTACATTTGTGGCACTAAACCAAATGATTTGGGTTAAACAGATTTTGAAAATGAAGTAATAAACATTAAATCAGCAAAAGCAGCTAAATAACATAATTCCATGCGGATAGAAGAGAAACCAGTGCATGAAAACTGCAAATGTATCTGGGTACATAAGAGAATTGGGTTCAATAGTTCAATGAGAGCATTACCTAGCTATCTGCATTTGATGATGTAATTATATTTGTTGGTGTCTGCTTTCAGCACATGCAGATAACAGATCTGTGTAACTGTACTTAAAATCGAAGACAATTTATTGCCACTCACCTTTAAGACAGGATTTTCTTTTTACCTGTCATTATTTTTCTTGGCATGAAACGCAGTTTCCGGAAGAAATCTGATTCGGGATTTCATAAGGTTTTATAAAAGATGATGATGCATTTGGTAATTATAGCTAGAACAGGCCTACTTATTTTCACTGGCTTAGAAGAGCTCTATTGCAGAGTTATTATCAGTGACTACATTACTTTCTTAGGTCTCATTTTTACTATCTTGCTAAACATGAGCCAG
The DNA here is from genome assembly GCF_019238085.1 of Lagopus leucura. Taxonomy (NCBI): domain Eukaryota; kingdom Metazoa; phylum Chordata; class Aves; order Galliformes; family Phasianidae; genus Lagopus; species Lagopus leucura. The sequence goes on along the minus strand of NW_024962278.1, from coordinate 4,113,939 downwards.
ATTCTTCACTATACTTCTATTGTTGAGACATTTGTCCAGAATGGATTTACTCAATTCTTTCAGAAAGGAATCGTTCCAGAATTGGTGTGTCTTCCAAATATTAAAAAATAAAGTCAATAAATAACTTGTCTGTTATCTTGTTCACAAATGAGCTAGTAATGTATCAAAAGCAGATGGACAATTGTCTGTTTTAATTTGGCCATCATTTCAATCCAACTGTGATGTCTCTTAAATGAACAACAGTGTTTGTACAAACATTATCTTGGGAACAGTGCATTTTTATTTTCTTCTCACAAAAAAAGAACAAGGATATATACAGTACTCTGATAATAAGACACATCTATAGATGTTGATGAATATAGAACTATAAAGATGATACTTTGCAATTAATGGAATGAAGTATTTTGGGCGAATATATAAGGTAAAAGAGTGCATAGATTCCGGGAATTTCTGTTAGTAAAAGCCAAGAATAATAATAACTGAGTTCCGACAATGGCAGAAGAGGTGAACAATATAGATAAGGTTGTTTGTTTTTTTTTAATTGAAAAGTACTTTTTGCTTCTTTTGAAATATATAAAAATTTTAAATTATTTTGTGACATCATGCCAGGGTATTATTTTTTTCCTTAATTAGTGGGTTAGAATTCAACATGCAATCACAGGAGATTTTTTGATTCTAAGAACTTGAAACTGAGGAATGCAAAAATTACTTCATCAATTCAATTACTTACTAAGTCAACTAATTGAATAAATTCATCATTATTAAAATGCTCTGTCTCATCCTCTGAAGTCTGTTGTAAACTTCAGTTTCATTGTGATTTCTTGTCCAGTTCTAAATCCCCAATTCAGTTTGCTTGACATGCCTTCTTTACCAAAATCTCCAATACTGGAGGCCAAATCATCTCACCGTAAGTTTCTTAATAAAGTTGAGAAAGTTGTTTTCAAATTAACTGTGTGAGATTACTTGCATGAATAGAAGAAGAAAACTGGTAGAAAATGTCATGGTTTTTAGTGGGCTGTCACCTCTGAAAGGTCTAGTCTAAAAGCTCTTTCTTTGTACTTGCAGCACAAAGAAAGAGGTTCTCCAGACACCCAGGATTTTATTGCTCTGGACAAGACCTGTACAGAGAGAGAAGCAACTCGTTCTGCTCTTTTCGTTTCTCACTATAGCAAAAATTCCCCCTGTAACTTCCTTATTCTAGTTCCTCAGGATTTCTATTAAGCCTATGATTCCCATAAGTTTGTCTGATTGATTTCCTTCCCACATTTCCTCCTAAGGCACATTTGAAGAGTGTCCTTTTCATCCCTGGGCTCTCTTGGCTTCCAGTAAGGCTTCTAAGGGGCTGTCAGTTCATCTTTGCCGATCCCTCCAGCCAGCAAATTTCAGCATCATTTCTCAATAACAAAGCCTAGTATTTTTCCTAAGACACTATCAGCTCTAACATAGCTATTTTTTCTGCATTTTCTATTATTAATGAATTAAATTTTGACTGTTGCACGCACACAAAGTAGTGGGGGGAGGGTTGCTGTATAGTTGTCAAAACTACACAGTCAAAAGTTTTATTTTTTTCAGAGGCGATGTAAACAAAGTATAATCTTAATATTAGTATAGTGTTATGCCTGAAATCTTTATTGAATGAATGTGTACATGTTATGCTATTCATAATTATTCTCTAAAAAGATATACATTGATTCTGATTTATCCACATATGCATATGCATAGCTATTACTTTGCTTGATTATTTTTTTGTTTGAGATTTTCTGTATTTGATTTTTTAAGGGGGGTGGAGGGATTGATGTTGATGGTGCTCCGAGGAGTAATTATACAGTTAGAAGAAACCAAAGCTGTGCTTTTTTGTTTGTTTGTTTTGTGGAAGTAATACAATGAGAAATGCTAAGGAGGTTGATACCTATTGAGTGAAACTTTGTGACAATGTCTAAGTGTGGACTGTTCACTGGAGGTGACTTACTGAAATGTTCATCTCTTGAGATAAGGTAAAACCAACAGGGTAGAATGCTCTGGATAATCTGTTCCATGATAGTTTCCTTTTAGTTGTTAGCAAAAACAGGGGAGCCTGGTATGCTGATTCTAAGAAAGACATATGGGGTGTGAAGCTGGGTGAAGGTCCTGTGGCCAAATTCTTGTGATCATCCTGCAGGGGTGGGGACTTGATACAATTGGAACTGATAAACTATCTTGTTTCGCTGAGCCAGCAGTTTTCCACCTTTCTGTCAAAAATGTAATTTTGAGTAAACTTTGCAATACTAGAATCACTAAAATATATTTGACTAGCCACTCAGGTTCCAGAAGAAAGTAAGAAATAGAATAAAGTGACTTAAAAGAAAAAGGATTTGAGGAGTGGAAGGATACCATCACAGATAACTGAGGAAGACACAGACAAGCTGGGATTTGTCAATGAGCTGAGCCTCCCTTCCACTCCCACCGGGGACAACTGTTGGGTAAGATGTGCACACTCAGCTATACCAAGTGCTTCCCTTAGAAATCACTATACAGTTATTCCATGTTTTAAAATGACTGTAATTGGCTGCATTATTTACTAATCCAGCCATGAGAGTTCTGACTGGGTGTGGCCAAACTCCTTAAGGGATTCTGAGAGTCATTCAGATGTGTCTAGATAAATTGAGCAGTGCTTTACATGGGAAACTGTAATTGTGATAGTTCCTATATTAAACCTGACTGGACTTACAGTGTGCAATTGAGCATCAGTCAGAATATAAGCTTGGTGACCCCAGCCCCTCTGATATGTGAGGATAAGCTGGAATGCAAGTGAGTGTATTTTCTAGGAAGGAAGGAATCAGTAGCTCTAAAAACCAATCGGGTGAAAAAAAAAAAGAACAAATGGAGCAAGTCAAATAATTATTTGATATGATTCCTCATTTTGGAACCAACACGTTTGTAGCTGGTGCCCACTTGGATCTACAGAAACAAAGAGGTTTTACCTTTGATTCATTTTAAACTACATGGAAAGTAAAAAGATAGAGAAAGATCTCTGAGTATTAACAAAATCCTTATGTTGAGAAAAGAATATTTACCTCCTGCATAGGATAACGTAAGGGGGACTGAAACTGCCATTGTTTTGTTGCTAAAGAATCTTTGACAGCCTTTCTCTCTGGAGTACATTAAATTATTGGCATAAGGCAGTAATTGGTTTATTCTCATATACAAGCCATAAATATGCGCTGTATACAGTAAGGAAAAGAGCACAGAGCAAGATCAGAAAACTCACATACCTTATCTACTCTGAGAATAAATTCTGTGATGATGGGGATAGAGTGGCTTGCTGAGCTGAGAAACCAATGAATATCTTTGGCATAAGAGAAATTAATTCTCCTTCTTTAATCAGTTCAGCATTCCAAGTGGTGAACATGTAGGAAAAGATATTTCTAACAAGAGTACTTCCAACAGCCATTGTTACAAAGAAATGCTGGTACAACAAGACTTTCAGTCATCTCTGGAGGTCAAGTTCTCCTCGGAGGAACTGCAAACAAGCAGTTCTAACTCAGCTTAGTCAGACAGTCCTACTGGACAGCTGCACTGACAAAGCTGGGTTAGCTTGCATAGTCCATAATTAGTTTCCCTTCTCTCACTTAAACTGACTCTAGAGCATTTTCTTTCTTGTTCTAAACACAGTACAGTCACATTTTAAATGAAATTACTGTTTTTGCTTGCTTGATAAGCATCCCTGTGATGATGTATACAACAGAAACCATTAGGAAATTAAATGCATACCATCTTTTACTGTTGTTTGAAGTCCCACTCAACCAGTAATGATATTGGAGAATTTACATCCATAATGGTACAAATGAAAACCAGCAAATTGCTTAATTTGCTCCTGTTGCCATTACTGAAATAAGCTCTTGTCTAAACTGAGCATTCAGTACATGAGAGACACAGAACTGCTGCAGCAGTAATCTTTTTTTATTAGTTTGACTCCAACATAATTGTTTTTTGTTTTACCTGAGAGCAGAATTTAAGCATCTTGTATGTGACTTTAATTTCCTTTTGCATTAGATAAAACGTTTCAGAAAATAATAATAAGGTTAATGGGATTAAGAATTTTAAAATATTTTTTGCCACGATAGTGTACAGTATGTCTGAACTTACTATTGAAATCTGTAGGACCAACTACAGGAAAAAAAAAAAAAGCAGTAGAACCAGGATTTATTTGTTGGTCAAAATTGGAGAATGAGGATATAGGGAGACAGTTGAGCTCAGAATAATCTTGTATTAATCCATTCAGCTGAGCTACAGGAGAGTCCTAAACACTGTTTGCTCTTCCTGAGAGGAGTGAGGACACCACTGGAGCTAAGCTCCTGGAGATAAACTGCTTCTGCGGAACGGCCACCAGGACAGCATGCATCCTCAGCTGCTATCTGGTAACCAGGGGTGGTCAGCAATGCCATCAGTTGCCCTCACTGGATCCAGCAGGTTTCTGACACATGCAGCTTGGGCACTTTGGGATCTCAGCTTCTCCTCTCCACTTACTGTCCATGTGTGTCCACATCTTAATGTCTGTGCTCCTTTGTCTGCTGCAGGAACATTCCTTGCAGGAGAATAAGGGTATGAACAAACCTGCTAAAGGTGCTGCACAGTAGAGATATCCTGCTTGAACTGATGTAGGTGAACATGAAATTACATTACATGTAATTTTAAAAGATTAAATTACATGAATTTTAAAAGATTAAACCACCTGTATTTGGTTTAAATTCTTGAAGTTGCATACATTAAACATATGTCATACTGAAAAAAATTAATTCAATTTCACAGGATTTATGAGTATGGAATTGTTAATTTTTTATTTCTTACCTGCACTGCAATAAAATGCATTTCATTGGATTTTTAAAATATGTATCAATTACTGTATTTTTAATTTATCAGTTTCTCCATTAAATTTAAGTTACTTGTTGTCTGTGCTTCCACTTATGAAAGTTGACTGCTCTTCCATAATAGCTTGTGGGAAGATTGAACAGAAAACCAAACTAATGCCAGCCATTTTTCAGCCATTTTTCAGTCTCATAAAATGATTAAAACTGATTTAAAATGACTCATTAAAACTGAAAACATTAGGATCATTAAAAAGCCATTAAGCCACCTCACTCTTCTGATTTATTTTACAATAACCTTATTTGGCCAGTTTTTTAAAGTCACAGAATCCAATCTTTCTAATTATTGGCTGTACATCCACCACGCAGTAGGAAGATGTGTTCATTATGATTCCATTCTTTGTGAGTCTTTTCAGCTAATTCTTCAACCTTTGCAGATCCTACTACAGCAGTCACTTTGGCCTTGTGCGTAAGTTTAGACATGAATAGATCAATTGTAATCTGCACAACTGGTTGCCTACTTAAAGACTATGTTCAGAGTATCTGGACCTGCTCAAATAAGCTGCACTGAATTCTATTATTACTGTAATGGATCATGTTTAGTTCCAAGTGCTTTGCTTACAAATGGCATCAGAATTTTAAACAGTGTTGTCTGAAAAAGCTAAAATTGAGATGTTTTGAAGCCTATGCAGTTCTTACAAAAAGAACAGATTTTCCTTAACCGAGTGTAACACTGAAAATCTCAGGCCATGAGGAAAAAAATCACCTTTATCCCAATTTTCATTTGATCTTGACCCCCGATACTTAATGGCTCCTACATACGATTATATAGCTGTTGGCCCAGGGATTTTATTCCAGCTATTCATGTTCTTAATAAACAAGCATGTTTATATTTTTTATGTGGAGAACTAGACTTTTCAAAAGACCTTTTATCTTTCTAAGTAGGCTGTGATTTCATCAAACAGGAATTAGGAGAAATTCTTGTTTCCTTTTCTCAAGGGATACTACTAGTAGTTTTTTAAAAATTCTGAAAATTAGTGAAAATTAATTATTTTGAAAAGACTGCACTCAAATTAAAAACAGCTTTCTGACATACCAAGAATAAAGCCAATCTTTTTAATAAGCTTTTTCTGATGGACTTGTAAATCAATTATCAATTCTGAAAAGCGTACCTTTAAAAAAAAAGAAAAGAAAAAATGACTCAAGGAAAGCAAGAGAATTTTCACTGAATACTCTCTTGAAGACAAAACACCTTATGAAAACATATTTAATGTAAACTTGCAATTAAATAAGCCATAAGTAAAATTGTTCATTTCCAAGACTGTGTGGCTGGAAAGCTGTGTGGAGGAAAAGGATCTGGGGATGTTGATTACCGCTTGACTGAACATGAGCCAGCAGTGTGCCCAGGTGGCCAAGAAGATCCATGGGATCTGGGTGTATCAGAATTAGTGCAGCCAGCAAGAGGAGGGAGGTGATCACTCCTGTGTACTCAGCTCTGGTGAGGAGGCACCTTGAGTACTGTGTTCAGGTTTGGGCCCTTTTCTACAAGAAAGGCACTGAGGCCCTGGAGTGTGTCCAGAGAAGGGCAGCGAAACTGCGAATGATCTGGAGCACAAGTCTTATGGGAGTTGGCTGAGGGAATTGAGATCGTTTAGTTTGGAGAAGAGGAGGCTCAGGGGAGAACTTAGTGCTCTCCACAGCTCCATGAAAAAAAATTGGGGTGGGGATCAGCCTATTCTCCCACGTATCAGGAATAGCACAAGAGATAATGGCCTCGAGTCCCGGCAGTGGAGGTTCAGGCTGGATATTAGGAAAAATTTCTTCTCAGAAAGGATCTTGAGGCATTTCAACAGGTTGTCCAGGGAAGTGGTGTAGTCACCATTCCTGGAGGTGTTTAAGGAAAGGGTAGAACACAGAAAGAGGCAATTGAGCCCAACCCTCCCTGCTAAAGCAGGTACCTTATAATAGGTTGCACAGGTAGGCATTCAGATGGGTATTGAGTATCTCTATGGAAAGACACTCCACAACCTCTCTGGGCAGCCTGTTCCAATGCTCTGTCACCCTTACCATAAAGTTCTTCTGCGTATTAGTATGGAACTTCCTATGTTCAAGTTTTAGGCATTACTCCTTGTCCTATTGCAAACACCACCGAGAAGAACCTGGCCTCATCCATTTGCCTCCCACCTCCCTTTAGATATTTATAAACATTTATCGGATCCCCCCTCAGTCTTCTTTTCCCCAAATGTAGATGTAGTAGTTAGGGACATGGTTCAGTGGGCAATATTGATGGTAAGTGGACTAGATGATCTTAGAGTCTTTTCTAAACTTCTGTGATTCTGTGATCTCCATTTTGCCTTTTAGCCTATTCTGTTGAAAGCACTGGACTATTTTTCTTGTTAGTATAATTTTAATTCTGGACAGCCACACATAAGGTTTCTTACTTCAGCGTGCCAGGGGACCACTGTGTTGTTTGTGTATCGGTGATGCTTCTGTAGTTTATGACAGGCTTAATTGAAGTGAAAGGCACACAGGAACATAATTCACCTTAATGGTTCAATTTTGTAGGTTTCTAACTTCTAACTCTTAGGAAGACAATTATTATATGCGTTATATTTGATGCTGATTATCAGTGCTTTCTTTAATACCTTTTTTTTTTTCTTTTTTAAACCAACAATGTGCACTCTTGCCTAGAGACTGCTTCCAAAGATTCTTGCTTTGTGACAATGTTAAAGCATCCAAATGGATCAGTTATATTAAAACTAATTCAATGTTCTGAATGATATAATTTTTTCATGGACTGTACTTTATATTCTAAATGTTTCCTTATAAATTCTCCTGTCACAACTATCAAGGAGAGGATTGAATGTAGTAATGTTTTTAATTAAGGAATTTAACGAAAGCTAGGAGCTTGTCCAAAGCTGTTGAAAGAAGTGCATAATACTTCTCACAAAAGAGTGTATGACAAGCCAGCAAACAGCTATTAACTGTAATTTTAAATATAAATATCTCCATTTTTTGATATAAATATCTCCAGATGTCTGTTCCTTAGAGTGTATTTGGAAATCTGAAGGTTGCTGATTATCTGTAACTCCATTCAACAGCAGGAGTCTTGAGTCTTTTGTCTTTTGAAATGGAATATGTCAGAGGAGTTGTGTTTGGTAAGGACATAGCCTGGGTTTAATATTGTTTTTAGTGCTTCATGCTCTTCACAAACACCATGACTCTGAAATGATGTAAGATATCAGTCTTTTGTGCTTCTCTAAAATTCCTCAATTCTGGCAGAAAAGCTAGATGAAAAAATTAAGGCTTGGGGCTCATTTAAAATTGTAACTTAACGAATAATTCACCTATGTAAAGATCTAACACTGAGGGACTGTACAAGATGACTTATCAAGCCTTCTAACTGATCCCTGATAGTTTCCTGTACAATTTTTCTGCTTTACTTTCTGTAAAACTGTTGAGCACCCTACTGCTTTTCCTTCCTGATGTTATACCTTGTGCATATTTCTGCTCTTTTCCTGCAGGTCATTTGACTTGACCCTTAAATCTACTGCTAGCAATAACATGGAAAGATAACTGCCATTGGTAAGTGCTTCTTAAAACAAAAGCTTCATGTCGATCATTTCCTAACAGGGAATTGAACAGAATCTTTCTTCCTAGTGCCACTATAGGTAGAATTCATGCCATACTACTGATAAAGCTGTCATTTCTCTATGAAGTGCTCTTGGCTGAAGTGATTGAAACATGCTTCATTAAAATATAGAATATATATTTTATTACCACTTCTTTCATATGTTCACATATTCTAGCTACTGAAGAACCAAGTACCGTAATTAATGTCCCAATTAACTAAATGCCAACTGCTGGCTGGACTTGTTGTGTTGAGATCACAACACAAATCCTCTTCTAGGTGTCATTGTCCTCTTGACAGTATGCTAAGAATTGGGATGGCCTGTGGCCAAACACTTGTTTATTAAAAGAAATTCTTCAACATTCATATCTGAGATTTGCAGGGGCAGAAATTAAACCAGAATACATTACAAGTGAAGACTGTAAAACTGAGCCAACCTGAGCAGTGCTCAGTTTTGTCCTTATTTAAAGATACTGATGTTCTAAAATGTGAGGATGATTGAGAAAAAAAACCTTAGTGTAGTGACACCCTGGTAACATCCACATTTATGTGTCAAAGATGCTGTGGAAAAGACAGGTAACTTCATAAATATTAAAGTCTATAAAGATTGAGCCTAGTAAAAAGAAGCATTATGACCTTCAGAAAGCCTGGCTGAATCTCCTTTCAGCTGGTGACCCAGGATTATAATAGCATTCAGACTCTTAGATAGATCTTGGAAAGAAGGGTTCCTTTTCAGAAAGCAATCAGCAAATGCAGTGCTCCTTTTTAAGACTGCTTCCAGGTATCCAGAGATACTCAGTTTTGAGTTGGCAAACCTGATCTAAGAGTCCGTTTTTCCCTATGGATGAGAATAATCCATAATCTTTTGTTACAGTATTTTAGTATATTATCAGATAATGTTATTTAAGTTTGAGAAGAATGCTACAATAGAGTGGCTGCGAAAGTGTTTAGTGCTCCTTCTCTGTTCTGAAGTATAGTCCCTGGTCTCATCACTAATGGTGTTTGTTATAATAAATTGGAAAAAAAAAAAAAGAATGAGTGGTCAAAGAATATCTTTGAATTGGGCATATTAGTTGTACACTGGACTGATAAGGCTAATGCAGCATATTTTTGCCAGAGTGCCATATGAAAAATTGATGCACTTTGTAGCCATTGATGTTAAGCACATCTTCTGCCTTTCTTGAAAATTAAAGTAGCTGCATTTTCTGTACCCACCACAGCACAAAGTGGACAAATTAAAAGATTTATTTTTATGCCAACTTGTGACAGTGTACTGCAGGAACAGATGAAGTTTTTTTAAAGGATGGTCACAAAAGTGAGGTCCTAATTTGCTTTGCAGCTTTATTTTAGTTTAGTTCTCTATTGCCATGAGGCATAAAAGTTACCGACTTATACCATATTCACTTCACGCTGGCTTCCTATCAAACAGACTATTGGTGGAACACCTCCACTGAGTTCTCTACATGAAATTGTCCTTTTGTACATCTCATAATCGGCTGCAATGTGACCAAGCATCTGGTGGTGACAAGCAGACGTCTTTGATTTATTGGCTAATATCACTGCTTGTTAGTGGATGGTTGAGCAGGAGACTAAAAGAGCATAAAATCAGAGAGAATAAATTATGAAGGCACCGAACTGTGGCATTATAAATCCCCCCTTGTCACAGCTGTGACATCTCCCAGGAAATGTGGGATGAGAGAAACATTCACTCTTCAAAGACAATGGCCACTGCCATATGATTTCAAATAAAGTAAAGAAAGAAACATCCCAAATCCACCAACATCTTTCCTAAAGAGATGGTGTTTTCTCCTGTTGAAGCGCTCCCCATGAAACATAACATCTGCTTGGAAATTGAGTTGATTAGCATCTCATTCAGAGATGTGGGGAATTTGAAGGATGATAGGGGGAAGAAGGATATCTCTAAGGCAGTTATAGGCCTATGGTTTCCATTAAACGCTACCCAAAAATTGAATCAGAACCCACATGAAGCCTAGCTGAAGATGTTCTGCTTCTCACTTTCAATGTTAGTATTCACACTGAGCCTGAAAATACGCATGGTCCCTGGAGAGCCAAGTGGTTATCCTGGCCTTATCCCATGTAATACATGGATAACAGGAATTAGCTTCCTGTTGGTGTGTTGCAGTGTGTTCTGTTTTATAAACGGCATATAAATAACTAAGATGTTTAGGTATACTTGGAATTGCAGAGATTCTTTGTGGACTTGCCAGGAGGATTTTATTAGGGTAGATGTGCAAACACATGATGAAAAAAATAGTCCCAGCATTTAAGAGATGCATGCGGCATTTTATATCTCCTTTTAAATAGTAGGTAACAAATTTAACAATGCATATGACTGAACACAGTGTTTCTGGCTCCCTCAGGACAGAAATACAACAGAGCTCAAGTATTACTCAGTGATGACAATTATTGTGAGCTGCAGAGCAGTGATAATTGTTACTACTCATAATGTCAAATAAACATTATGCATATGTTTATTCAATAAATTAGCTTCAAGGGTGAAAGAAGATGATATTCACTATTTCACTCCTGTGCAGTAAAGAGATGTTTAATTAAATAATGGCAACAAGTTGTGCTATGGTTTAGAAGCTTAACAGATTTAATATCTTCAGGGAAATAATGCAGACAAAAAATATATGTAGTTGATGGTTTTGTGCTAAAACCAAATAGTGTCCACAAGTGCAATAATGCAAATAGCGTCCACAAGTGAAAGACTGGGAACTGATTCAAAGGCGAAAATTTATGAAAGTTGTGTATGTTTTCTGTGAAAAATTTAATTTTACTATTTCAATTAAAATCCAGTGGGAGTTCTTGCAAAGTTTCCTTTCACCTATTCAGTGTTAGATAAGCTGTAGCCATAACGAGGAGATATTCCTAGTACATTTAATGAGCAACACCAGTAACTGGTTCTGACTGACTGAGAAGTAAAAGGAAACTTTTAAGGGTGCCCAGTGGAATTATTTTCCTACTGCGGTTATCTGAGGGTATTAGCCTTGAGCAGATTCTGGGAACTGCAGAAAGCAGCTGCACAATTAAAAAGACAGGAACAAGACAAGTAGTAGCTCTTAGTAGAAGAGAAGAGGAGCACGAGCTAATGACATGAGACCCCAGGCAGAAGTAAGCCTGTATGGTACTGCATAGCAGTTACATCAGAATACCCTAAAACCATTTGTTCAGGGTTTTCAGTTTATTGGGGAAAAAAGTGGGAATTTCCCAAAGAAAGAGTCTGTGGGCTTTTGTTGTTGTTGTTTTGTTTTTTTTGTTCTTGTAATTTTCTTGGCTATCTTCATTGTTTTGGTTTTCTTTTTTTGACAATTTCATGATAGTCGTAATCAGAAACTGTAGTCTAAAGATTTTTAATATATGCTATCACAGATAATAAAATTTATTTTCCACTGAGAATTTTAGACTAAGAACTTGACAAGAAACAGTAGCAGAGGGTGAAGTCATGGTGTTTATTGTTTCAGTATATTTCCCTGAGTAGTCTTTTTTAGTTTAAATTCTTTTTTCAAGGGAGAGCTGTTCCATCTAATGGATTTGAATGTACTGAATAGATTTGAAAGGATTTCCTTCATGTTCACTTTATTTCTTAAGCATTTCATCCTGTTTCTGCTTAGAGTTACAAAATGGAACAATGAGAAAATCTCCATAAAATTTGCATACAGTTTTTAATAACGAGTCCCAAAAATCTGTCCTTATTTATATAAGAACTACTGATCAAATCCTTGTGTGGATTTTCTATAAGAAGAAAAGCATAACACCTGGAGACAGAATTCTGTTGTTAGATAGTGGCCATATGTCAGTCAAAATGTTTCTGACAGTGGAAGACATTCATAAGCCATAATGGTGCAGAATCTTGAAAGGTAAGTTAAATAGAAGATAGTTCATTAGTAGAAAACAGAAAAATAAAAACGAGCCAAAACAAGAGCTTCTTTCACAGTGTTTGAAAAAAATCAACCTGTCAAAATTGTCACTGACATCAGAATCTTAGTAAATAGATTTTACTTTCTCTGAAACATTTCTTCTCTTAAGAACAAAAATAAGAAAGGAAAATCAAGAACCTCAAATTAGGAGAAGGAAATACCTAATAAATTGGACAAATTTTCAAGATGTACGGACGCAAAAAATAAGAAAGCAAGGTCTTTCATTTCAGAATATGAAACTTAGGAGATCTAAACTTAGTTTGAAATCTCACCAAAGACTACGTGTAACTTGGGCAGCAAACTTAGATATTGTTCAGTATCCCAGGCATACGATGGGATTGCTACCAATTTAGCACTTGAAACAAATTTATCTTGGTTTTATCTGTTTGCTGTTTGATGAAGATGTGATTCACCAAAAAGACCTGTATCTCCACTTGTATTCTTCAACTTATTTAGGTCTTATAATTGCAACTTTGTGATTTAGCAGTTTAAAGAATCCATGGTTTGAAATGCCCATGCATTGGAAGGTCTTCAAACAATTCAAAGGAGTAGTAGTTATTTAAAAATACATGTATACTTTAATAAACTATCGATTTATTTTTTCTACACAGTAGAAAGAAATTTTGCTTATTTATAGAAAATAAATAAAATTGCACATTTCTGAAGATCAGAGCCAATATTTTATTCTAAAACTTGATTTTTGATCAGGGAATAATCATTTAGTTTCAGCCAGACAGTTAGTTATCATTATCTTTTTCTCATTAGAGAATGTTTTCTGAAGGTGTCCATAAGGAGGTAGGTATGATACAAGTAGTTAAAGCAATGGTTAGTATAGAAATTTTGGTTAAGTCATCTGGATTTTGTTGGAGTGCATGAGCTGAAAATAAGATGTGAACATAGGCTCCCAGTGTCCCAGGTCAGATTCCATTTTCATGTTCAGCAGATTGTCAGTTCACATAAAACCTTAAAGTTTCATTGAATCAGAAAGGAACTGGATACGTGTATTAATATGTATAATGAGAAGGTGGAAAACTGGTAAAATCCTTGCCTGGATGCATTTCTAGTCAAAACCCAAAAGCAACTGATGCCACATTAGTCAGTATTTTCATCATTGAGTTATTTGCAGGAATCATCAGAAATGCATTCTTGCTTCATATTACATTAGTTTAGAGAGAGATATCCCATGAGAGAAGGAACATTCAGTAGCTGTGTGCATTTTTTTTTCTATTTTATTATTTATCTCGTAAATTGTTATTTAAAAACAACAACAACAAAACTGGAATGATCAGGGTGTAGTTAATGGAGAGATACACTTCCAGTGGGCAGTTCAAAGCAGAAATCTGTGTCAGGATACTGTGAATTGTCTTCTAATTGAGTTGATCTCTGCTGAGCACTGCAGGGGACAAGTGATACTCTGACACGATACTTCAGTGTGCACCTCAGTTAATACACTCTAGATAAGCTGTAGGATCATAATTGCTCTTCACAGTTGCTCAAAGTGAATGCAACATCCTACGCATTAAGAATGGCAACATTTTATGGTGATGTAGTGCTGAAGTGGCTGCTCTTTCACTTAATAATTATAGTTTTGGAGAAAGTATTTTGACTCAGACTGTCCCAACAAATTAGTTGGCATAACTGCAGTTGTACCTCCTTCATAAATTGCAAGCTCTCCTCTGAAGTGCAGTTAGATAGAGATATGATTAGTAGTTCAGCACCCATCACACTGTACATACAAGCAGAATCAAATGCCGGGAGTGCAAGGACTTACACAAAAGGGGACAAGTATTTTTTGATGCCTAGCTCTTTGTACTGTACAGGATTGTTGGAGAGACTGTTCAAATACACTGTAAGATTCCAGCTTGTTTTTCAAATCAGATAAAAAGCTTCATACCATGAGAGAGCTTTCACCATCAGGTATTAGTCACTCTTCAGCATCTTTGCAATTAAAACATTACTATTGCAAAGCCACAGAGGCTAAGGAATAGGCATTTCTGGTATACTTGAGTGAATGCGAGTGTAACCATGTGCAGCCATGTGTGGTGAATCTGTCAGAACTAACAGCAGGAACTTTGATAAGAGTTCTCCATCAGTAAACCTGTTTGATAGCTCAAGGTCTTTGAATTGTTATTAGAAGTGGCATCCAGTAGTGCTGCCGCAGTTAAGGGTCTATTAGATTTCCCCACACGCATGCTTCCCTAGGGATTTATTATACCTTAGCTTTTTCTAGTTCTGCTGGGGCTAAAACTGCAGCCAACAACTTGTCAGGACAGACATTATTTTATTTTTCTCCCTTGAATGATCAAACAAGTTAGCTTAAGATTTGGAGAGGGTGAGGATCAAGCTGCTGAGTGTCCTTTGTTTATTGGAGTGCATTGGGGTGAGAATCATTAACAGCAATTAATAGGAATAAACACTGCTCTTCTCGGAGAAGGGAAGCCTTTCACCATGAAAAGATCTGCAGCAGAAGAAGGTGGGTGGGGGAGAGAAGAACGAAAGCAGACTGCTTGAAGTAACTAATTTCTTAGGGACAGTGACACTACTCATAGGTCATTGCTGTATGACTCAATATTTTGAAGGTGGAAGAAGCACTATGTTTCAGGTTTTGTCTGTATATATATAAAAAAAAAAAATAGACTATTAACATAGTTCACTGATAATAAGCTGGTATCCAAAGCAAAGATGGGAGATGGCAGACGTGGATATTTCGGATTTAGGTTTGTAATTTAAAAGCCACACACCAGTAATGTTCAAGGCTTTCTGTCCTTAAGGACAATCACAAAGGGAGACATTAAAGGGGCCTGAAGAGCACGCATCCCAAAATGGAGAGGTGAGTAGGGTGCTGAGCTGATACCTGATTGGGGAGGGGAGATATGGATCCCCTTTAGTGACAGCTGAAATAGTAGCAAATTAATATTTATGTCCTGTATGTAGAGCATAAAACTATTTAAACTTCCCTTGCACTTGGCACGGCAGATTTATGAATGTTTTCACTGTAACTGCAGAATTACATTTTTGAAGATGTAGAGAAATTAAGACAAAAAATATATAAAATTCTTGCAATTGTTCTGCTTGAAGACTCTCTAGGTTGTAGGGTATGTCAATACAGAGAGCCACGTGACATTAGATGAAATAAGGAACTGGTTACTGGTTCACTATTTTAAAATAATGTTGCTGCTTTGGGAACAATGATATACAAAAGGGTTTTCATTTGTTTGACATCCTTTTCATCTGCAAATAAGTTTTACATACCAATTTCTATATGCTGCAAGATGCTCAGAAAATAACAATTACACCTAGGAAAGCATAAATGTTGGTGTATATACACACATTGTTGTATTATGTAAAAAGTGTGTCCTGAGTCTGCAATGTACTGTATGTTCTGTTCAGCATACAGAGCTTTAGTTCTGCTTTAGTTATATTTCAGTTTAGTTACACACTTTTATTTTAGGATGGCAATTGATGAAAAGCATTCCTCCTAGTGGCAATAGGATCAGATGCTCCTTAAGAACTCTTATGTTGAAGACAAATTCCTCCTTCATAGCCCTACCTATCCATTCAGCCCAGAGTTTCTAGTACTTCTTCAGCAATTGTTTGCTTCTTTTTTTAAATTTGTCGTTCATTTTTTCTTCTCCTATCGGTTTTACTAGTCTGACTGTAACTGCTTCAACTATGGATGCATACCCTGCATGCTTTCTCAAGAGAGGGAAATGTGGGAGGACAGGGGTGTCTGTATAGGAATTTGGCTTATTTCTATCAGGATAGCATGGTAAAGAGGCCCTAATCTTGAGATGCTCCCTACATCAAATTAAGCCAGTGACAGGGTAGAGATATAGTCCTTACAGATCAAAGGTCTGCATTCGACCTTCCCTGCCCAAGGCAAGCTCTTGCCACACAAATAAATCCCAGATGAAAGCATTTATTCAGCTGCTTAAATCAGGCTTCTTTAAATCCATATTTCCAAGGCCTAAATAGTGCAACCTTTTTTTATCTTATTGCAAGAGTTAGAACTTGTATTTCAACACAGCTATAGAAAATACAGACAGTTTGATGGCAGCCTGCATGGGAAGGTTGTGATTCAGCAACTGTGTCTTCTGTTGGTCTTCGTTGTTTTTGTTTGTTTTGAGTACATTTTGTTTGTTTGTTTCTGGTATGGATTGGTGTTTAAAATATGAGGGCAGCTCTGAACATACTGCCTTCCCTATTTTATCATGTTGGCCCACAATGTCAGAGGCAGATGTTGGTGGGATGGCTCTAGATGGTGAACCTTCCCACCAATATTCAACTACATTTTATGACTGTGAAGTACACAGAAGCAGAGGGACAGTCGGACATAATGGTGTCTGTTTTTGTACTGCTATTCTCTTTCTTTTGCTGGGCCTAAGATAAAGGTAACTTCAGTTGCTTCTGTCCCCAGTTTTGTGCATAATCTTTCTCCATATTTCCATATTTTTTGCCTAGGATTAGAACTGGCAAAATAAAAATGTCAGCAGAGACACTGTCTTTTATTGAGCCAATAAAAAAAGAAATCTCGTGTGAGAAGTGAAAGAGATTTTTTTTTCATCAGAAGTGAAGTGTTGTGTGAAGTTGGTTTAATTCTTACGAAGATTCTGTGGAAAGGGAAAAGGTTTTAGCTACAACCCTGTCTGATTATTAGCCAGCTCTTCTGCTGAGCCCTTCAGCGTTCCATTAAGCTGGAAGCCATATGAGAGCCAATACTCCTGGGCTCTCAGTTCTCTGTTAGCCAGCTGAGAGACAGACATGTGTGGCTTTGAATCTTGGAAGGCGCTCCTGCTGTGGTGCTGGTGATGCTGTGAGCTTTAGCAAGCTGCAGGTTGAAGTCAGATGAAGTCTCTCAAGTTCAGCACTGCTCCTTGCGTGGAAATGCTAAAAGTGACCAGACTGGATGTAACTGCTGGGTGGCAACCCTGTTTGATTATTTTTTGTGAGCAGCTGCCTGGGCTGTGCAAAGATCTGTAAGAGAGCAGCAGGGGTGCATGGAAGGAGCCATCATTTTTAGAAGACTATGCTGTGGTGCATTCAAAGCAAAAGACCTCAGATTTCATTGCTGAAATATCTTATTTTCATGTTATCTTAGTTCAGTCCCCAAAAAATACTTGTGAAAACAAAATTTTGAATGGAACTAAGACGCAGATTCTCAAACAGTTGAGGCATTTCTGTTGTGGTTATGCCAGTGAATGTGAACTTTGTCCTCTACCTTCTGCACAGAAGTCCAGAATTGGATTTGGAGAATGTATACTATATTGATTAAAAATAAAGAAAAATTAACAGAGCTCTTCAGAGTATTATGTGAATTTGGGCTTTTTTTTTTTCTTTTTATTTTTCCTCCAAATTATTGATTTGGGATCCTCAATTCACTTCTAAGAATTTATGTTAAGAATTAATGTAGAAGTACTTTTTTTTTTAATTAGTTTTTTTTCCCCAGCTATTATAATGTGTTACCAAATCGTTATCAGCTACAGCTGAACAGTACATTTTGTATCTACTTAAAAGCATAGGATGGGCAGTGTGCAATGGCTAGAGAATCTTCAGCTTTATTTAATCACTTCACTTTACATTTGAAAAGTAATTCATCATTGAAAGTCAGTGGGGTATAGAGAGCGCTAATTGCAGCAAAATATCAAGGACAGTTTTCCTCTGTCTTAATTAAACATTAATGAGTAAAGTTATTTGCAAATGCATGCTGCAGGGATGGACTTGTCTATCCAAGTTTTGTAAATACTGACACCAGGTGTCAAAATAAAACACCTTAATTGATTTATACAGAAATAGTTTAAAAAGAGTGCACCTGAAGTGACATTTCTCTAGCTTTTTATAGAGTAGTTTCCTTATGAATTATTTATGAGGAAACTTGGCCTGACCTATCTTAATTACAAAAGTGATTGTTTCCAAACTAATCAATTTTGTAAGTGAAGTGAATTCTCTCCACTGTCAGTCCTTACCACTTTAAAAAGGAAAAAAGTAAGAAATGCATTTTTTAACAAAAGTTTTTTAACAAAAGTTATCTGTCAGTGGACTGCCAGTAGCATGCTTGAAGTTACTTGTGAGCTAAACAGAATGCTACTTCTAATCTCAAGTTATCCATTTATTAATGAGGATTGTAAGTGAGAAAGTAATACGAAAGGCTGTGAAAAATCCAGTATCAGTGCCTAATTCTTAGAGCCTAGCCATAGGACATACAGAGTAAATAAAGATAACAAAGAAGAAAGAGGCCAGATTGTTTGGTATTAGAAAGCAGTTGGAATTGAAACATTCATAGTAAGTTTTCAGTGTTTTTAAAGCATGCTAATGAGACAAGAAATATTCAAATAACTTCTTCTTCCTGTATCCCCATTTATTTCTAGACTATTCATATATATATTATATACATAGTTATATAAATAAAATATTTTGATTAATTTTTAAAACTAAAATGTGCCAAAAAAGAAAAAAAAAAAAAAAGCAAAAAAAAAAGCTCAACCATATACAAACAAACAAAGCAAAAACAAAGAAAACCAACCACACCTGAAACTTGTGAATTAGGACTAAGGTATAATGAAAAGTAACAACTGTTGTGTGAAAGGAAGAAGGAAGAACGCACATATGTGACTCTGCTTTTGCTGAGAACAGTAGTAGAGAGAAATGTTCAATAGAAGAACTCCAGAAATATCCATTCTGAATGTCTGCTCAATTATATATTCTGAGAGAAAACATTCTGAGAAGAGAGATGTAAGGAAAGAAATGATTCAGGCAAGAAGGAAAAAAATAAAAAGATAGATAATGCCAGGACAAGGGGAAATGGTTTTAAGTTGAAGGAAGGAAGATTCAGGTTGGATGCCAGGGGGAAGTTCTTTGCCAAGAGAGTGGTCAGGTGCTGGCACAGGCTGCCCAGAGAGGCTGTGGATGCCCCATCTCTGGAGGTGTTCAAGGCCAGATTGGATGGAGCCTGGTCTAATATTAGATATGATGGTGGGCGGCCCTGCCTGTAGCAGGGGGGCTGGAGCTTGATGATCCTTGAGGTCCTTTTCAACAGAAGCCATTCTATGATTTTATGATTCTATGAAAAAAAAGAAATGTAAGTTCTAATTGAGGAAGGCTCTGCAATCTATGCAGCTTTCTATTAAGTTTTTTATACTAGGTAATCCTTTTGCTGTATCAGAGATATATTGCTTTTATATATTCCTGAAGTTAATATTGCTGCAATGTTTTTCATGTGTGTACTACATTCACTGCATTCATCACATGCAATTTAATTCTTAAAACGTCCAATTATATTTGGAAATCTTCCCCAACTTTGGAAAAGGAACCACTGTGATCAACAAAGGGTTTGATGAAACACTTCTCAGAGTGATTTTCAGTGGTTCTCTGTCAGATCAGAAAAATGTATCAGGTATATTTCTAAAGAGATTTGTGACACAACTGAACATTTCCATTAGACACAGGCAAAAGAATTATGAGTGACTATATTACACTTTTGTGCAATAGCAGATGTATACTTAGCAAGATGATTAGAATGTGTGGTGATGCTGAGATGCTTGGAAACAGTTCTCCCAAATGATTCCGAATTCCTCTTCTAAAATATTATGTTCTATCAAGCAAGGTGAATAGACTACACAGATGAATGATGCAGAAGAACAAGCTAAGGAATGGGTCTGTAATAAAGGATAAGTGTTGATCATGAAGTAGCAAATGAAGATGTTGCATTTATGTGAACTAAGTTCATAGTTCATGTGTTTTTTTTAATTGTTTGTTTTCTATAAAGACAATTTTTGCAGTATCATTGCTAGTAAAGTCGCAGGAAGAATACAAAGCTGATTTGGGGCAACGCATTTGAGAACAAATATGTGGATCAGAGTAAGAGTTCAGATAAGAGCAAAAGAGGAAACTATTGATAGGAAGCTTGGAAAGACTGAAAATAAGATTCTGGAAAAAAAAAAAAAGTTTTTTTTTAAATTTTGGTATACACTAAGTGGGTACTTAAGGTGCACAATGGACTGATGTGAAAGGAAAGGCAGTAATATCTTCTTTGTGACTGTAATAAAATAGCAAAAGAAATACTGAACTGAAAATGCCATAAAAGATGTTTGGAACTTTAGATGCAACAGAACATTTTTTTGTACCGCTTGTAAAATTTCTACTGCTACAGCAAATAATATCAGGTGTTATTTAGATATGCTTGGCTTTATGGCTTTGCACATTGTCTATTTCTGCCTTGTTTCCTGTTTATTTTCCTGGGAAGTACATTCGTAGACATTATATTCTCTCAGAGAACTCAGACTCTTTTAAGTATCTGCTGAAGAACCTTTGATTCTATTTATTTAGATATGGACTTGAAGGATGGACTGTTCGATGGATTAGGAATTGGTTGGCTGGAGCCAAAGGGTTGTAATTAATGGTTCTATGTCAGGGTGGAGGCCAGTCTTGGGACCAGTGCTCTTCAACATCTTCATCAATGATACAGACAATGACATTGAGTGCACCCTCAGCAAATCTGCAGGTGACACCAAGCTGAGCAGTGCAATCAATACAATGGAAGGAAGGGAAGCCATTCAGAGGGACCTGGACAGTCTGGAGAAGTGAGGCCATGAAAATCTAATGAGATTCAATAAGGCCAAGTGCTGGGTGCTGCACTTGGGTCGGGGCGATCCCAAGTGTTGATACAAACTGGGGGAAGATCTCCTTGAGAGCAGCTCTGTGTTGAAGGACTTCGGGGTCCTGGTGGACGAGAAGCTGAACATGAGCCAGCAGTGAGTGCTGCAGCCTGGGAGGCCAACTGTGTTCTGGGCTGCATTAAAAAAGGGGTGGCCAGCAGGGACAGGGAGGTGATTGTCCCCCTCTACTCGGCTCTTCTGAGGCCCCATCTGCAGTGCTGTGTCCAGGCCTGGGGCCCCCAGTACAGGAAGGATGTGGAGCTCTTAGACGGGTCCAGAGGAGGGCACTCAGATGATCAGAGGGCTGGAGCACCTCTGTTATGAGGAAAGGTTGAGGGAACTAGAATTGTTTAGCTTGGGGAAGAGAAGGCTCTGGGAAGACCTCATTTCTGCCTTCCATTATTTAAAGGGAGTGTATAAACAGGAGGGGGAACGGCATTTTACGAGAGTGGATAGTGATAGGACAAGGGAGAATGTTGGTCTGGATATGAAGACGGAATGTTAACGGAACTTAGCAACAAATTCCAGAATGATAGCCCACAAGAGAGATTATAAAATAATTCTGAAAGTTTATGAATGTTTGGGTTAATACATACATTCAAACCTGCAAAATACTGGGTGCAAAAAGTCATTTAACCAGTCTAAAAAATAGAAATATTGCTGAAGATTTGCCTTCCTTTAAAAAAGAAAACAATGCTTGTTGTTGAAGAAAAAAGTTATGAGATTTATTTTCTTAGTGATATCTTGGCTGAATACTAAACAGTATTCCTTTTGATGGGTTGTAAGTCATTTAAATCTGAATTATCTCAAGTTCTTCTTACTGGAACTATTTACATGACTTCAAAATGTGAATAAACCTCACAGTATGGTCTATGGTGATCAGCTAAACAGGAGCAAAATGTGGAGAATAAGTATCTGTACTGCCTGAGCAAGTAAGTTTCTAACCTCAGGTTTTATTGTTTTAGGCGAGAGAGAACAAAGAGTTCAAGCTGTCCTTGCATTAGAAAAACCTCACTGCACATAATACTTGTATGTCCTGGGGTTTGTGCTTCTGTTCTAGCTGTACGCATTTGGTTCACAATGAACTAATCTAAGTCATATTTATGCCACAGGCCTTGAAGGTTGCTGAGTCTTGTAACTTTTTGTTTTGTTTTCAGGAATAAGAGTAAAGGCCTGCCCCTTTATCACTGATGTAACAATTACCAATTTCACTCAAGAAACCCAAAATGAGATATGGTCTTTTGTGTCATACTGAAATTTTTCCTAAAATTAAAAAAGCAAAATGTCCCAATTGTTTTCATTGGATATTTCTATAAACAAAATCATCTTATGCTCCTGTGGGGTCCAAACTTAATCAGTTTGTCTGAGTATAGCCCAAGGAACCATACAAAATATTGAACAGAAGAATTAAAAATAATGAAGAGATAAAGACCTGTTCAAATGTTTGTTTACTGTGCACTCGAGGAAGCCAAACCATTGCTTATGGGCAAAGTGGCAGTGTTTATTCTGTTGTTTTGCTTACAGTGCTACTTGTTTCGTGTCTCACTAGATTAGTAAAAAAAAAAAAAAAAAAAAAAAAAGGTGGAACTTTGAACTTTGTGCAGCTTTATGAGAACTGTCATTGTCCATTGATGTGGGGGGTGTGAACAGGCATTTACCACTCTGACACTGTGAAAAGACTTCATCATCCTCCATAGGCTGCAATCACTCAGCCTGTTTTTACTTCTTACTGGAGCTGTCATCATGTCCAATACCTATTTGCCTTCTGTGTTACAAATACTTGCGTAATTAAATCAGAAAGGAATGTGGGGGGTACTGCTGGTGCTTGGGTACGAAGGAGAAAAGGCAGAGCTTGGTCTTCTCTCTGTGCTACACTTGTAGCATCCAGAACTAGACTGCACAGAGAAGTGGAAGTGGAAGTAACCACAAGAAAAGGTCCAAAGCTTTAAGAGTGCTACAGGTCCCTTTCCCTTTTTGTTTGTACCAGCTCACATTGCTACACTTCTTAAAACAGAGCAGTTTCTAATTCACTGCTATAGTTTGCCCAGACAAAGGTTTAGAGACTATTCAGTGTTTCTGTCCATGTGCCAGAGCCTTCATTTACCAATTCTGAACACATCATGGCATCTTCTATTGTAGTCAGACTTGAGGTGATATGCATGCAACGGAGGTATGTTTGATTATAAAAGCAAGTGTTAATTGAACAGTGAGTAATGCTTCTGATCACTTACACTGCATTTCTGAAAATTTAAATCCAGATGGGAATAACTGCAGGAAAAAACAACTATATTTTCAAAAACTACAGAAGGAAGTCTAAGTTATTTCCCTATATATTATGCAAATATTAGACCATGGTGACGTTTATCCTTCAGGAGAATGGTTCACAGACATTACCTAATCTCTCTGAGAGCTATGTCATTCAAGACTATCGTCTCTGTAAATACTAATAGAATAATAGTGGGTTTGGTTGTTTTTTTGTTTTTTTGTTTTTGTTTGTTTTTGAGAGTAGTGGGATTAAAGCTGAAATTTATCAGATTTGATCTTCTCACTTAACCATACAAAACCTGAACTTTGGAGTTTGTTTACTCCCAGTTATCCATTGTATTTTTAGTTCTACTTAGTACTCAGCTCTGCAGTTCGTGTTTTTCAGATGCATGATAATCCCATTAGAAAGAGGAAGTGTAACTTGAAGAAATAGCCACTTGAGAGACTTAAGAATCTGAATATCTATTAACTGTTCTTGTAGCTTCTACTAGAGCTAGAACTTTTGTTCATATTGGATATATTAGATATATTAGATATATTGAAAGTAGTATGTCTATACTAAATATCTTTTTTTTTTTTTAATAATAAAGAATAAATTATTTTCTTTTTAATGGCATAGGTTTTCTGTAGTTATGGCCATCACTTCTGTACTTAATATTCTCATTTCTGTCCAAAGTGTTTGTAGTTGTAGATAGATTCAGAATTAAGATTTTATTTGAAATTTCTTGCCAATGCTATCTACAGAGATGCCTTTTTGGTGAAATGGAGTCCAGAGATTCCCCAAGATATCAGAGGTCTTAGCTGTTAGATCCATTTTACATGACACAGCATCATTCAGACTTCCTCAGGTCAAGTTGCAGCATATCAACATTCTCGACATGTTTCAATTCAGTTAATGCATCGTACCAGGGAACACCGCATAAATAAACTACTGCTTATTACCAGTCAGCATGGGGACTTCTGCTGTTTCTCATCTCCACTTGCAGATCCTTCCAAGTCCTGATTAGTCACTCTCCAACACAAGTGTAAGTTGTTATATTTCAGGGGCGAGCCATCCTTACAGCATTTTCATCAAAGTTTTTCATCACACCTGCTAAGGTTACCATATTTTTTCTCAGTGGTCTCATGGAATTTGCCTGCAGCCATACTGTCTTGTGTTAAGAGTCTTGGCCTCACTCCCCCCTCAGTTCCTTAACTACAGAAAAATCAAAAGGAGGAATTAAAAACTACACAATTTCCAAACAAAGACCCTGATTAACTGATGTTTGACTTCAGGGACATCGGAAAATTCCTCAGTATGAATAAAATTTATATGTATGGAAGGAGTGATTACTTAGTAATCTGAAAGTATGGAATAAGCTCTCCCACCAGCTAAATCCAATGGCTAATCTTACTGTTGTTTACTTCTTTTTACTTTGTGTCCAATAGTTATATGAATTTTTAAAATACCAAAATTGGACACTGTAATCGATTCATAGATCCAAGGTGTTTTAAGAATCAAATAGAGGGGCTTTTCATAGACATGAATAGAAAATCAACCCTACTCCATGTTTCAGGAGTTAAAGTGGAGAAGCATAACTATAATGATTAAAAAGGTTCCAAGAAGCCATTTGCAAGATAAAAGCTGTGAATCACAGAACATGATTCAAATTCAACATTTGGCCTATTTTTTGTGTGCCTTCAGTTCCTTTTGCACTGTCATTGGATGGTGGTGTTAACATAATTGGCACATTGAACTGAAAACCAAGGGCTGTACCATTTTCTCAGCTTGCAGGCTGGAGATGCATTTACGTGTTTTCAAAGTCAGCTGTATCTATGGATAATTTCCCGTATGGGTTATGGGATCAGGGCTCCAGTAAAGTCAGTTTTTTTAAGAGTCAGTCTTTTTGTGTATTCATTTCTGGCCTCAAGCTGTAGCTCCTGAGCTAGGACCAGAGGGGCACAGTATTTGCATTGCTTGTTCAAACATACTGAGCTGTGGTTTTTCTTTCCATCTCCTATCAGTGCAGGGAAAGTGAGGACAGTGCACTTCATTTTGGAATTTCTTGGGTCACAGGTACAGTGCAGCATTTAAAACCACGGGCTATCCATGCAGCAACAGAGTGCATAAGAAGTTTAAGAATTACTGGTAATTCATTTAGAAGACCAGAAGGTATTTTTTAATATTTGTGTTATAAAAATGTTTGGAACTTTAAATGCAACAGAACAGTTCTAACCAAGTAAAATATATAATTCAGGCACTGACTTCGTGTATGTCAGCTATTTTGTGTGTTATACACATAGAAATATGAGGAATGTGTAGAAACCAGTGATTGAACAAAACACAAAAAATCTCAGATTATTTCAATTAAATCCACTTGAATGTTTTCTTGGAACAGAAATGTACAAGTCCTTCTTCTATGACAGTGAAGCCAAAAAGTGGTAGAGGAAATAAATGAAAACAAAATCACCTTCATTAAAGCGGTCAAATTAGCTGGGAAGCAATAAAACACAATATGGTGTCTTGAGCGTAAAGCAAAGGTGATAAAATGGTAGCTATAAATTAGAAATCATTATAGAGTATTAGAAGGGGGAAACTGCTGGTAGTGCAAAGCATGGAAACATAGTGTTTAAAATTGCACAGGCATCCGAAGTCCAAATAAAGCACCAACCCTCTCCACAAAAAAAAAAAAAAAAAAAAAAAAAAAAAAAAAATCCTAAACTGATCAGTGCAGATAAATTTTGAGAAAAGGAAGAATATTAAGGAAAGTGTAAACTACTACCGTTGGTCCACGGCAGAGATTCTGACCTAATCAATCCAGTTCCTAAAACCTATTGCAAACACAGCAGTGCGGGCATATATAATTCACATAGTATTAAGTGTCTCAGTGGACTGATGATACCAGATAGAGACTAGCCATACAAGCCACGCTGTTGAGAGTGCTGTAAAG
>NW_024962278.1:3752856-4087667 GCF_019238085.1 Lagopus leucura | reverse complement strand
GATCTCGATGCATTATTTTCTTAAAGCAACAACAACAAGAACAATTGCAGGTTTTCAGCAAGTTATTATTTATGCCATGAAGCCGGCAGTATGAGAGGATTGTGATGACTGAATTTTTCCTAGAAGAACATGAGGTCCATCTTCTGTGTGTTGGTGCCCATGCTTGTTTTATTAGGGCGCATAACTGGCTGGTTTCTGATGGTGGTCACAACAGTGATGTCAGCTGATGTCAGTCACAACCCTTTGGGCAGTGACCTCCCCACCCGTGGCTGCATGTATTTGGGCACCAGCCTGTGCCTCCATCACCCTGCATCCTTCCGTGATTTTCCTTTTCAACGGCGATACATTTGGGAAAAGTTGCAAGTTTACTGTCTCTATAAAAATCAATCTTCTGTGATCTCTTCGTTCTTTCTGAAACTAGAGAGTTGCTTTTTTTGGCTGTTCTGCTTTGGATGCAGTGCGAATTGATGCTTGACTCTATGTCAGGCTTGGTTTTTAAGAAGTATTGGTCAGGTTTGTCAGCCCCAGGTCGCTGTTCAACCTCAACTTGGGATCTCCCATGATGTGGCATTAACTGTAGCTCTGTGCAGCCTGTGCCTCCCTGTCCTATTCAGGCAGTTCCTCTTCAGTCTAAGCAAGATCAGCTCTTTGCCTGCTACTTGCACTCCAACATTTTAAAATAATATTTTATAAATGCGTTTGTGTCCTTAATAGAATATTTGGATGTCTTCTGAAATATTTATTTCCCCAGCCTCCAAGAATTTCCTTATGACAACAGCATGAAAGGGATTGTAAATTTATTCTGCTTTTTTTCTGCAGCTTTTCTAAATGTAGTGAGTGTGATTTTAACAGGCCAGGGCTCTTCAAAATGCTCTCAGAGTGAGGAAAGAATATATAGTGAGAATATCCTTTACCAAAATGCTTGATCCTCCTGAATAGCAGGGATATTAACTTAACTAATGATCCTTTAAATGGGTATGTAAAATATAATTTAAGCTACTTGCAACATGCAAAAGAGAGGTATCATTTGTTACTGCCAAGCTCACTGGCATGTGGAAATCAGAAAATCATTAGCCTCAATAGAAATAGTTTAATACAGCAGGGAAGAGAACACATTATTTAGAGCAGTTAAATGGCAATTGATGTAACTGCTGGGAGAATGCAGAAAAATGAGTGTGATATAGCAAATGATAAATACTGCACTTAGAACTTATGCATACAAAAAATGAAAATCTTTCCTCATTATGCTGCATTTTTAGCCCAGGAGACTAACTTTTCTAGAATATAACATTCAGAATTCCTAATTTTTGTGACTTTATTTCTAGACAAGCCTCATCCTTTTTGTGTGCATGGAATGCCTTATGTTGCATAGAGTATCTTAGAGATCACATCTCTCATTCTGTAATTGCAAAAATACATTAGCGAAAGACATTTTCGCATACTTTAACATTTACTAATAGCATTCAGCAGTCCTGTTCTTGATGACGTCAGCTGGCTCTGAAGTGAGTTTTACCAGTGAACAAACCAGATCCTGTTCTTAGGTATGTGAAAATGATTTTATGAATCTTGAGAAGGGGTTTGACAGGGAATGTAAATGTAATTTCAGCTTTCTGTTTGGCCTTTGAGTGGTGTAAAGTGACAAAGATAACTGAGAAGCAACTGGATTCTGTTTCCCTAGAGCAAAGCTTTATGTACCGCTCAGGGCAAGCTGAAGCAACAAACAGCTTGTTCAGTACAGGGAAAATGTAGCTGCATAAAAAATTATATTAGAAAGGGAAAAATTATGTCAGCATATAGTCCTCCACCATACATATGTTAAAAAAAAAAAAAAAAGAACAAAATAAAAAGCAAATAAAATGAGAGAAATAACCTCAGACACCACCACGTCCACTCCCACGTAAAACTATGCATTTCTCAGCAGAGCTCACTGTGTACTTGTCAAGCATGCTTTTCTGTGTCACTGAATTTCCTCTCAAAGCAGGTTGCAATGTCAGGTTTCTGACTGTGGCTGTCTCCTTTGAAACTTGTAATGGACGCAGCTATGTGATTTTAGGAACCACTGCATAGACATCCTCCTGAACTTGCAAAAGCTTTATACCTGCTGTTGTTTTGGAGTGGTATTCCTGCATTGTACCAAAACAAGAGATCAAAATGTAGCCTGTTGCTTCCAATATCCATTCTTATCTTTAATTATTAAGTGGCAAGTTTTCTTTAGAGAGGAAGAAATAATCAAAGTATTTGTCTGAGGATCTATAGAAGCTTATGTAGCATATGATCTTTTGTCAGCTCTGATAGTAAGTGAAATGTGACAAGTAATATTTGACTGACTGGAAAGTTTGTACTTAAGAAGTAGTTGTCCTATATAATCTGCTATTTTACTGCAATAATACAGTATGGTAATTATCTTAAATATTACAAATTAGCACCAGAATTACAGTGCTCAGAATTCTGTTATACATGAAGACTGCTTAGGACATAGTAAAGTGAGAAGTATTTACATCAGTGCAATGGAATACTGTTTATGACTGAAAGTATCTCCTCCACTATGAAATTGCTCTAAGTAATCAAGCTGAATTGATTTTAACAACAAAAACAAAAAATCAAGTGAGTTAACCTGTTATCGGTTTATTATTTATTTATTCTTGCCATTATACACTTTAAAAAAAAAAAAAAACTATCATTTTTTCCCCCTAATTGTATGCATTTGAGATCTTTGAAGTCTTTGGAGAAAGCAAATTAAATTTCCTTCACAGATTCTATAGGAGTGTGTAAGTGAGCTCAGTTTTTGTCCCTACTCCTTTCTCTCCCACATATTTTTTGAAATGTATGACAAAAAAATATCCCTCTACATGGTGATTTGTTTTGTGGAAAACAAGAGACCGTTGAACAAAATTCTCAATTCAAAGATTTTTCTGGAAATCAAGGAAGAACTAAATCAGTGCACACAATGGATAAAAATACGTTTGGTGTTTTAAAGCATTTAAATGGCTATTGTAATTCCAAGCCAAGGGCATGCAAAATATCCAGTGCTCTTCACATCTGTCTGACTCATTCTAGCCATGCTAGGATCTGTTTAATGGATATAATCAAGAAAGATTAAAAAAAAAGACTCTCGAACGATACGTTTTTAATCTATAAATATTTGCCATCCTGTAACAGACCAAATTTTCAAGGATGCATCATTAAGATTCTTATCACTGTTTATGCAGTTGTTTGTAATCAAGATGCATATCATTTTGTTTAGAAATCTGACTACTTACCACAATTTGGAAGCTCTGGGCAAGAGCCCATAAATCAGGTATCTCATGCTAAAGATTTTTTCTGAACGTTTATGTAGCTTAGGAGCTCAAGTAATGTGAGATGATAACATACTGCTGGAGCACCTGTTTCAAAAAGCCTTCCCTCGCTGTCTGAACCTATTGTGATTTTTTTTTCATGTGCAAGTATCACCAGCCAGTATTTTCTGCAGCCACTCTGACTATGGATTTATATTATCCAGAATAATATAACTCCGTATAGCATAACTTATCTCTCTCTGTAAATCTGGGAAAATTGAGAAATGAGCAGTGGTCCAGCTAAAAATGTGCTAATCAAATAGTTGTTATAAGCAAAGCAATATAGAAACCTAACAAACCTCAAGGACAAATGATGACTGTCAGAGAAGTTTAAGGTTTTTTGTACTGTCTGCGCAGTGCTGTTCATTTTATAAGTCCAATCTAAAAAAGAGTGAAATCTTAAGGTGTTCGGTGCATTCATGTCCATCTGCAGATACAAAGCTGTGCTGCTGATTTTTGGGGGATGTTGCCTGCACTGCAGCTTTTTGTATCATTTGGATCGAACCAAAAAGAATTGAAAGTAGCCTGTGTCTGATTGTACCATGCCATAAATTTGCAAGAAACAGTTTTCAGAAACACTGTACCCGTGTTTTCACCTCTCCTTACATGGTTAGTGCTAGCATTGATGACAGTTTTTACATTAAGAGCATATATCTGGATTCTGTTTCTTCTTCCCATAAGCCCTCCCGATTAATTTTCAACTTACTCTTGCAAGTTTCCTGAAAATAAATTCCAGCCAGGAGAATGCTGTATGCCAGTGCTGAGGGAGAGGCTGCATTTCAACCATGCAAGTTAGCTGTCATTGAAGCATAAGGCAGTCAGATGGTTCTTTCTTGGATAATAATAATAAACCAGTGTAGAAAAAAAAGGATGAATAAAGGGGGGAAATGTGCTGAGAAGAAAAGTGCAGGATTGTGCATGATCCCACAGTTCACCCTCATAATTGCTATTTTGTTGTGTTCTTTTCTTTGAAGACATTTTGCATCTCAGAAGTATTGTGACCCACAGCTTGAAAAAAATGTCAAATGATTTTATAATTATGATCCTTTTCTTTTCATAACAATGCTTTTATCAAAACATCCCTGCTAGAAGTCTTGGTTCTATTCTTTCCTATTGTTATGTAGAAATAATATGGATGTTTCCTTAAAAAAGCAGTAGTCTGATTGTGGTTTAGATGTCAGAACTAGTACAAACACTGCAATTAAAACAATATTCATTTTGAGATTGATTTTTTTTCTTCCTTGTAAGATTCTATTCCATTTTCCCTTTTTTGATCAAATTTACTTTTCTCTCTTCCCAAGTGAAAAGAGATACTTAGGTCACACCAAAGGTAATGCCTCCAAATTATTTCCATGGAAACTACAACATACACAAAGAGCACAATAACAGTTTCACAGAGGAAATTCTAAGCTACAGAACACTATTTCTCAACATAGTCACCACCATTAGCCATGCACTTTCACTGTGCATCTTCACAAAAGCCTGCATTCCACTATTGCAGAAATCTGCACCAGAAGAGGTGACCCACTCTCTCGATTACCACTGCATCCACTGTCTTTCCTGCCATCAACACAATGACTATTCATTATTTACTAAATATTACTTACTAAATATTGATACTCCTTATTTCAGTAAGAGTTCCTTACAAAAACCTGAATTTATAGGACAAGACACTGAAAACATTTAAGTGCTGTCTTTGCTATTAATACAGTTTTCCACTTTACTCAATTTATTTAACATTTCCTTTTGATTCAGTATATTGCAGAGGAACCAGCATAGTGAATTCTCTTGCCTATGAAGATAAATAGAATGTACTTGCACATTACTTGCAATTAAAAAGATAAGTGTGGATTTTCTACATGGAAAACATTGTATATCATCTACTATGACATATATTATCTACAGAATTGGTCTTTATTAGTTCTGGTACTTATGAAACTACTCTTAAGAGTAGGAAATGGAAGTTACTAAATCAAAGTATGTTAGTTAACTGTTAAAAAAAAAAAAAGGAAAGAAATGATGGGGAAATTCTATATGCTCAATCAAAATAGAAAATTTAATGGTAAATGAAAAATGCTCTTAAAATATTACGCATACTATGGAGATGCTTGAAACTTAGTTAGGCTAACATTTCCCATTTTTAGTACTGTGTTTCAAGGTGTTAAGGTGTTTCTTTTTTTCCTGCTGATGTGACTCTTTGAAGCATGTATTAATATGAGCAAATTCCTGATCCTTTGGGGTTTCAGCTATGGCACAGAAAGTACACAGAAAGATAAGTAGTATTTGGTTTCACACACCATAGAGATTTCTCAGAAGTTTTCTACAAAATGTTTAGTAATGATCATAAAAATGTATCACACAAATCAGATTGTGAAAATTGAGAGTAAGACAATCATAAATGATATTTCTAAGTTTCATTTAGTAGCACCCCACATTGGACAATGAAAGAAATTTTTGTGAACAAGCTAAATTGTAAGTTTTATGTTTAGTAGTGCAAATTGTCATGTTTTTTCATTGGCATTTTCCTATGTATTATATACATCGTCTGTTGCAGAATATGATGTGAAAATTAAATAACATTAGAAATATAAGGGAGAATATTTTCTCTCTAAAATCTTTGTATTGAAAATCCTATGTTGTTTTAGGAAAATATAATTTATGAAAAAAGGAAGAACACCAAAGTATTGCATCAGTATACTCCAAGTTTTTTTAATCTCTTCCATTGGTGAGAATGAAAACAAATGCTTATAATATTTACTGAAGGCATCATAGATAAGGATTCAGTTAAAAGAATAATCAGCATGAGCCTATGGCAGAGTAAAATCATTATTTAAAAATGTGGGGTTATTTTCATAAAAGAAGAGAGAGAAAGAATAAACTGTGACTTTCGCTCTCCTGTGTTCTCTTGCTTCTGCAGCTTTAGGGTGTTTATTTTGTGTGGTCCTCCACTGACATGAATAGGATTTGCCTAGAAAGGAAGTACAAATAGCAAATTTTTGCAATAACATTCTTAATAAATAGTGTTGCTGTTGAACAGTCTCATTGAAAATACATCTACTGTCAGGATGGACTCGAAATCCTTTTGGATTGATCCTTTAATTAAGTCAGGAGTGTCCAACCTTTTGGCTTGCCTGGATTGCAGTAATTGAAGAGGAATTGCTTAGGGCTGCATCTGTGAAGGATGCTCCAAAAGTAATGCCTTATTAATTATTAATTCCATGGAAACAATAACAGCTACGAACAGCACAATAACAATATTTACTAGAGCAAATTCTCAGCTACAAAATACTGTTTTCCAACACAGTCACTGCCATTAGCGATTCATTTTCACTAGCAGTGTACTGCATGCTGCTGTTATCAAAATCTATACCAGCTGTCACCACTGCTGAAACGCAGCACCCACCACCACCCTGTGTTGACATCCACTACTGGGTCTCCATAAACATTCAGCAAGCATCGATGAATAGCAGTGTGCAATTTTTTCTGTGTGAAGAAATTCAGTTTCACATCTTTGCTTCATACACACTTCCATGTCAGAAGCCATTGTGTCAGGTTGCCCCTCTGCTGCCATCTGTCACACAGCAACACAATGCAATGGAGTGTTGGTGGGAAGGTTCATCTTCTACTGCCATCCCACCTGCAGTGGCTACAATTCTCAGTGAGTTCTCAAGGGGATCATCGGAGATTTTTGATGAAATTTTACTCTTCCTGTGCTTCATCCTTGAAAATAGTTGTTCACAAATGTATTTACTACCAGAAAATGGTGACATGGATAAGTTGTGGCTGTGAAGTGAGAGATATTTCTCTCTGGTAAGATGGGGTTTATAAAAGTCTGGTGAAGAGACATTCACTTTTTGATTTCAACTCCATACTTTCATTTGAAAATTCCCAGGTATTGTATTTATGCTTACTGAACATGGAGTTGTAAATAAACCAAAAAAGATTACGATTTTTTGGCAATCTTGAAACCTGTTCTCAAAATCCTTTATCAAAACAGAAAGCACAGCTATATCAAAATCCATAAATTTTTTTCACATAACTCAAGTTAGAACTTCACTGCGTCCTCTCCATGCCCGGCTTTCAGCCCAGACACTGTTAATAGCGCATGCTCAGTTGGTGCTGTGTGATGGCTGTGTGCCATCACTCAGGCCACAGGTTGGACATTCCTGAGTTAAGTAATAGTAGAAGTGTGGGAAAACCATGTTAAGTAGCAGTTCTGAAAGTCTGAAGCCAAAGAATAATCATAAAAAAACCATAGCAAGGAAAAAGCTTAGCTCAGTGTTTGAGAAAGAGTGAAAACAAGAAAACTGTTGGTAAAACTGGAGCTGCTGCTGCCTGCTGCAGTAAGCTGTTCAGCTCTTCTGGCTTCTGCAAGTCCCAGTAGGATTTTGTAGACGTCCGACTGGAGGTTGGAAGGTGATACAGAATGACAGTACAAGAATATAAAAAAATTACTACTGGTTTTCTGAGAACTTCTTTAAACCACATAAGTCATTTCTGAATCTTGGTTTGTGGGTTTTTTTTTTTTTTTTTTTTTTTTTTGTTTCTCTATGAACAGGTGACAGAATTTTTTTTGAAGGATTCAAAATATACCCATCAGGTCAATACATTTTTACACATCTTTATGTGGGCAGTGTGAGATCTCCACCTTTTACAGTTGGAGAGCTACTCTCACAGCTCTTATGGGCAAGAATATTAACACAAAACATATTCTTATTGCTCCCAGAAAACATTTTTTGTTGAGGATTAAAAAATTGACACACTGGATCTGTCCCAGGAGTCTGGCTTTGCTACCACTTTTATTCTGATCAAAATTGTCTGCTTCAGGGAAGATCAATTAAGAGTCACCTTCCTCCAAGAGTCTGGAGGCAGTTTTTATAAATTAATCAAGTTCCCAAACACAGCTGTGAAATAGGTAGAATAATACTTCTTTTAGGAACGAGGAAAGTGACACACTGTAGTCTCATGCCTTTCTTACAGTCACCTGGTGAAATCGTTGGCACAGCTCATTAAGAATGTTCCTGTCCTGTGTTATTGCATCCTTTGGATTACACTCTCCAACAATTTCTTCAGCATCCAGTCAAATCAAATGTTCCTTCTTTGACGTCTGTTTCTCTATGTAGCCAACGGTTCCATCAATATCAAGATCTGTTTTCAAACTTCTTTCTAGTTCACTCCTTCTGCCTGACCATTAACATTTTAAAGGTCTGCTTTGAGAGTCCACCCAACCAGCTTCTACTGGTTCTGCAAAATATTTTGCTTCTTTGAATGGCTGTCAGTTAGTAATTCACATGTGAAATGCTTCAGAGAGTTTTGCCAGCAAAATGATAGATAATAAGATTTTGTTTTATTTATTTATTTTTTATTCCTGGAATTATTCTTTATATCCTGTATGCTTACCAAATTATGCCTGCTGAAAATCTGTACTTTGAGTTTGCAAATGTAAAGTAGAGAAATTGCAGGTCATGCTTGTCTTCTACTGTTTATAGTTGATGCTACCTTCATTTCAGCACCCCTTATTAGTGATTTTTTTTGCTTTTCCTTACTTTTGTCATCCTTTCATGTCTTTGCTTGATGCTCTTTCAAAACTGTGACACCCTGTCTCTGGCTGACAGGACAGGTGAGTGTCATTCCTTGAGGAATATTCCCCCTTGCCTCAACAGAGGAGGATGGATAGAAATCCTCCTCCAGAGAGACTAAACATATCATTTCTTTGACATGCTTAGCCTTTGCTGACCAGACAGAATCCCATGAGCCAAGGCCTGTATAAGGGTGATCGCGTATTACCCTCTCATTGCTCTCTCCCCAGCTCCATTATGTTGTTCCTTTTTAGGGAAGGAGTTAACATTTCATTGCAAGAAAAACTAGAAAAGCAGAGAATTGTGTCTTGGATTTTTTTAGTGAAAGGATTAATTATTTGAAATGTCTTTTGTGCTTAATTTTAATAGTACCTTTCATAAATTTTTGGAATATTACCTATTCTAACTGAAATTATTGCATAGAGATTTATGAAAATGAAGCTCAGTCCTTGTCTGCACCTACTTTCTGTAGATTGATTGGCCATATTGTTATTTAGCATCTGACAGAGCACGGAAGAATATTAGGCATGAAACATTAATCAGGAAATTATGCATTGCTTTCACAATCAATGTGCAACTGGACTTCACTTTGTAATATTGTATTAGCTCTTAACATGCAAATTATTGTAGGTAATTACCTCATTTTTCAGTGGCCATTTGATGGATTGAAGTTTCATACAGAATGTTCTGTGTAATTTAAAATCTTGCAATGATTTGCTTCTTTCCTTTTTGGTAATAATTTTAGTTTTCTTTATCATACGCCAGGCATGAGGAGCCTACAGCACTGTAAAGCCTAATGTATGAAATTCAATTTTTCAATTCTTTTAACTGTAACTGGAGTTGACAATTTGGTCAAGATTTGTAGTGAAGATGTCTCTTACTGCAGTATGTTCAAAACAATAAATAAATTAATAAATAGCCCATGGTGCTATTTATAACATATTCCTTTTATTCTGTGATATATATTAATGTACTATGTTCAGTACTCTGCGATCAATCAAGTAATATGTTTCAATTGGAATGATACAGTTATATGATTAAATGTTAAAACGCTTCAGTAGATTTAAATTTAACAGTCCTGAGCTTTTCTCTCTTTTTCTTTTTTTCATTTTCTTCTTGGTGTAATGTTCACATTGCTACATGTCAGGAAGTCATTATCTTAACATATACAGTCTATTAGCAGGTCTCTGACCTGTGGCAATATTTTGACATATGTGAATACCCCTGAAAATTTAGATATTCTTTCTTCATGTTTTCTGATCCAACATGTCAAATAGTCACAAGAATTTGTTGTGATCTAGTCTAATCAAAAGCCTGCTCCTGTAAAATAGCTCCTCCATAAAAGACAAGCAATACAATATTGAATGTCTATATTTAAATAGATTTTAACAGATAATAAAACTCTGGAGATTAAAATAGTTTCATTCACTGAGACAGTTTGCTCTGCAGCATGCAATTTGTGTCACATTATGTAAAATACATTTAAAAAAATGATTTGAAATAAAAGCACAAATAAAAAGTAACTTATAAAATGAAACCAAGTCAAGAATGAAAGCGGGATACGATATCCTGCCTTTAAATAGTGTCTTTCTATGGCTTTATTTATGTTCTATCCTGTCTGTGTGACTGTGACACTCAAATTTCAAGCCCTGCTACCAGAATTTCTCTTTTCCAACATCTTCTATACTTTTCCATTTTAAAAGAAAGCTAAAGAATTAGAGTATGTCAAGTATGAGAGAATTGCTTTTGCCTTGGTAGGCAACAGTTTGGCATTTCACACTATATGGCTTACATCACACAGTTGGCTTAACAGCACAAACTTGTTTATTGTGTCTGTTGTGATAAGAGCTACGGTCTGTCATTTTCTCAGAAAATATTTAAATGGGTATGAATCATTTTTTTCTCCCATCTAATGCTGTAGCAAAAATGCTAAGTCATGTCCTGAAGCGGTGATTGAGCACCTGGTGGGAAGGCAGGGCCAACCCAGGGGAGCTCAGTGCAAGCAATGCACCTGGGTGGCCAGAAGGGCTGGAGCCAGGATCTGCCCCTTCCCAGACCTCATTTAAGGATTGGCAGTGGAGACAAGCATATCTTGCCGGAGGTCCCTGCATACCTGAGGTCTTCTGAAGGTAAGCAGTTTCTTTGCTTTGTTGTTGTGCCCATGGCTGTTGCATTTGAGCATATCCTCGCTGCAGTCTGTGACCTTGCTCTTACATTGCTATTGCTGTGCTTTCTAGCACGCTACAAACGCAGATGTCAAATCTGCTGTTACGTGGTTTTTAGTGCCTTGCAAGTGATTTTTATACACAAGGTATGAGATAGTGAACTGCTTAAAGTACTGTTTCTTTCCCAGTGCTTAATAAGCAATAGCAAGAAAATAGATAAGAGTAGTGATCTCTGAATGACATGCTAATTAACAATGCATGATAATTATCACATGAAGATGGTTGATTTTCATTGATGGATGTATCTTGTAGAGTTAGATAGTTGGGTAACTTCTTCATAAGCCAATGCTTACAAGAAAGCTGGACATCTGTGCTAACTACAGCTGTGTTTATATCGTAAGAAAGAGGCACACCTCATGTCAGTGAGTAAGGAGCTGGAGGGTATCTACTGAAAAAAAAAAATGGGAAGAGCTCATTAAAGTTAACTTTTCTCTGTCTTCCTTCTTTGCCCAGCACCAAGTCAAGCACTGGAACATGTTGCCTAGAGAAGATGAGATGTCTGTCCCAGGAGATGGTCAAGATATGTGTGAATGTGGCACTTAGGGACATAATTTAGTGGGCATGGTGATGGTTGAACGTGATGATCTTAAAGGTCTTTTTCACCCCTAATGACTCCGTGATTCTATGGAAGGTATGCAATGTGCAGGAAGTACACTGCACTAGTAGATATTGCACTCAAAATTATGTTTAAGAACGGAAGAGCGACAAGAAGAATAAAGTTTCACTTTTTGTGTTCTCTAATGTGAGCAGTAAGGATAGCTGAAATAGGTAGCCAGCTGTTCAAAGTACTTTACTAGTAGTGACGGATTGTGACATATTTTGTATGTTATCTCTAAATGTTTCAGACTAAATGAGAAAACAAGCAGAACTATCTTTACAATAACCTCTGAGAAGTAGGAACTGGTTTAAATGCCTATGTGCTGGTTTAAATGTGAATGGAAATTCAAATGGGAGGTGAGTTGTGATATATATTATGACTATTTATGTGCTGATACCTGTGCACATAGCAGAGAAGTGCCTTATGAAAATACTTTCCAGATCTAGAAAGTGGCACTGAGTGATAGTTCATGCTTCTTCTCAGGTAGGCAGATCTCCAACTTTATAGAGTTTAATATCTTAATAGAAAGTACCATAATCTCTGTCCTGAAATAAAAAAAATAAACTATTTCAATTGTTGTTATTACTTAAGCTTCAGGTATATGACTTGATAATTGCTTCTTCATATGCTAACTGTATAAGAGACTGAATTCTGAAATATACCTTCATAAATATACATTGACTGCTTCACCCAAGCAATGATTTGCTCACAGGTAGAAAATATTTATTGCAACTTCTATTTGAATAGTTAAATAGGTGGGATTTCACTTAAAATATAGAAAACAAGGAGTTTGATGAATATTGTCTCTGCTGTTTGTGCTCTCTTTGGGATCTTAGGAGGTATCTGTAGCCTAAGCATGTACAAGCAGTATGTTTCTCTGTAAGACTATTTCAGTATCAGGTTGTGGAGGATCAGCATGAGATGTCTCTTGCCTCCCATTTGCCACACTTTTCCACAAATATGGTTTTCACCCTGGCCTTAGGTTATACGCAATGTGAAGTCATATATAATGTCACCTTGTTGCTAAGACTGGGGAAACAATAGTTATCAGCATAGCTAATACTTCAGCAACAAGATATGAGAAACAAGTAAAAAAAAAAGAGGGGAAATAAATCATTACAGAAGTAAGAACAATCCAAACATTTCTTCTTTTTAAGTCACATTCTTAATTAAACTCCTTTCTAACCTGTTCTAATCCCAAAGTAATATTACCTTCAGAATGTGAAGCATTCTCTGAATCTGAGGCATTATGCTTCTTCTTAATTATATTTTTTATTGCTAATTTAACTGCTCTACTTGTAATATTTCATTTAAAATTAATGACAGCCAACCTATCAGAAAGAGATTTTTTGAAATAAAAAATATAGGCCAAGAAGCTTTATGTTGACTTATCAATTAAGGTTTTTCACAGGGGCTGATTGCCTCAATTCCCAGAAACATTTGAACTGACACATATTCCATTTTGTCAGCATTAGAAATGCAGATTCATTAAAGTACTTTAATTATTTTTTTTCTTCCTGGAGTCATTCTGAAGACAAAATAGATAGAATGTTTTGTATTAGATATAAATGTGATAGCATCTCATGAATCTGTCTTCTATCTGCATAGACCTATGGTATTCTGAACCTCTAACAAAAAACACAAATAATATACACTGTAGTTCACTCTACCCAAATTTAAAGCAGATTGCTACAATATGGATGGAAAAGGTACTGCAAGGGTTCACTGGAAACTGAACAGTTGGACACAGGACACTTATAATAGGTTCTAGTATAAGTAACTGGTTTCGAAGACCATGAAAGTTACCACGTTCAGTCACAGAATGCCTTTCAGAATCATTGTCATTGTTTTGCCTGTCTGGTCAGATGTAATTCAGTCTTGTGTTTTGAATCATATAAGAAGTTACACTTCATTATGCATCTTTCATTGCCACATCTACTCTATCCACAGTTTGGTTTTGGTTTACTAATATTTCTCCTTCTCTTGTGATGTTCAGAACTGTCAAAAATGAAACAAACTGCTGTGGCAGTATTGTGAGAGAATAGTCAAGTAATTTATGCTCAGCAGGAACTTGTCCCTAGTGAGGCTATTTGGTAACTCCAGAGAATTGTCATTGCAGTGAGGAAGGCCAACTTCTTACTGTGCAGCATCACTGAAAGCGCAACCAAAAAACTACAGGGAAGCTATCCTCCCTTTTCGCTGGCAGTTGTGACACCATACACAGAATCACAGAATGGCCTGGGTAGAAAAGGACCACAAGATCATCTAGTTCCATCCCCCTGCTATGTGCAGGGTCACCAACCATCAGACCAGGCTGCCCGGAGCCACATCCAGCCTGGCCTTGAATGTTTCCAGGGGTGGGGCATGCACAGCCTCCTTGGGCAACCTGATCCTGTATGCAGCTTGGGGTCCTTAGTAAGCAAAAGGTATGGATGTACCAAAGAGTCAAGTGGAGTGCTGTTTCTGATTAATATGACTTCATGGGAAAGCCTATTGAAGCCCTATTTTTTGCTTAGTTATTTCAACCATATTCAGACTGGTTAAGTTGGTGGCACAGATAGAAAATTCTCTGGGCTTAAAGGACTCAAGCAGTAAAACTGATGGCCACTTAAAATCACTGCAACTCAGAGATCAATGCTGTCTAAAGTCTTGTTAATAAGGTGGAATACAAGTGTCTGAGAATGTGAAGTTTAAAGCTGAAGCCTTAGAAGGAGAAGGGAAAGGGGGGATACTGTTGCTGTTCACAGCTCTTTGATGGGAGGATATAGAGAAGAAGAAATTACAGTCTTGGAGACCCTAAGTGAAAGGAGAAGTGGCAACAGTCATAAATTGCAACATGAACACTAGTTAGATGCAAGAAGATTGTTTTCACAATGAGTGTGGCTAAAACTAAACCTGTTTGATAGTACTGTTGACTCTCCAAAATGTGACTGAATGAAATTCTGAGTAACCCAATCTACTGAAAATCATCTAGGTTGCAAAAGACCTTCAAAATCATCAGGTCCAACTTTCAGCCCTGAAAGGACTTTGGGCTGGAGGTCCCTTCTAACCTGAATTGTTCTATGATTCTGTGAAATTATATGTTACCTTCAGTTATGAATAGAAATTCAAATCCATTATCAATAATGACATTTCTTATAAAAAGAAGTATATGGATATTTTTGTAGATTTTTATTGAGACATTGAATAATCTGCTGATTTCACCATATTT
Organism: Lagopus leucura; assembly: GCF_019238085.1. Classification (NCBI taxonomy): domain Eukaryota; kingdom Metazoa; phylum Chordata; class Aves; order Galliformes; family Phasianidae; genus Lagopus; species Lagopus leucura. The sequence goes on along the minus strand of NW_024962278.1, from coordinate 4,072,719 downwards.
TCAGTGTGGCTGAATTCAATTCCTTCTGTTTGAAAACAGTTAAGATATGCAAGTCATGTCCGTCATTCAGAGCGCTTATTCCAGTACAAATTAATTTTATGGCAAATGAACAAACCCAAGCAAAATAAAGGCAAAAGAAAATGAAGTAAATTTCTCTCTACTAGGATCTTTCGCCCTCTACTCCTCTTCCTTCCTCTGCTTGACCCTCTGTCCAAACAACTCTCATAAGTGTTGACAGGATTGTCAAGTTTAGTTAGCTTTTCAAGTCTCCTGGCATCCTTTCCCTTGTCAGCAAGTGTATGAGGGAGTGCTAAGCTATTATGAAGCTCATTGTAATCCATCAGATGTTCTGGAGCATATGAGACTTACAGCAGTGTCTGAGTCCAACAGAAGCTTTCAGTTCAAGTGATATGTATGATTATGTGAACAATGGAACATACTTTGTTAAATCAGCACGTTAAAGTCAGAAATATGACTTTTAGATAGCTAACGTCAGGCATTGAAGGAAAAAAAGGTATCTTTAAGAATGTGTAGGGGTCACTATGGAAGAAGGATGCAGTAGAAAGTTTAAAGCAGTATATAAATAGTGAAGAGAAGTTAGTGTTTTTAATATCCATGAAAACACATTGTTGAGTACTCTTGAGCTGATACAAAATTATATTTAGTTGAAAGATGGCATTGAACTGGCAAGAAGTTTTTTACAATCAGTAAAAGCTTTCCAAGTTTAATTTTGTGTATTTATTTTAAATTAGTATGAAATCTGGAAATGACATGAACTTGTCAATTGTCAACCACCAATGGCTTTCATTCCTACTTCTTGTTTAACTGAGAATATTAGATAGTCAGAATATTGACTTCTAGATTTAATCGGATCGAGATGTCAGCTCCCATTCTGCACGTGTTAAATTTTCAGTCGAGCACCTTCACACTTCTACATGCATGGAAAAAGACTTGCATAAATTATGAAATATGTACTCCTCTGAGGAAGGGGTGGGCGGTATAGGTTGCACAAAGAGAGAGAGAACCTGAGGTTTCTAATCTGTAGAAAGTTTAGCATTCAAGGCCACTTTTGAGTAAAACTTGAAGGTTAGTTCTCTCTCTTCTGGGCTGCTGGTTCTTTGAGTGATAGAAGAGAGGTGATGTGTCAGGGTGTCTTCTTCTGCTCAAGTGTATTGTTAAATGAAGTATGTGTAATATGCATGTGGTGACTGGAGGTCAAATTCAAGAGCCTGGATTCTCTGCCTTTATTCATGTAATCCAGGTTCATTTCTTCTCCCTTCTCCCCATGAAGTCACAGTTAAACCTACCTCAGTCAGATAAAATAATGGTTAGATCAGATGTGTGAGTCTCTGCTGATGTCATTTTCTGTAGGTTCTGCGGTTCTGTGTATTTTATACATTTCTGCTGGTTGCTTGCTTAAGTCCTAGCTAATGCTTGTCAGAGGTATATTGTTCTTCTTTTATTAGGTTCCATCAGCAGAAGTTTCTATATCTTGTGCTGCATTTATAAGACTAGGGAGCATAAGGTCGTGTAGAAAAGTAAGAAAGAAAGAAAGAGTTTGTGGAACTGTAGATTGAGCTAAGATACAGTGGATAATATCTGCAGCACACAAACTTCCCTTGAAGGGGCAAGTATTGTGTGTATACTTAGGAAACTTTTAATGTTCCCAATTAAGAATTCTCTTATTTCATAGTTATTTTACCACTGCAGTCTGCATGGAGAATGATGTCCCACATTACTTCGTTCATAATTTAAGACATTACTCCTCCATTCATGGGCTGTTTCAGGAAATTAAGTGCCCATGTCTGAGAATATTTATTCAGTTGGTTTGTGCATTAAGTCTTCCTATCTTCTCTGTAGAAGGGAGGGTTTAATTGTTACAGAAATATGTTGAGAAATAAAGACTACAGCCCAAATTATAATTATTTTTTCTGCATCTTTTCCAGTTGCTTACATGGTTTATGCTTGTAGATTAAGTGTTAATGAAATCCAAGTGAGGTAACAGTGTGGAACATCAGAACTGCAATTGACTGGAGAAGGTTGAATATCTCCAAGGAAATCACTTCACTTGAGCAGTAACTGTAGGGTGTTATATGACATGCACAGAAACACCACTCAATTACAGAATGTATCTCAAATACAAAAAGAACAGAAAATTTATCTCATAATAAATTGAGCTTATTGTATTTTTCTTTAGGATGACTGCTTTTGAAGTTTTTTTCCTTGTAGTATCTTTACTTAGTATTTACTTTTCAGATGAGCAGCTGTTGCATCTATTACAGTTTATGTTCCCTTTACAAATGTTTTGTACTGCAACTGCCTGAAATCACCAAATTGAAATTTTGGGTATATTTTGATTTAGAGGGATTCTATGCTCTGAATATATGCTGTGAATGTTATAAAATACTACTTTAAATTTTAGTAACTTTAGAAGAGTGATAAGTTATTTGTAGAACTTGAGGGAACCTTGACATGATTTTAAATTTCATACACTCTTAAGTTCTTGGTGGTGTTTGCCAGAAACACACAGGTGTTTATGGTATGTTTATACCATACTTTCTAGAATGCAAATGCAGTATAATGCCTTAGCTCTGAAGTTACATATTTGTGATATTTTTACATATACCTGCCCTTCTGTTATTTCTTACTGGCAGTGGCATTCAAATTTTTTAGAGAGTAGCCATCACCTTACAATGATGAAAGAATGAATTAGAGCTGATTCGTTACGTGTAAGGTAGCTTTAGCATAGGTATCTCTTTAAGTCATGTTGTCACTGCGATATTCTCTCTACACTGTGCTTCTGGTCTTTTTCCAACTAGGATTTCCCAGAGTGAAATGAGAACAGAAACAGGTGAATTTCAGCCCTCTCATGAAACAGTCTGGAGAATGTTAAAAAGTTGATGTATACTGACAAATTAGGTTTTTCATAGTTCTAATGCTCCTGATTTGACATGTATAAGAGGATTTACAAAGCTCTTGCACTGAACTGCCTGGGTTTGACTTAAGAATAAGTGCAAAATGAATAGTGACTTAAATAAAGAAATTAATACAGTTAGCACATAAATTAATTTTTCTCAGAGTGAGTCTGTGAAGCTAAATCAGACCTTTTTTTTTATCTTCTGGTGTTGGCTGTTCCAAAAGAAGAGCAGCCTTGTTCTTAACTGTGCGATGCGTATGTAGATTGTTCCTATAAGCATGAGGAACTGATTACCTCTCACCCAAGGAAAAACAATAAGGCAAATAGCATATTGAAGTCTGTATGGGAACTGCTGAGTCATGGCCTGAACCAGTGATTGAGAACCTGGGGAAAGGACCAGGTCAGCCGTGGGAGCACAGGTGAGCCACATGATAGGAAGGGCTGCAGACTGGCTGCACCTCTCTTAGACCTCATTTAAGGGCTGACTGCCACAGGGGAAGGATTTCTGGTTGGAGATCCCTCCTTCTTGAAGCCTTTTCCTGTGAACATAGAATCTTCTTATACAAGTGAGCAATCTTCCTTTCCTTTATAGCAACTTCCTATAATGCCAATCCTTCAATTATTCCATCTCTTTTGTAACATCTTTCCCATCATATTAGTCTGTGCAAATGCTACAAAGGTAATCGTTCTTTCTTCTTTATTAGGATTCTCTGTGACTCCTATTACGTAACTGTCATTAAACATGTAAAGAGCATATCTATTAGGATCATGGGCTAGAACACTTACGTGATAAGAGCTGAGTGTTATAGTAGTACCGGATATTCATATCTTGTACTAGGGATTCATGTTTGAATCTATAAAAGCAATGTTTCTTCTTATATATTTGAATATTGGACACAATCTGCATAATAATAATGCCTTTAATAAATTTGTTATGGCCTAAACTATAGAATGAAAAAAGATAACGTAGGTACTTGTAGAAAAGAAATTGTAGGACTGAAATTAGAAATTCAGGTTCTACAATTTAATAACATTCATTACCTGAGAACATTAATTCAGATGACAAAGCATTTAATTTTAAAGGAGAATTACATGCCCTAAAATGAAGCAAATACAAAAATAGAAACATAAATGTAATGTCTGTTGCAGTTATGGTTATTTTAGTGCATAATATTTCCAATCGTGTTCAGCAGTGCTAGTGTCAGATGGGTACATTAGAGGATGGGTGTAAAACCAGTACGCAACAACTGCAGTTTATGGCAGGAGATGGTTGATGGATTTGCTGAGTCTGATCTGCTGAGTCTTCTAGTAGCCTCTGTGTTCCTGAAGTCTGTAAATTTGTGTTGGTTTTACAGCATGTTAACTTCTAGCATCTTTCAACAGGACTGCGTGCAATATCCAGCATACCAACTCTGATATGTTAGAAAGAGACCAAAAGGTAGAGTGCCTTTTCTAACATTTTGTTTTTGGTCTCCTTGCAATAAGTGTTTTTTCGAGATCTCCACTTTATTTTTTTTAATTTCAATGGCCAGAATGTGTTGTTCTTACTATGTCTGTCACCTGAGCAGAGATTCAGCATGTGAATCCTGTTTTCCCTTTCTCTTCACACAACCTCTCTTCCTGAGCTACTTGGCTTGCTGATGACATTTTGGTCAAGTCTTTCAAAGGCTGTCCAATCTTTCTGAATGGAAAGTGGTTTTTCCCAAACCTGTGGGAAAACATCCTTTGTTAATATCATCTTTATCTCTTTATAAATAATCCCTGTCAATTAGAGTGCAATCAGATAAGAATTTTAGTTGAAATGAGTGGTTTTAATTTAAATGGATGGATTACATGAAGCAAAGGTTCACAAACTAGATGGAAATAAAACAGAAGTTTTTCTAGAATATCATTGTACAGTTGTTGTGTATAAGGTCACATTGTGGTTTCTATGCATTTCGGATTTAAATAATCAAATCTATGGATGTCTGAGGGCTATAACTCTGTACAAATTTCAAACAAAAGTATTTTACCAAGATTAACATCATTATCTTAAGTAGTATCATGTTGATCTATTGGAGGGTAGGGCAAGTTCACAGTAAAATATTTTAAATTTTCATGTCAGCAACTTTGTGTTAAAATACAATTAAATGCTTTCAATTGAAAGTGAAATTAAAACTAGCTAATATAAATGCATTCTGGTATGAATATTTAAAACAAAACAAAGGTGCTGGTGAATGAAAAAAAAGTATTTATTGCTATCTTCCTCCCAGGGTTTGGAGGAGTTGTATAGATCTTGGCTTTGCTGGGAGAACAAACAAACTATTCATGTTTCTGGAGTATTAAAATATTCAACTTGTTGATTTACTAAGGGTCTGTCTGTGGTATTCTCTCTAATTCAAAGCAGATGCTTGCCTGGTAAAACTATACAGAGTATGTCATAGGAGACAGTGGATTACTCTTTGCTTATTGTCATGGAAGGATTTTAAAGAATGTTAGCTCATCATTTGCAAAATAAGTAAACGAAATGTTTATAGAAGCGGAGGCTGGTCACTTTATTCTAATCCTTACGGATATCAGATATTACCCTGGAAAATGCTGGTGAAAATAATTCTTTCCGAACTCAAAATAATTTTTGATAAACTTAGTTAATCACTTCACTTAAAAGACTTCAAATTCTGTATAATGTTCCCTTTTCATCTTAAGCATGTATTGTACAATGCATTGAACATAAACTCATTTAGAAACCTTAATGAAAAAAAATTTATCACTTAGAATTTTGCGTAAGATCTGGGAAATCTTCAAATCTCCATGATTGTTTAATTTGTTGAACTGCTTGTGGAAAAATTCATCCCTGGAAATTTATATTGTATATCTCTCTGGACATATCAAAGCAATGGAAGGTAATAAGGGAATACATTGCAATATTTTTCTTTTTCCTCTTTAAACCATATGCTATGACAGGTACATAGGTTAAACAATCCTGTTTTGCTCCTTTGAGCATTTTCTCAAATGATGAATATAAATCAAGTTTTGTTTGTTGACATAGATTACTTTTTCTCATGTTCTCCTTCCCTCAGCAGCCTGTTTTTCCCCCCCTTTCTATATGCTCAAAAAAGGAACACTTGGCTTTATTTCTATTTACTTTGCGGTAAGTGTTAGAAATTTTATGAAGCATTTTGTGTATGATATCATAACTAAAGCATATCTGATTATTCAAGAATATTTTTCTAATACTGAAGTGCTTCTTTATCAAACTCATGTTTTAAAGACTAATTAGTTTCTAATTACAACTTGAATGTAGTTGTTCAGTTTGGAAGATAATAATTGTAATGATCTGTTTCATTTAAATATGAAGAGCTGTATGATAGTTGGGGGGCGGGGGGGGAGGGGAGGGAGTAGAGGAATGAGAAGGAATTCCTTGGCCAGATATTATACAGCATTTTTCCTTGTTCAAGAAGTACGCCTAGAATCAGTGTCTCTAAACAGTGAATTAAGTAGGCTATCTATATGGCTAAAAATTATTTTGTTCATGAAATGACAATTTCAGTGATGATTTTTGTAACTGTGTTTGAAAAGATAAGAAGTCCAGTATTTGAAGAATGCATCTTCAGTAAGAAGATACTCTTACACTGCAGGGCCAGTCTCTGTGTTTACAAGGATTTTAGTTACAGATGCCAGGGCTCTCTTGGCAGTGTTGTTTTAAGCAGCACAGTTTTGAGTGCAAACCAATGAAATGATATAGAAGTAACTGGTAAATCAAAACAAACAAGAAAACAAATGAAGTTATTCCCCTTGCCTGCTCCTGTTTGCCTGCAGTAATGTTTTAAGTGAGTTTAAGTTTTAAGTTTTAATGAGTTTAAGTAAAGGCCAGGGACAGAAACAGCTGACTTAAAGCCATGTGTTACATTTTGCCGATGCTTTGCAGAGAGATGAGATATATTCTGAGTGCACTGTTGCTGAATTTACCGAAGTTGGTACTTTTAAATGTGCTTTTTGAATTCCAGGAGTCCAGCATGGTCTGAAATGATTGTGAAGTTTGAATTTCTGGCAGCCCATTTGAATAAAGTCTGACATGGTATTGAGAGTACTAAGGTGGCTCTTGGTCACTTTTATGTAACCAGAAGTCATTTAGGTTCATCATGCTTACTATCTGTAAGTATTATTTCTAGCATTCTGCATGCAGAAGCTTTGCAGGGCTGAGAACTGTCAGGAAGATCATGTTGACTGCTTGATTGCAGCCAGCATCCTCCTCCTGCTCTCCTTGTGAGACAGTAAATTTGTGTTGTTGCAACAAGCTGCGAGTTTCTTTGTGATGTTTGCTTTTAATATTGTTTGTAGAAAGTCTTGAATATACTTCTGTCCTAGGAAATTCCTTTTCTACTCAACTCTAGGTTGATACAGGTCATGTAACACAGTGTATAGATTGTCTGAACCATGCATGGATAGGAAACGACAGGAGAATTTTAAATGTAGTTCATTTAATGCTGATGGATAATACTGATACACACAGTGAGAACAGCCATCCATGGCTTCATGTGGTTTTTAATGCTGTTAATTTTCTTTTAGAAGGGCAAGTGGCTTTCCCTTAATTCGTTATGTTGCATATAAATGAAAAGCGGGCAACAGATAAATATCTGTTGTCATGACGAAGAAAGCAGTTGTAGCATTTACAGGGAAGAATGCTAACTTGTTTACTATTTTATTATTGCTTTCACATCCTGAACTAAGCAGAATTATTCATTGTGGATTATATTGTTTGTTTCTATTAGCACATGAATCAAAGGAAGTTTGGCTTAGTCAAACAATGGGAAAAAATGGATGTCACTGTCCATGATTAATTTAAACAATAAGTTGTTGAGTGTCCAAAAATACACTGTAATGTCAAACATGAAAAGAGGTACTGTCTAATATAAAAATTTTCAGTGGCAGTAGCTCTGAGGTTGCTCATAACATTAAATAAAAATTTTGCACCTGTTTGAAAAGAGATCAGGGTTTAAGTCTCAGGGTTTCAGGGAAGAAAATGATATGTGCTAAGGGCACATGAAATCAGATCTCCCAGGGATCAGTTTGTGTCTCCATTATTTTTCTTTTTTTTAACAAATTAATCACAGATAATCAAACAGTGTTTAGAATAATGCAACTTAAGCCAGCTGCACTTCAAATCTGCTGTGGATGCAGAGGAATCAGGGAGCAAAGCCACAGTACTGATGGAAGTGCTTATCAGTACTGTGGAAAGCTCTGTGGAAACACATCTGTGGAAATACATCTCCTGGACTAGGCTCACTTGCACAGGATGTCACTTATATTTGCTTGGTCTTCTATGCAAGCTAATATGTTTCTGTAAAAATCATAATTCTGGAGACCCTTCTATAGATAAATTCAAGCATCTGTAAAGCTTTGCAGACAAACCATTTTGTCTGGCTACAGACTGAGCATTTGGACCTACTGGAATAAAGGTACACTGTGCTATCTGTTATGATCTGCGCCTGTATTTTATTGGAGATTTACTGCAGGCATTGGAGGATGACACCCCTCATCTTGTGCTCATAGGGAGGAAAATTCATTCATTGTGTTTGAGTTTCTCAAGAAACAGAACTTTTCGATTGCTTGTTTTCTTGTCCTATTCATGGCATCTTCCAATAACTATGCTTGTAGGGGAGGAAGATTTTCCAATTAGTAATAAGGTTGAGCTTGTTATTTGGATTCAGTTCATTTCCTCATTCTTACATATGTTTTGATCCTCCTTTTAAATCACCGGAAAAATTTCCTGCTGCCTCTAGTAAAGAAAAAGGTTACTTTAGATCATGTAATTATGGCATGGAAGTGAATAATTACTGCTTCCAAGTCTGATTGATCAGGAATGTCTCTTTTTAAAGGCGAGTTGAAGTGTGCTGCGGTATGCAGATGAATTGCCAGGACCTCTGTACTTAGCGCAAGCTAATACAGTAACGTGCTGATAGAGAATGAATGCTTTAAAGGCAACAGGCTGCTCTTTGAGCCTAAGGTTGTCTTAAGGAGATATCCATCCCATGGTCAGTTCAATTCTTGGCACGGTGCTCTCTGTTGGAGCTGTGATTAGTATATTTGAAAGGAATGGGTTTCCCTCAGCTTTGTCACTTGACAAGTTGGGCTCAGTGAACAGCCTGGTGGGTCTGTTATTTCAGGTGTTTGGAGGATGGACCATCAGGGGACTAAAGAGGTTAAACTGAATCCGCACCCAGCAAGTGGATAAGCCATGAAAATAATCTGTCTGATTGTATCCTCTTAATTTCAGTAATTTATATTTGTTCACATATTTGCATTGTATAATCCATCTCTTTGTTGCTTATGTTCTATGTATGCCTTGTATAAAACAAACAGTGGATATAATTTTAGGTACTTCTTCACCTCAAGCCACAGCTTAGAAAAGCATCGTATCTAATTGCAATACTGATCTCCAAAGTGGAATTTTAATTCAGGTTAGTTCCAGTATTTTTAATACCTAGTGAAGCCCAAGGTAAAATATATCCAAATGGCCTCTGGGTACTCTGAGCTCACAGCGTGTTGTGTTTTGCTTAAGTGAGTAAACAGAACACCAACTACTGGAATGCTGTAAGGAGAGTGACTTGACTTGTTTCTGCCTCTTGAATGATTGATTTTTTTTTTGAGTGATAAATATGTAGATATGACATGCTCCTGAATCAGGTTAGTAGAATACTACATTCAACCATGATATTGGGTATGCTTTTGAAAGATGGAGCCCTAAAGAGAATAATTACATCCTTTAAATTATTATTTAAAAATACTGTTTCATTCAGAACACTTATTGAAGTGTTTGTTTTAAAAAAGTGTAAAATTGCTAAAATGTATTTCTACTTCTCTAAATGTGAAAATTAACATGTATACTGACATAACTGATGGAGAACAGGGATTTTTTTGTTATCTTCAAATTTTGAGTTCTGCTCTACAGAGAATTTTATCAGTAAATCTGTAGCCTTTGGCTGTGATCTTATCTCTATTTCCTTTCTAAGTAGTAATATCATCTTTAGCTCTGTAGAATGTGATCATAACAGGGGAAAAATAAATTCCTGCTATTCTGATTCATGCTGATACTTCACAGGCTTTTGAAATAGAAGCTGTTGTATTTCACTTCATACTATCTAAAGAGTGTTGAGGATCTAGAACACTTCCAGGTGGAGAATCAGTTATTTAGAAGGTGTCCAGCAGAAAGCAGTTGTCTTCTGTTAACTTAATTTTAATTAATAATAACTTTAATAACATTTTCAATTTATTCTGAAGTTTTTATTGAAAATACAGTAACACATACAAAGAAATTTGAAATTACCATATCCAACTATCATTTTTCGCCTGGACACTAATGGACTATACCTACATTTTACAAACTACTTGTAGTCTGAGACTGAAGTGTTTCTGGTTTTTGAGGATCCGCATTAACTGATGCATGTATGAGCAACTTCATATATTAGTTCTTTCTTTGCCCTTTTACTTGTTGGGAAAAAAATAATATCTCAGTGAATGGAAACTAGCTTCAGATATTCTAAATATTTAAATTCATACCAGGAAAGGTGTGTGTGCTTTGGTAAATTTAAAATGCCATATGGGCAGTAATAAGAGGTCTTAGTCTGTTCAGTAGGGATTTAGCAAAACATTATGCAAATATGTATTTGAAGTGGTGGCTGGGAATCTCACATATTTATTCCCACAGTTGTATTTAAAGTACTGTGGCTATTTTACAGCATGATCAAGAAAAAGCAGAGAACTGCAAGGACGTTAGCTAATTTTCCTATGCAGAAAATGTAATACAGAATAATCCTTGAAAACAGTTGGATGTAAAATTCAAAAGCAGTGCCTAAGCTTAGGAAACTGTACATGTTTTGAAATTGACTAATTTCTAGCTAATTTGAAAATCAAGATACCTTAAACGAAAAACAAACAAACAAAAAAAGATGGGTACAGGGAAGAGAATTGTCTGCTGTGTCATTCACAGTGATTTTTTTTTTTTTTAATCAGCACTCAAAATAAATGTTTTGTGTGTGTGTTTTTTTGGTTGTTATTGTTGTGTTTGAATGGTAGTCAAATTCCAATTAAATTCTAGAGTAAGTTTTCTTAGCATCATAAAATAATCCCAGTAGGTAGAAAATTTGCTTGTGTGTTGCTTGCCTTAACACATGTACTATACAGTGAAGAACATGTAGCAGGTGAACAATTAATTGTTCTGCATGCTATGGCATGATAAGTCAACATGTAAGGCTGCATCTCTGGTTGGAGAGCTCTAATACAAAACTTCTTGGCAAACCTAGTGCTTCACATGCTTATTTTTTTGTTTTCTAACTTCTAGCAACTGAGTTATGTGGGTAGCTTGTGTTTCCAGTGAAGAAGTCCTTTCTTCATTGTCCTTTCACATCTTCTCTGTGGGTATTCTGTTTTTTTTCTCTAAAATCAGTTGGAAACTTCTTAATTACAGAGTGACTTCTGTAGATGATGGGCAGATTTAACTCATCACCTGATGTATTCATTCCCCATCGCTTGCCTTCTTTTTGTTAAATTAAACAGGTAAGTATTTGAGTCAAAGGAAGCTTCAAGCTTCCTTTATTTTCTTGAAATGAGGGAGTGTCACTTCCTGTCTCTGTAGACTTCTTCTCATTTTGACCAGTTAACCTCTTCAGAGTTGCAGTATCAGTGGTGAACAAAAGCTCATAAGCTGAAGTGTTGAGAGCATGATATCACCATTTTCTAGATACGGAATATTTTAAAATGTAAAAGAGTTAACAAATCATTTTAGGCTCGAGCTTTTTATCTGCAGTTACCCTCCTGCAAGTTTGACAAGGTGAATGCTGTTTTCAGGGTATTTTTTTGTTAAAGCATCAGCCCAAAAGAACATCCACTTGCTGGAAAGGGTGAGATCATTTAAACTGGGAAGATATTGAAAGTCAGAGACTAAAAGTCTTTTTTGACCAACTGACCACATGGGAAGATAAAGCGTCAATAAATCTTCCTGTTGTTTCGATTAAGTGAGAAGGTACTTCAAATATGGTTAACTTACATTATTGTTAAATTTAAAAATGTATGTTTGGAGATGCGTGAGATAGGACTTAATTTTCCCTACTAAAATTACCTTGTGAAACAGTGTATCTGTTTATTTATATATGCAGTTTCTTTTTCTGGGTTGTAGAGGATGGCAAACAGTGAAGCTACATGAATTTTAATGTATAATGTAAGTTGCAGTCTTGGTTGTACTCTAAGAAAAAGTGCTCCTATAGTAGGCGTTTTTGTTTTCTGTATTGAAACTACTTCTCAGTACAAAGGACTTGAGTGTTATGGGTCAAGGTCAGAATACAAAAACAATGGAATAATTCAGTTTATCATTTGATGAAGAAATGGATTTGTTTCTTTTTAGTTTGACAGAGCCACCAGTTTTTTTTTCTTTAACTATTAGCAGATACAATTTTCAGTGACAATATAACCATACTGTAATACTATATTGATGCTAATTTATCAAAGTGCTTAGCGTGGACTTACTTTAAAGGCAGTGTATAATTTTGTGGCAAACCTTTTAGCAGGTCTGTAAATTGACATCTCCTGTAATCAGCATCTCAGAAACAATAGTTTTCAATCAATCAGTGGGGAAAAAAAAGTCTCTGTAATACACAGAATTCTCCAGAGAATCACTGTGCTTCATAATTCAACCATGTACTTTTCCCTTATGAGTCATAATAGAACGGCGACCATTTGGAGCCCTTTAAAATGACAAAACAAAAGGAGTTCAACACCGAAAAGAAAGAAATGCCGGTTAAAAGCTGAAAACAATTTCAAAGTGATGCTTTTTCCATGCAATAAATACTCAAACTTCAGCTTAGACTTCTCTATGAAGCAGCTATTGTTGTTGGCATGGATTTCTACTTCTCTGTTAAGAGAATCAGTGCACTTAGAACGAGATTTTTACCTTTTAACTGTAGAAAGTGCGTAGGTGAGGAAAGATAGAATTTGTCGTGTCCAAAATATATTTTTACTGTGTTGTCCTACGTTTTTATATACCCCTTTGGAGGGGGTATTTCCTCCAAAGGCAGCGTTCATATTTGTTTTATTTCTGTTAGCATGTTTATTTCCTTCCAGTGTTCTTCAGTTAGGTTTTGGCACACAGTGCTGTTTTTGTATTGTTCTTGTTAACTCTGGAAGAAGAATTGGATATCAGATTAATGAGACTTAAGATAACAAGAAAAAAACACCCGAATATTCTTTTTACTATCTGACTAACATGTGTCTGTCTTCCATCATTAGTGAAGAAGTTCCTTGGGCTCTATGAATTCAGTTAGGCAATAGCTGAAGCAGAAAAGACTGACCTTTTCATCTGTTGTTAGCATACAGAAGTTAATTTAAAAGATTAAATCATATTGCTTGAGGAATGGGCATGCTTAACAAACCAATATGTGCATAGGTGTACTTGGATTATACAGTTATTTTACTTTTTATCTCTTTCACTGACAGAGTAAATTTTCTTGAACAGAAGAGTAGAACAGTTAATCTTCCTGATTTGAACAGAGGATGACTTGAAAACAATACATTTTCATTGTAATATGTGATAACTATTAACTCGGATTTTCCAGTATGCAGTCTTAAATGTTACATATACAGTTTAGGAGCAATTGGATTTTGGTTTATCATGTCTAGAACTGCTGAATATTTTTTGCAGGGTGCTTGGTGATCTCGCTATCTTGAAAATGAGGCCCAAACCACTTATCAGAAATGTCATCTCTACACTTTTATTCCTGGAATGATCAGCTATTAAGGGCTGGTTGAGAGTGAGGAATGTGCTTGTTAAATACATAGGGTTTGAGCTATTCAAGCCAATGAAAAGGTATTTTTTATCCTTAGAAGCCTTCTCCAAGTTACATTATGATGCTCTTTCAACCTTAGTACAGCTTGATGAGTAAAGCTGCTCAGACAAAGCCAGAGAAAAAAGGATGTTAAAACTTGCTTTGTGGCAACACCAAAAGAATAAATAGAAAGTCAATGAGGTGAGAAGTAAATATTTATAGATTTGAAATGTTGGCTTGTCTTGGTAGAATTCATCACGTGAATGGTGGTATAGTATGATTCACATGAAGCATTAATACCTCTATTTGTTTAATCGTGGACAAGTAAAGTGGGAGTGAAATCTGACACAACAGAAGTTTGAATGTATAATCATGAATGCCATTCATGTATGTGTTCATTTTATCTTGGCCTTAGTAACAGCGTTCTCTACAACATAAACCAAGGATGTGGGTGAACTACTGATGTGCCTGATAGTGTATATTCTAAGAATAAATTTGGCTAACAACCATGATATTAAGAAAGCAAACATAGCAGTGTCAGTTGGAATTACTCCAAAGATAGTCCCAGTACTCCTAAAGCAGCACATGCATGTTAAGTCTGCAGGGAGGATTGTTGACCCTTGTTTAAACAGACTGAGCTGAACAACCTATTGCATTAGGATTTTCTCTATTTATTGTTTAGGCTGTAAACCTCAAAAGATGGCAAATGTTTTCTCTTATGATGGCATGTCAGGTTTTTTGGCCGTATTTTTTCTGATTGTGTGTTCTGTGGCTTACATTAAAAAAAGCAAAAGCATCTTAGTATCGTGTATGTATTTTGGTTTCCAGTATTAAAGAAGTGTTCTTTCATGTTCTAAATACTGCGACAAACCTTTTTTCATTTCTTTTTCTGGTATGTGTACCAGCTTCAGGGTTTGATCGCAGTAACTTTTAAATGACTGTTTCTACATTCGGTTCTGCTGGAAATATTGCAGTTCTTGGAGAAGTATCTTAATGTTATTACATTATGAGTTTATTTATATTGACTAGGAGAGGGATTGTGAGCATTCGTCCTGATTTATACCTTTCAGTATATGATGATTAATACCTTTGGTATACTGATAGCAGTAAAATACTTATTTTCATTCCAGTAAAAAGAGAAAATTGTGAGGAACTGGTTCCAGAGGATTCAAAGTATCAGATATCTAAGAAAACTTGATCGCTGATTTTAAAATGAAACGCTACAGCCTAGAAAGTGAACCATATAGTAGAGGGTGGCCAGCAGATCAGGGATGTGACTGTCCCGTTCTGCTCTGCTCTTGTGAGCCCCCCCCCTTAGAATAGTGTATCCAAGCCTGAGGCCCCCAGCACCAGAAGGATGAGGAGCAATTATTTTGAAATGGGTGGATCTACATGACCAAATTAACCTATCTTTGTACTGCATGCCTATGAGCCACTTGTAACGTTTCCCATATCTTCCTTTGACTTAACAGTAGAAGATAACTTTGAATAAATGAAAGCTTGTGTTCCACTATGTCTCTAGAACAGCAAACTGCCATAGTGCATAGAAGCAGTAAAAACCTCTGAGCTTTACAGAGTGTCTGCAGAGTATCTTGTAAGCAGTGCTGCCTGTAAGAATTAGGAAGCTGATAAAACCATGTTGACATTATACTGGCTAGACATCATGTGTTCAGGTTACATTACTTAGTATTTATTTTTACTACTCTCCTCTGTAGAATAGGATATCGTGAAGATTATCTGGTCATCTATTTAATAACTTATATTTATTTTTTCCTGATAGGAATAATAAAGTAGGCAAGATACTCTGTCCTTCTTGCGCTCCCTGCATAGTAGTGTAACTGCAGTTCTGCCAGAGGAATCAATTATGATTTGGAAAATAGCAAGCCCTGGGGCTCTGCCAATCTGCAGATGGAGTGGGCAGTTTGCTATTTCTGATCATGTCTGCAATTTTAAATGACCAAAAGTCAGGATTTCTTCCTCAGTGTTTCTTTTTTCTTTTGCAATGGCAGGTGACCTGGCATTAGGAATAGTCATGTTGCATGATTATAGTCTGGAATACTAGGAAACTTCTCAATCATCAGTGTTAAAAGATCTCTTATGTAATATTTGTACATTTTTCACTAACATTTCTACATCAGACTGGGTAGGTGATATTTTGAGTATCAAATGTCCATATTTTTCTACTATCAGTTGAAGTGTTTATAATATTAATCAGTGGTGATGGAAATACAACGGTGGTGATGAAGTGCAACAAGCTGTGCAAAGCCAAGTGTACCTCTCTAGAAGTGGGTAACTACATTTAGATATGCAACACTTCAAAAGCTTCTGTTGAATGTTGTTTTTTTTTTTTTTCCTAGTTTTCTCAGTAGACAAGATAATTAGTTAATTTACTTCTTGAGACTTAAACATGGATCAAGAATAAGATCTGCAGAGGTCATTCAGACTAAATGGTGGGCTCAAGTTGTTCAACAAAGCATCTGACATGTCTGGAAGGAACGAATAAAAATGTCAGGTGCTGAAGGTGGGGGAGCAGAGGGTCCTGGTCTCAAGCTCTCCAGAAGCGATCGCTATTATTGTACACAGCACTGCTCTGCACTGCCTCCAGGTGTGGTACGTGCACTCCAGGCTGGTGGCTGTGAGCTAGCATGAGGATTCGTGAGGGGTTTCCGTTGCTCGTGCCGGGAGCTGGGGCTGAGTGCCACAGAGGCCTGGGGCACTGGAAGTTGGTGTTCTGTAACCTGTGCTTCCACCTCTTGCTGAATCCTCTGAGTGAGAGGCCACTGCACTGAAAACAATAGGAAAGAGATGAAATGAATACCTGGGTATCAGAAGTCCATAAGCAAGTTCTCAATCTGCTTTATGATGTGTAATTCACGCCTACAAATGCATTCCTGTCATTGTTTACTTATGAGAGAGATACCACAACCTGCAATTTCATTAATGCTTGCCAAAAGTTTTATGTACTGTGCGTGTGTTCAGGCAGTGACCGCTCCAGTTGTTTCATCCTGGCTGTCTGTAAAGGAAAAAAGAAGGGAAAAGAATCATACAATGGAATATTAATCTTTTCTGGGGTTAGTGAATATCCTAACTGAGCAAAGCAGTTCCTGTTTCTGATCTGAGCAAGTATCCTTCTAGAATAAAATAATTTATACCTCTTTAATTGCAAGAAGTTTACATTAGGCAATGGCATCTAATAGCTCAGCAAGGTAAAAACAACAAAATCATCTGAAGGCCTGGCAGACATTCGTTGATATTAGAGGCAGCTTTCTGTTTGGTGTACTTCAAGTTTCATTGCAATTATATAAATGACAGCAATTTTGTCTGGAAAAAATTAGTTGTATGAACAGTGATTTCTGACTTTATGGGCTATTAAGTATTCCTCAGCACTTTGTACTTTAAATAGCTTCTTAATTTAATATGCTGTAGATTTACAGATTAAAAACTTGATCAGTACTAGTTTTTAGTCTACAATCTATTCAGTGTATCAAACAATATATGTAGATTTATTTATTTTTTGAGGAGTTAATTGGATAAATATAGTTTTTATTACTAGGAAACCTTAAAGTTTCAGTATTATGTATTTTTTGTGGATGTCCTGAATGCCTTAGTGTTTTCTTTTCTTATGTATCATAATGTGAAGTTCGAATATTCTTCATGAAGTCATACTCCTGCTCCACAACAGACCAGCTGTGCACAGTGGATATTTGTCCTGCCTGTTGTTTATCTGGGAATACATTTAATCAGTTCAATTGCAAAAAATGTTCCTATACTTTAGAACCTGGATTCTCAGATCCCTCAAGTTAATGCTCTTGAAGCACGGTGGAAGTGCTTTCTGTGCTTTTCTTCAGTAAAGAGTGATCTTCTATCTTAATATTTTAATAAATATCTGTGCTGGTTAGAATTAAAGCACAATGCCTATTCCCTTGGTGTGTTCTAGATAACTTTTTCTAAATTGTACGGTTTTTTTGTTTTTTTGTTTTTTTACTTGGGGAATTATTTCATGCACGTTTGGCTCTTTTTACTGGTGGATACTTGAGTGTCTAAAGCAAATAAGAATGATGTTTCAGACATTCTTAGGACGTGTCTAGATGCATTTTGACTTTGCAGAATGTTGGTCTCTGTTGATGGCACTACTGGTTCATTTGCTCTTCCACTGATCCATGAGGAATTCACAGACAATCCAAACAGTACAGATAAGAGAATGCTGCTGTTTGATCTCAATGCGTGTGGTTCAAAAGCTCTTTTTCCCCCTGTGCATATCAAAACAATCTTCAAATTGTATTTGCAGTGGCGGTAGTTCAAATACATCTAAATGACTTAGGTGCATAAACTTCACTGCCATCAAATTCTAAATTCTGGAATATAGATAATTTTTTTTTTTCAAGTTACTTTTCTAAGGAAAGGTAACTCTATAATGTTACCAGTGTGAAATGACACTGGAATCACATTTTAATACAATACATTTTTAGTAAGTTGTTTTCAGAAGTAGTCAGAATCCAGGAAATTCAGTTGGCAGTAATGCAGTCTTCTCTATAGCTCTTAATTCTGAATACCCATCAGCACTTCTTTCTGCCCATACACCTTTGTGCTGGGTCACACAAACCATTTCCTTTTTTGGAAGGAAGAATTTTACTTCAGAACTACCTAAAATTACGCTAAATAAATTTCATTAATGGCAAAGTCAGCTATTATACTGTTGTTATTAATCACTAGATATGATGTAGACAATACTTGGCAGACACCAACCAGGTCCTTATGCATTGGAATTCTTTGGCCACTGAAACTGTCTTAAGCTCTCTTAAGAGGAAATGCTGTCATCAGTCTGAGAGTGAGGCTCACATGAGCTATATTAAGTAAAGCTTGGCCTAACTGTGAATAACAGCAGATGAATGCCAGCCTAGTATTCAACGTTTTTGTTGTAGCTGAGATTCAAAGCTGGTAAAGTCTATGGTAGTCTTCCATAGGACTGAAGCATTAATTAATCTACAAAAGCTCAAACTTCTTATGTGCACATCTATACACAAATACTGGAAGAATACTACAAAACTATGAAAACTTCAAATTTGGGAAATGCACGTACAATATTATTTAAGCTACCCTGTGTGTCATGATATAATTAGAAACTGATGGTAATCTTTTCTATTCCATTTCTGGGATTAAAGTAACGTGATACAGTGACTCTTAACAGTAGGATGCAGCCTTCAGGCATCATGAAAATTAGATGGTGAAGATCAGACATCAGAAAAATGAGATGGTGAGGACAGAGTAAGGCAGGAGTTTGTAAAGAGCAAGTAAATACTTTTGTTCAGACAGGAGAATGCTCTGTCTTGAAATAAGAGTTTCTACACATTGTTTAATTCACTTAAAAACAAGTTATCCCCAAGCATCCTTTATTTTTTTTTCATTGTTTATTTTTTATCTCTGTGGTTTGAAAACTTTGGATGTGATTTGTGAAGGTACTCCAGTTTTGAAAGACCAGATCTATTCATCTGAAGTTGTACTTTGAAAATACAGGAGACCAAGTATTCAAATAAACTGCTGAGCCAGACTGGTCAACCAGCTTTTGAGAATGGGGGAGGCCAGAAAATACAGGGGGCAAATCATAAAGGGAAACGTGAGAAGAGTATGAGTGAGTGTCTTAGAAGAAATCAGACTGAACTCTTTGAATCAGAGGTTTGTATCAGTTGGAAAAGCAGTGAGCATAAACGAGAGGCAGAATCTCAGATCTGACTGCTGACATCATCTTGGAGAAAGGCTGCGTTAATCACCACAGGGGTGATGTGTGAGTGGTGTTGGTGCTTTGAAGAACCTGCAGGGATGAAGACTGAACATATGACGCAAACCTCAGAGTTGTGAGGCACCAACCTGAGTAATAGATACATTAACCTAATACTGTCACATGCTCTGTAGGCTGACAAAGCCTGATGTGATTTTCATAATGGATGCAAGGCAAAGTCTTTGTGCCGCTTCAAAATGCAGATTTCTTTTTCAATTTGTCACTTTTGTCAGTAAATCACCTTATGTCTTTCCTTCATTTTTGAAAAGGCCGATCTTATTGACATCATTCAGCCTAGAAAGCTTCATCTGTTGTGGAAAACAGGAGGTCTCTTTAACTGATGTATCCATTTGAAAGCAGCACTTCTTTCTCTATAACTCCCTATTTTGTTAGTCTCTTTTAAGTAGTCTGTTGGATGAGGATTCTCCTTTTTAATTCTTTGTGGTCTGGAAACATATATAAAGAAATGCTATCTTTTCAAAGTTTCCTACACTCAAGATGTACATACATCAAATACTATCTTCACTGTATTGCAGTCAATTTGCAAAGAGAGAGGACGTTTTGATACCCTTCCTAGCTCTGTTGTATGTTCTTTTTGTAAAAGAAAGTCTGAATTAATGTAAGCCAGACACCTTCCCTGATATTATTGTTCCCCTTTGATTTGCATTGAATGCAAAGTTGTAACAATAGCTGCTACATTCACTAATGATATTCTAATCTGTGAAACCTAATTATAAAAACTTAAAACCTCCAACTCTAAAAGACTTCAAGAAGAGTTACAAGTCACAGCTTACTTTTAATTTGCATTGTAGTGAAAAATATCATTAACATTCACCTGCTGCAACTCACGTGTCATTGTAGTTGGGTGGCTGGGCACATATTTCATCAGAAGTAAACCAACAATTTGGTTTGCTCTTGTCCAAGGTTGAAGCGTTATTTCGAACTCTCAGCAACATTCAGGGTTAAACAAGCAGCATACTGATTACTGTCAGACCAGGTATCGTGATGGGTTATCTGGAGAAAAAAAATTGCAAGATGAAAGCAGTTGCTGTTATTGAATATGCAATTTACAAATAAGACAAATAGGGGACAACTATTACTGCATGTAGTATATTGTAGTCATAATTGAAAAGAAGGAAACAAACTGTTCTAATGCTGACTTAGAAATTGTTACAGAGTGTCTTCTTTTAAAGAAAGTGAGAGTATGAATTATATCTTAACATCTGCTGTGAACACTGTGTGTACGTGATTATTTACTGTGTGCTGGGGAGGGTCTTTGGGGACTCTTTGTTCCTTACTGGAAAGTTGTTCTCCCCCTCTGCTCTGATGAGGCAACATCTGGATTATTTTTTCCAGCTCTAGGCTCCTTGGAAAAGAGAAGATAAAGTAGGGATCTTATAAATGCATATATAAATGCTTATAAACATCAAGTGGATGAAGCCAGGCTTTTTTTTAATGTTGCCCAGCAATGAGACAAGAGGAAACAGACAAAAAATGGAAATTCTTTACTTTATTCTAGTGCTCTGTCATTGAAACAAACTACCCAGAGAGGTTGTAGAGTCTCCTTCTCTGAAGCTGCTCAAAACTCATTCATATGTATACCTGTGCAACCTACTGCTTTAGCAGGGGTTGGACTTCATGATGATCTTCACATGTTTCTTTCAACCCTTATCATTCAGTGATTCTGAACAGTGATTCTGCCAGTTTACTGCAAGATGCAGAGTATTGGCTTACATGGACAATCGGTTTTTCCTGTGATACAGTTGAGTGCAGGTGTTCCTATAGGATGATGTTTCATTAGGAGATTTAGTTGAGTCCAGTTCTATGATGTTTGTACCAGATATTGCATGACTTTAAGCCAAATTCATGTATGCTGTATTTTTCTACACTATAACTGCAACCTAATCTGTGGTAATAATTTTATTTGTAATAGACCGTATGGAACTCTATTTCTACGTCTTTGAGGTAAAGATAAATAATGATCAAGTAGTAAATAGTAGGAGTGTTTGCGCTGTGAGAAATCATGGTAGAAAGGTTTCTTAAAAGGACAGTTTTACACTGTTTACAGGATATACTTTGATTTTTTTTCTAGAAAAGCATTCTCTAGCTACATCCTCAGCATAAAGAATCCCTTCTAAGTTCTTTCCCTAACACAAAGATTCCGTCCTAATATAAAATTTCTGATGAATCCAGGTTGGATTTAAAAGCTCTTTTCAGAGTTGAAATCAAGCCTTTGACTGGCATCAAGTAAGTCAAGCTCCAGTGGAACACATGTTCTTGCCGCAGCCTAATCCACGAAGAAGACAAACGCAGATTCTTTGTTAACAGGCACTTTGTCTTGTGTCTATGTTCAGCAAATAACTTAAGCCTAGAGATAGGACCATTCTTGTATAAAGAAAGCAAATAGAAGTAAGCATAAAACTAGAATAATTTTGGGTTTTTTTTTTTTGTAATTTGACGTTTAGTACTTGATCAGACTTTTTTCACTTATAATACCTATTTTATATGTGCATTTATATTGTATTTAATTTATCTCCTGCTTCCATGAATGTGGTAGTCTAGCACTTAGTGACAGCGTGACCTAGTTGTTATTAGCAGGAGGTAAAATAAAAGCAGAGCAAACAAACCCTCATGTTTTGAAATAGATTAATAAGAGCCACAATTTTGCAATTGGTTGTAAAGTAATTAACATCAGGTGAAATTGCAGAGAGTATAGAGAAGTATGAGCCTGCAGCTGATGAGAATGTGGCTGTCTTTGGGTTAAAGAATCAAAGAGAATTTTGAGATGTTGTATGCTTAGTTTGCTTCTTTGCGCTACATTTTCCAAAATCATGCTGTCAGATTTTCAGAAAGTATTATTACATACATTTTTTTAAGGATGGTAGATGGTACTGTGAGGTGTGATCTTAGAAAGGGGAAGGAAAGCAGTTGGCTTGCTGTGTAACTGCTTTGCTTTTTGCCTGTTACAATATGCCGCTCTGGAAGGACCACATAGTGTTGACAAATACGAGAATTTCTATTTGAATTACCATAAAAACAGCAGCAGCTTCTGGTTAGAAGTGATATGCTAGTTGTTCCATGAAATAGGCTTTATTTGTTCTAAACAATGAAGTGGCTGTCGTTGGTAATGCTGGATTTTCAGTTATTGAGGACCTGGGTTGTTCTGTATCAGTGGTAAAACATCAGCTGTTAGTAACAGTAGTGTTTTCAAGGTCTTCCATTAATTTTCATGTCTACTAAGAAGTTTGCTGTGAGTAATTGCCATTGTTTGGTGTTGTTCTGGAACTGCTAATCATAGCGAATTAGCACAGTTTTTATCTTAGTGAGTACTAGTAAGCAGTACCATTTTTATGGTGATTTAAGCTTACAGCTGAATTTTTTAGTATACTTCTCAGGGAAGATAATAGCAAAAAATATTTTTATAGTTCCTACAAATTCCTACAAAAGGCCTTCACCTTCTGACTTTTTTTTTGAAGGTAAGCAGTAGTATTATCTGAGTGTGAGAGTTCAACAAGCTGGACAGTTTAATCATTTGAGGTCAATGTAGCATAAGTCTATGCATTAGAAAGCAGAACTTGTATTGCATTCTCCTGTACAAATCATGCTAATAAAATGGCCAATGCTATTGAGCTGAAGTTGAAATAAAGGGATGAGAAAAGTAAGAATCTTGGTATCTTTTATTTTACATGCCTTTGATCTGGAAATATCTCTGCTTTAACAAGATCGTGTGATTAGGGGCATGAAACTAAGCATGTGGCATCAATGTTGTAGTAATTATCCATTGGTTATGAGTTCAGACAAGGTTCTATTAGCAGTGACAGTGAATTGCTATGCATTCATTAACTCATCTCCTTGTTTTTATACCTCTTTCTTTTAGAATATCATAAATATCTACCTATATTTTACCTAGATATACCTAGATATTTTCTATTTACCTATAACAAAATATTCTGAGAATATTTAGGAAATGAAATGTATAATGTGCTAAGTACTAGTACAGTGCTCAGTAAACTGGATCTGCAGCAAACAGTACAAAATGTGCCTTAAAGAATCCCAATTAATTTAGAACCACAGTAAACAAATTGTTTGTTGCTTTTAGTTTATATAAGTGTGAAGAAATGTGGATGTTGGGGTTAGAAACACTCACGAGAGCATATGCTCAACAAACCACAGCAAGCAGAACAAGCCAGGGAAAGTCTAAGCAGCAGCAGAGATAACCCTGGCACCATCAGTAGATTGTATGGCTACGATCCAGAATACAAACAGGAGATTGTCCAGACAAGTCCTTCTTATATTTAATTAACTATGGCAGAGTGTTCCGATAGTGAGAGTGTATTTTAATATTGTGCAAATGCCACACTAACTGCATGCTCACCCCTGTTCTTCTGGAGATAGCAGTAAAACTTCTCTGACTTAAACAGTAATGAGACAGAATGGTGAATATTGAAAACTGGGTTATATTGTGTACCATTAAATCTGCAAACGTGTGAAAACAGCAGACCGAGGAGAGTAGAATATGCACTATTTTACTATAAATCTTGGCAGTTTCTTATTTTTTTTGGCACCTTGGATTCTTAATTAGTTACCATTTCTGTAATTATTTCTGTATTTTATATCATTAGATGCGTGTGCATGCATAATTCTATATATTATAATACGTGTATGTATGCCTGTATGTACACAAATACAAAAATGTTTATGTGGAGGGGAAGGTCAATGAGGACATTTTGTCGCTGTTCTGGCCATCAGGAGGTTTGGAGCCAAGGCTGTTTTTTGTACTGTCCTTGCAACTGTGTGCTAGCTAGCAAGTGACTTGGTGCACTTGGAGGGAAAAGAGAAGCTGGTTTCTGTCTTTTGTTTTCAGTGTGAAGCGGAGGTGGGATTTGAGAAGAGGACAACCTGTGGTGCCCCAGTGGAAGGCATGGGGCCCCAGCAGACGCAGCCAGGGCCAAAATGGTTCACTATGTGCTCATCTGTCACTAGAAGCACTGGGAAGGCCAGGTTGGACAGCAAGCCAAACCTGCTTAGTACAAGGTGAAGCTTCACAACCTATTACAGCTGGTGTCCACCCCCCATGGAAGGGCTCTTGCCCAGGAGGGCTGTGCTGCCTTTTTCCCAGTGCCAGCCATGCTGCTCCTGCAGCTGCTCAGATGGTTTGGTGCAAAAGGAAGGTGAAAAGCCAACTCACCAAACATATTCATTTCTGAATGCTGTGAGTTCAATTGGCCAGCTAGTTTCAGAGCCGCTTGAAAGGACAGGAAGGAATGTGGCACAGCAGCACCAGTGCAGTTGTGGGCTGTATGGCTGAATCCAGCTTTTACACCGTGCTACCAGCCCCACAGTGGAGAAGGGAGTCAGCCTGAGTGCAGACGGAAGCAGCTGAAGGGAGAGGAGGAGAGGGAGCCCAGGGGTGAGACCAAGGGCTGGGCAAGGAAAGCCAAATGCTGAGTTTTGTGATTTGTGAAACACTGCCCGTTTTCTAAAAATAAAGATGTCACTGCGGGTATTTTGGAAATGGTTCATCTAAATAGTTCCTGTGCATCATCAGGCTAAATGTCACTTGCTTAATCTTGTCAACAAGGAAGTCTAAGACAGATTTGAAAATCTTATTCCTGCTTAGCTGTTGTATACCATGTAAGTATGGATTCAGTTGCCTAATTTAAGTTACTTAAATTTCTCAACAGCGATAAAAACTTCTTTAAATATGAAAGATGTTGTCATACTTCTTTTTCTACTGAAAAACTTCACTGTCAGACTTTTTTCCTCCATCAGTTATAGCTAGCTTATTTGAATAGTGGGTTTTTTTTTCCAAAGGTGAAAAAATTAATTTGAGGGAAAAATTATGTGAAGTATTTAAACCACTCCCTGCTTTCAAATAATTGTACCAGTAAGCTCACTTTTCAAGATTAATGCATACTTGAGTGCTGTGGCCCACTAGAGGCAAGAATCTGTATGTGTAGTTGTGTATATATATATTTGTGTGTGTGTGTGTATTAGAAATTATTATTATTAAAACAAGTAGTGAATAACTCCAGGGCAGAGGGCAGGGGGCGCACCATATCCAGAAGATGGGTTGATAGGATGATCTGAGAAGAAGGATGCTTCTGGAACCCTGGTAGACTCAAAGAACTCTATTTGGTTAAGGGAACACATGAAGGGTTGAGATGGAGAGTAATTTCATAGAACTAGGTGGAATAAAAATATAAGGGAAGAAACACGGTGAATACAGAAGACCTGTGTAAGCAAAATGGTGATGATGGCACAGCAGCAACTAGCTAGCATCGGACTTGATGAAATGCAGTGCAGAAATTTGAACATTTCTTGCCATAGATGTAGTACAATCTGGAACAACCTTTAGGTATCGTGAGGGCAAGCAGACAGGCAAGTATTATGATGAACATTGATAAATTGTTAATAATCTTATGGAATATGAATATTTGTGATAATCTAAGATTGAACTCCATAACCATGATACCTGCTTTATTCCTTTATTTTTGCATCAAATCTTGAAATTTAAGTAAAATAAATGTGTATGTTCTGGATACTCTATTGCCTAGATGTTCACAATGTGTTTATATCCAGACTCTCATGTTACTGTATTCTTACACAATTCTGCACTGTTTTCTCTAAATCAACAGTTTTGCCATATTTTCCTGAGCAAATGCTGTATATTGTAATACACTGTAACAGAGTCATCTTTGCAGACTTCCTTTGGCTGCAACTATTTTAAATACTACACATTTCTCAAACTTTTGTATCCCTGACCTTATGTAGTTCATCCACGATTATGCTAGAAATGAATATGTACTGTAATCTTCCACAGACATAACAAATGATTGATGGGAGTCAGAAGGACTCATGCCCTCTGAAGATATTAGCATGTTATCTGAAGATACAAGAATGGAGATTTTTCTCAAAATCAGTGTGTGTATATTTAAGGATTAAAATAATCCAGATATCCTAAATTAGTCATAGCTTTATTAAACAGTGATAAGCAAAATAGCTTTTCATGGTCATTACTAGGGTACTGCTACATAGATTCTTCTCCAGGTCCTTTGGAAGTGACTGTGTACATTCCAGGTGCAGATAAAATGACTGATGGGTTTCTAACCCAAGGCAAAGTTTCAGGGACAAATCCAGTGTGTTACCCAGGATAATCTGCTCGCTTGTTAACTTCGTAAATCAGAAATTATGGGATTACTTTCCATCTGTTCAGCAGGGTGTTGTCTGCTTGTGCCTATTGGAATTTACTTTTGTAGCTTAAGATCATTGTTGATTTATATTGGAATGATATTTATCTTATTCTCGGACAGCAGAAATTATCATAATTCTCAATACCTGCCCTATGTATGCTAAAGAGCCAGATCTTTCTATATGCCAGAAAAATCATTAACTTAGAACAGACAGGCACACTTGTTTCTGTGCCTTATGTAGAATTATTGGACAATACATTTTTGAAGAGAACAGCAAAGCACAGTATGAGAGGACACATTGTTTATATGTATTTAAAGGTTATCACATTCTATTCACTATATGAATAGCCCCAACTGACATTTTCTTGCTCTTCTCAAGCGATGCATGTCTTGTTCATTGTGCTATGCCGAGTCAGCTGTCAGGCACTGCATCAGGGGACCAAAAGCTATTTTCTTTCACTGTTTTGTTTGCACTTCAACTAAAAAGCTTTGAATCTCACTATTTCTTTGCAATACAAAAAGTAATATACAACCAGGGATAGCAACTTTTAGCAGACAAAAAAATTCTGTAGTGCTTCGTTTCATGTTTCAGCCATACCTAACAGAATATTAAATATAAAAGGAAATTTGATTGGGAAAAAGGCGCCTGTTTAAAAAGCATCCTGTCAGCAAACAATGTCTACATTATACAAACCTTGATGAACTTAATTAAAGTTTACAAAGAAATTGAGCTAGATGTAAGTTTTTTTTTATACTTACATTATTGCTATAAGATACCTTTGCAACTTGCTGCCTTGTTATTCTGTTTGCAGATGACATACTTAGGAGTGACAAAGAAACCTAACTAACTCTGTGTCCATGTAGACCAGGAGTATGAGCAATGTTTCAAGGTATACGGCAACTGGAGCAAGAGCTGTCCCTTGATTACAATTTGGGGGGATGTAGGTTAGATGTTAGGCAGAAATTCTTTGCTCTTGTGATGGTGAGATGCTGACACAGGCTGCCCAGAGAAGCTGTGGGTGCCCCATCCTTGGAAGCATTTAGGGCCAGGTTATGGGGCCCTCGGCAGTCGGAACTGGTGGGAGCAGGCAGCCCTCAGAAGCACTTACAACAGCATGGGGTTTAAAGTCCCCTCCAACCTGTTCTGCGCTGTTCTGTGATTGATAAGAATTTCCTTATGAATCAAAAATTTCAGTTTTTTAGAAATTCCATCTAGGAAACAGAAGTGTCCCTTAAATGTCTGTTCAACAGCTGAAGAAAGCTAGTTTAATACAAAGATTTAATGTTGCTACTGTAGTGCAGTTACAAGGTATTCCTTTAGGTAAAGCAAAACAGAAGGTGATAGTTAAAAGCTATTTGCAGAACAATTACACTTGTTTTTCAACTAATATTGCTTTTTGTAACTACTGATCATTTAATTTTGCATAGGAAAACAATGTAAGAATTTTTGCTAGTATGAACTACATTATAAGTAATAAATTTTAGAACATCTGTGTTACCGAAGTTTTCCTAGTCTAGACTAGAATGGGACAGCAGTGGTTCTGACACCTTTTTGCTTTTCTCAAAGCTGGAACTAAATTAAAATATATATTTCCCTTTCTTTCTGTAGCTAGAGTTGAGCTCTGCATATGTAGTTGTGAACACACAGAATATTCTGTTTCAGCTAGACATCCTAATGTAGCAGCTGAATTTTCAATGCCTTCCCTTATTTCACCAGCTTTGGTCTCAAATCCTTCAGATTTTTATCTACCACCAGCCTGGCAGCTTTTAACTGTTTGTCTAATGAGAACATCGAGGCTAGACAGCGTACATCAGATTAAGCAGCTATAAAATAACTAAGTAACTGCCTTGTCAAAATGGTGAATTTTATTGATGTTTTGTGTAGTATTTCCATTCAAGCAAAAAGGGAGTGATAGGAATCCCCAGTTTTGATGAATAGCAGGGAGATATAAGGTTTCTTTAGAATAGTAATAATAAATAAATAAAAAGAAGGCACTGCAAAAGAACTTTGGCAGAAGTCCTCCAAAGTAGTAGTAAGATATAACACGTTCATTGCTATCAAATGTGGTATATGCATTTGCAGCTCTTTTATTTTTGTAGATTGTTAGCTACTGAGTAAAAATCAAACTTATTTGCTGCAAGCAGGATGTCTAAACAAGAGAGTGTCTTATAAATAAATTATCTTGGTGAGAAGAAGAATCTCAGATTTAAACATATTTTAAAGATGTTTTTCAAACATTTTATTAAGTGAATGCTGAAGAATTCTAATCATACCTAAATTAATCAGATGAGAAGGCAAGGTCACCTCAGTGCTTAATGGCTTTTCCAGGGCGTACTCTTGCAATCATTGTTTTCTCTGAGGGATGCAGAATCCTCCTAAAACATTTACGGAAATGTTATTGTATGATGCTGTAGAATTGCAGCATATGGCTATTATCACATTTGATTCTTAGAGCACAAAAGGCTCCCTCACGTGATTCAGTTTACGTTCCAAAAAGGTGCTTGTTCATCTCTACTTCCAAAATCATCTTAGACAATGAGGGTACTTCTTACTGTGACATGGATGCAGCACAGACACACAGTTATCACTTCAGAATAGATGGTCTCATTCCTTGAGCTATAAAGCTGGATTGCAGAATAAGTACTGTTGTTCAGCGGCATGAAAGGAAAATGCGATCGATGGTTCCGATTAAGCAGCCTTTTGAATCCTATTTTTCTAATGGGGATGAAGAAAGCACATTTTGTGTAGAGTTTTGTTTCGACTCAGTCTGGCATAAAGCTGTTTGAATCTAGGATTATGCCCGCGTTATTCATATTGCCAAAAACATCAAAACAGGAACAAAGGGAAAGCTAACCTTGAATTTTCAGCATGCATTTCAGTCCTTGTAAACAAGTTACCATGGAGATGGAACCCATGTGAACTGCTGCCTTCCTTGTTACTGCTGTAGACTTTGGACTGGCAAGTAAATGTGACGTGGAATTGGAGCCATTTGTGACAAAAAATGTATTTCAAATGCTTAAACATTCCCCTGCAATGCTATGAAGTGAAGGCTTAGAAATTTTAAGCACTGAATTGCTTAAAAAGTAGGCAACGTAGATGAGACTCAAACTTTTACCTGTTTCACTTTTCCAAATGAAATCGTATTCTAGAAGATAAAATGATGCAAGGTTATTCTGCCTGCCTTGCTAGCAAGTTGAAAGTCAGCAAAGACAGCCTGTTTGCAATTTTAAATAATATTCACTAGGAAATGGTTTCCAGGAAGCTAAAGTTGTGACACAAAAGGAGTTTTATAGCAAAAAGGAACATAAATATCCCTGTCATTGATTTTCTTGTTGTTCTTATGTTTTGAATGGAGCTGCAATTGTCGTGTCAGAAATAAGTAAGGTAGTAAGTATGATGTCTGTTTTTTATTTTCCATAGACAGAAAAGGAAAAAATGTACAAGTTTCATTTTTCTTCATCATTTTGATTTATGGGTTATAAAATCTTTTATTTGCTGGTTGGGTCAGCTTCTTGTTAAAACCAAGATTTCTCATCATCAT
Organism: Lagopus leucura; assembly: GCF_019238085.1. NCBI lineage: Eukaryota > Metazoa > Chordata > Aves > Galliformes > Phasianidae > Lagopus > Lagopus leucura. The sequence continues at coordinate 4,042,495 of NW_024962278.1, read as the reverse complement.
GATCAGTAATCCTCTGTCCAAACAGCTTCTAATAGCTTAAATCACTTGTTTGTATCCCATAGATGAAAGGAAAAAAAACAACAACCTCTTGTCTCAAGAAGAATAGTTGTGACACAAGAAGATTGTGACTCAGACCACATTGCAGGTGTCAAATATGTGCTGGATTCTGCTGTTGTAGTCAAGTCAGTGGAAGTTAATAGCAATACTATAAAGGCTGTGATACATGCTCTAATTTTCCCTTTTACTCAAGTTTGGAAGTGTTGTTTCCTTTCACAGCATTGAGAAGTGGAAATTAATACTTAGTTGGCATGCCCTGTGGTTTTGTTGGTTAGCCTGGTAACATATACAGTTGAGGAGCAGAACTTTCTCTTAATCTATACTGCTTTTCCAGTAGACTTTGTTCTTTTGTAAGTACTTTGTAACATAATGCAATTATTAACCAGTTCTCTTCTTTCTTTGAGTCTCATTTTTCCTTTCCTGATTTAGCTCTTGCAATTCCTTCTTTTTCCCTTTAGTTCTTTCTCAGAAGTTCTGATTTTTTGTTATCTTTCTTTAACAATTTTTTTCCATAGATGTCATCCATTTTTATTAGCCTGGTTCTTATCTCTTGCCATAAGTCCAAATTCAAAAGCCACTGAAATCCATGGCAACATTCCCTGATTACAGTAACCGTTGGCCCTTTTTCTTTTATTTGATGGCACTTTCAGAAGTTATCAGTTCTGCTTGAATAGTTTAGGCAGTGTAACCAAATTGTCACTGTGAGATGAACCAGTGAGAAAATATTCTATTACAGATGCATACATTTTATCATAGGAAAGTATCAAACAGACATACAGCAGAACATCAGGTGCAGTCAGAGTAGTTTCTTATAAAATAAAAAGATACTACATTCAAATTGAATGTTTTCATAAGGACAATACACCGGGAAAAAAAAAAAAAACACAACTAAATTATTCATATATATATTAATATATGATGTGGTTATATTAATAGTGTAATATATTAATATAATTTAATTATATATTAATAACACCAGTCTAGCACACTGAGGATCTGACTGCCAAAGAAATGTCCAGCCATCTATACTGACAGCATTCCTGTGTTAGAATGCAAACAAGATTTCTGCTACCCAAAACAAAGTGGTTAAAATTATATTCTCCCAAGCTGCCTGGAGATACACTAATTTGAAACTTTCTAAAGCTAACACATTTATGCTTCACAGATACATAATTTAGCAACAAACATCAGACTGAATTTTGATCAGGCTTAAAAATGGATACAATAGCCTTCAGACTTCAAATGAGCTAGCAAGGTTCTCTGGGTATTTTCTTATATCTGAAATGTAAGGGGTAACTTTTCTTCTTGAAGATTCCTTTTAAAAAGTAATGAACAATACAAAGAGGCCTGTTTATTAGTGCCAGTATGCGAATGGCTTGTTAATGAAGCTTTCTGTTAGTCCAGGCAATACCTTTCACGATAGTTTCTTGTGTAAGTGATAGAAACTGTTCTGCTTGTCACCCTGTTCTTGTTAAAATAATGGAGTAATGGAATAGATTAAAAGCATACCTCAATCAATAATGCTATAAAATTCTATCAACTTCATTGTTAAGAAATCACTGCAGTATTTCTAAGTCTGGGACAAATGTGGAAGTTATGATTCAAAACACTAAAAAGCCTTGAAAGTAATGGATTACAGTCAAAGTGAAGCAGGTAATTGCATAAATGTCAGCCTGATGACCAGATTTAATTAAATACATTTTAGGTATCAAAAGCATCCATACTGTGAGATTTTTTTTAATGTACAAGTTCAGACTTTGAGAATCTTATACCTTATGATGCTGTAATGTAAAGATAGTAATACATTTACATGTGCTGTGCGATAAACAAGGCATGTTGTGGAAATTACACTGTGAACAAGAAATTTTACCTGAAGGTGCCTGGCCATACTGGGGCTGCCTGGATCAAGCCTGAGTTCTGGAAACCCTTAGCATAGTTAGCACTAGCTGTCAAAGCAGGCATTTCTAGTCAGTCTGTTTGATAGCTAATGCTGTCAGGACAGCGGTGGCTGTTAGAGATGCCTCAATTGAAGAACGGGATCTGCATATCCTGCCCAGGTCAGACTGCTTCAAGTTTGACTGCTCTTTCCAACCCTTGCATTCTACTGTAGAATTTTGGTCTGTTTTTAATCCTGTGCAGGTAATTCGGTTACCTTAATAATAGTAGTAATTACTTTGTATGCACTTTTGTCATTTGTCGGCTTGGTTAACTCATGAAGATCAGGAGTCTGTTGTTCAACCTGGTAGCACTGCCATGGTGTGCAAGTGCTCAGGGAGGCAGAGAAATGACAGTCCGTCATACTTGTTCAAACTACAGAGATTTCTATAGGTACTGATATACTTCTTTTGTAAATGAATTAATTTTATGAAGAAGTTAATTTCTAAATGATTCCTCTCTAGTTTCTTCCGTTGTTCCTTTCCTTCGTTCTTCCTTGACCTGTTGACTCGTCCTGATTCTGAAGTTAGAATCTTCAGTGCTTGTCACTCATCACGTGAAGTTTAGGGAGCAGTGAAGTGAACAAACAAGTTAAGTGGTAGGAATTGAAGCAGTGTGTATTCTGCAAGTGTGTAGTCTTGCTCTAAACTCACACTAGTCTAGACACAACCATACTGCTGAAGTCAGGTGACAGCTTTCTAACCAACTGTAGTCACTGAGGAAAATGCTTCCTCCATTTTTCTGCAAGAAGCAGCACTTTCCATCACTGACATCTATGACTTCCAAAGAGAGCTATTAGCAATCAAAGAAGAAGCTACAGCTAGTTTGGAAGGCAGTTTTACAGCACAAAAATAGTGTTTTGTGAATACTTTGTAGGAAATAATATTTTCAATACTTCTTTTCAGAAGAATACAGCAGAATTGAAAACTTCAGGATTGTTAGAGACTTTGAATTTCATGTTCTGGACCAAATGCTTAATTATTAGGGTACTATAATCAGCATTATTGGTTTTATAATCTTATGGTAGAACTGGGTGGAGGACTGATGATAGGATCTCCCTTTTTCCTTTAGATCACTCTTGTAGGAGTCTGCTGCACTAGGCTTCATTTTATGAAAATCTCCTTTATTGCCATTAACATAGCTGATTTTTTTTAAACTTATTAAAAACTTTAAAAATTTATTTTTAAGATTCAAGTACTCATGTTTATTTTTTCCTTTCTACAAGCCTAGAGCACACAGAACGTGTAGGGTTTGATGTTTCAAATCTGGGTGAGTAATTAGGTAGGCAGTGCAATCTTTCATTTCTTGCCATGCTGCATAAACATGCCTACATTTCTTAGTAATTCAAACACTAGTACAATAAATAACAAATAAATGATTTTCTCAGAGTTCTATTTCTATGCTTCCCCTTATAGTCAATCAGTCCATTTTCACATAGCAAGTGCGGGCTAATTGTGGAATTGATCTCTCTTTTCATCTATTTTTTAGTATGTTTTTATGTATTTCTTATGTGCATGCACCAGCATCAATGCTGTGTTGCGCTGCTATGCTTTAGTGACCTTTCCTACAGAATGTAAGGAGATCTAGATGAGGTACATTCAGAGCTCTATTTGGAAATTCTCTCTGAGCATCAGCTTGTTGAAATTATGATGTTACACGATAGTGCTTTATTTGGATGAGAAGAAACAGCACAGTTCAACCAAGTTTGGGTCTACATAGCTGACTTAATGTGTCCCTCTGTCATAGTGGTGTGAAGTCTCACTCTGGCCTCAGTTTCTAGCTGGAAAGGTCAGTGAAGGGGCCAAGAATATGTAGGGCTGGCAGGCCCCTGCTGTGCCTGTCATCCAGTTCTGTGGCAATAAGCCCCAAGATTGAAGCTCAGAGGAGGCCTAGTAATGAGAAGCTGGGAGTTTCCCAGATTTGTTTCTGACTAAAAATTGTAGAAATAACAAACTTGGAATTTACTGAATGGGGGATTCTTTTGTCTATGCGTTTCTGACGTTTTAATGCTGCTGTCCAACTTCTGTACACTATTAGGGTATATAAATTGTTTTAAATCTGATAATGAAAAGCAAAGAAATTTTAAATGCTTCCAGTTTCCATTTTTTTTTTTTTTGTAAGGATAGATAGAATATGCCAACCTGAACTTGTCTTTGTAAATAACATCACTACACATCTAATTTTCCCCCTTAATGAAGGTTGGTATGCTACCTTTGCAAAACGTTTGGAAATAATTTAATGAGACGAGTGTTTCTTTGTATTTTTCTTAAAGAATGTTTTTGCTACCTGCCTACAGCAAGAGGGCTAATATAACTCAGACACTGAATCTGGAATATTGTCTGTCTTCTGGCAGTAAATACTAAAGTACAGTGTGTTTTATGGTCAGATATGTGCACACACACATATCTGGCCATAAATCAGTGCCTCAAGCTTCCCTCAAGGAAAGTTGAAAGAGTGCATCTCACAAGAGAGGAAAATGCATTTAAAATTACTGCAGCTATAAAACAAACTGACATAACCCAAAGCAACATATATGGGGAAGGAAACCTTCTGGGGCCACATCAGTGCTCTGAGAAGATTTCCACTTTTTTGTTTTATTTGCTAACAGGGATCCAATGCGGTTTACAAATGAAATAAAATCTATTCGTTATGCCCCCTAATATTCAGGCAGCAATATCCCATCTTTGGAGTCATTCCTTTACAGAAGCAGTGTAACATGGCTCAAAGAAAATGATACTTGATCTTTTTCCTTGAAGATTTTCTCGTCCGTAGTCATCTTTATCCAGTTCAGCTTGTTATATCTATGTGCTCCTTTGCAGAGGTTTCATCAAGTTTGAGAGCATGTGGAAAGAGGTAGAAGAAAGAACTTTATCATAAATTAAAATAGGCTCATAACTGCTCATTTTAGGAAAAAGAACTGAGGGCATTTCATCTGGTTTCTGCCAAAAGTCTCTTCCAGCACCATTTTCTCATTTTGAGGTTTCATCCTCGAAGGTTCACACTGCTCAGATTACATTATGATATGGCCTATTTCATTATAACTGCATCTAATTGATGGTACTCACTTAAGATTTTATCGCTTGTACTGATTCTCAGTGGCATTTAGAGAGAAGACTGGGCAATTTGGATGGAATTCAATTTTTGCGTATGAGTTCAACCCATTTATCATTTATTGCTGTTATCAAGGTGGTGGCATTCATAACTGAAGAAGGTAATTCATGAATAAAGGAGAAATGCTCTGAATTTGATTTAAAATATATTTATATGATACTGAAGTTAATTGATGCTAACTCATGGCCATATGTAATGGTTTAATTTGTTTTTGTTTAATCACCACTGAAATTTTGGAACATGGCAATTAACATTTTGTATTGAGGGTATTGCTTCCTAGCAGAACCAGTATTCTAGAAGGAATTATCAAGAAACTTTTTGTAAAGTTCTCCTTAGAGCAAAAGATTTAGCAGCACTCACAAAACTGTTAGATGTAAAGTGAGAAATAGCAAACAATGCTTCCATTAATTAAATCATGCCACATCACAGTGGCTGATTGAATGAAGCTATAAAAAAACTGTATAATGTATTGCCTTGATACTGTCTTTTAACCTGTCTGTGAAATGGATATTTTAGACCTTAGTGAGCTGTTTTTGCCACTGTGTATTTATTTCCACATGCTGGAATCTCAGCTGAATTTCAGGACATTTATTTTTCTAAGACATTCAGGTTACTCTACCACTTGAAAACTGATGTTTCTGCTGTCTTTGTTTTCTAAATCGAAGAGCTGTCTCTTACCAGGTGTCTGCTCATCAGCATGGGTGGAACTTAAGAGAGTATATTTTGAGTTTCTTTTTCATAATTTGAATAGAAAGGAAACCTCAGCTGTGGTATCTTGTTATTTCCTGCCCTTTTAACACAGTTTTGAAGTGAGTTTAGTAGTGGAAACAGTGCTAATTTGGGTCTGTGATCACATGTAATGTCTATTAACGGAAATGTATCTTGTTATTAGCTTCTCATATTCTTTAGTATAATAAAATCTGGAGAGTGTATTTAGTGCATATAATTGCATCTCAGAAAAGACAGAAAGGAAGCAAGCCTCTACTAGTTCCTATCACTCCTCCTTCACACTTTGTGAACCTTCATGGGATCAAGGACCCAGTGAGCGTGAAGTTGTGCTGTGTGTCCAGGGAAAAAGAAAGAAACTAGTCAGACCCAAAGCTGTACCTTTACATTATTCCTTTCTCTGCACCTTACTACTGTGGGCCACTGCAGTCTGACCCTTAGGAAAGTTCAACACAGCAGCTGCCTGCAGGTTTTCTGGCAGTCAGATAATTCAGAGCTGCTGAGAGAATCTATCCACCATTCATCTTCTGAAAATATCAGTGGGTTAATTCAGACTAGACTTGGTGAAGTTCAATAATGTCTTTTCATTTCTGTGACAGTTTATATAAGATTAGGCTCATCTTTGTTAAAATTCCATCCAAAATGGATAGACACTCATTGATTTTTTCTATCCAGCCATTACTGTTGTTGCTAGCTTCTTCCCATCCTAACAGTGATTATGAAAAATGGATTGTGACTTTGGACAGCACAGAATCTTCAGAAGACCTCTTGTTGCTTCACTTAATAGCATGTTGTTAAGAGTGTAATGGCTTTGGATTGTGACTATTTGTGTTATTCAGTGATGAATGGGTATAAAATATACAGTGTAACAGCAGTCATTGCCTGCACTGTAAAAACTGCCTTTAGAATATTTCTTTCTTTTTCCAAAACTTAATGAATCACTTTAGCACTCACAAAAGTGAGTGAATGGCAGCTGCCTGCATCAGACAGAGCATACGCACATGATTCATAAACTTGCTTGACTACAAATCTAATGAAACTCATACAATCCTCTGAGATTGCTTTGTATTTTCAGGTCATCAAATAAGTGCTGAAATGCTATTTATGTTTCTATGCAGGGCTTTAAATACCTTTAGAACTAGAAAGCAATAAGGTTTTTGTTAATTTTTTTAAACCTAATCTAAACTGATTTTCTGAACCAAAAGCTTTATCCAAAACACAAGTCCAGCTCTTAAGCTTGACCCCATGAGATTTGCCAATCCTTTTAAATGTCTGCTTTAAAAAAAAAAAAAAAAAAAAAAAAAAAAAAAAAATTTTTATTAAATTTTTTTTTTAAAAAAAAAAAAAAAAAAAAAAAAAAAAAAAAAGTTGTGTAAATTTAGAGTTTACTCTCATGAACACTGACTGACTTTGAAACTAGAACTCCCTAAAGGCAAGGGAGATATTTAGTTACTTTCACTGTAGCTGTACTCAATCAGCATGGCTGGCTCAAAGGAGGGATCTGCCGGACTTAACAAAGTCCTTTGCAAAAGGAATGAAACTTGATGAGTAAGACAGTATGGGATGAAAAGAACTTGCTCTGAGCAGACAGCAAAGATGACTAGGATTGTAAAATTGATTGAGGCTTGAAGAGACAGAATGTTGGGAGCAAAGAGAAGAAGGGTCTGGTTGGGAAGGAGAATTGGAGGAAATTGGTTTTAAATGTACCTTAGGTGTGGCAAACTTTCAAAGACTTCATGTAAACGAACATGTTCCCTAAACCTAGAAACATATTTTAGCAGCTTTGTGTTCAAGATTTCACAACTAGAATAACGGTACGTAGAAATCACTGACCATAAGCTTTTGTGTTCAGTCAGGGTTATAGTCATAGCTGTGATCTGTAAGACCGAAGATAAATAATTTTCAAAGTTAGTTCAAAGCCCAAGTAAAGTTAAGGTTTGGATATATTTCACCTGGGTCTGTGCAGGGAGAAGTGAAAGATGTTAATCTCTTTCTTTAGAGGGTTATAGGAAATTTTCAGATACTTAAACCTATGATTTCTCCTAGGCACATATTTGTTTGTCTTCCATTAGGAAAGCTCTTTCAGGTCCAAATTAGAACCTATGATCAAAATGATTGTTTCTTGGTGCAACTCAATTACTGGAATATTCCATTAAGAACATGTGTTTATGTATGTATGTGTAGATGATTTTTTTTCCTGTTGCTTGTGAAGGGAAGAATATCAATCATTCACAGTACAAAAAATCAGTCATTTCCTTAGGTCTGTTACAAGATGATAGGTTTAATTTCTCTTCCCCCTTAATGAGAGTTAGATGCAGGAAAAGATATATTTAGCAATATTAGCATAACTAATGCTAATATGAAACAATGTGATTTTATTTGTATTTGTAACAGTGAAGATGTAAGATCTGATAATGGGAAGGCTATAATGTGAGCAAATATGTGCTTTCTTGTGTGATAGCATGTGATTGCTATGGCTCTGTCTGAGCACTGTGCAGCTTTATCTCTTCTAAACGTCTTTAAATATACACATCAGATTTTGACCTCTTACTGTTATATTGGTTATATGGTAGAGATTGAAGTGTATTTATTACTTCTATCATTTTGGATTAAATCTAGGCTTTTTATTTTGCAAGAAATAAAAAAACTGAAAAGCAACATAGGTATTGTAGAAAATGTTTCTGCATACGTGCACTGATTCTGATGAATTCTTCATCTTCTCTTTCCTTCCTTTTGCTCACACACATAGGCATAAAAATCAGTTAGTATCACTTAGAATGTGAAGTAATTACTATTTTTAACTATCCTTTAAAATTTGTTAATTCAAAATTTTATTTAAAAATAAGATATTAATTTCATATGGTCCTATAAAAATTGCAAAGAACATAAACTTTCCTAGCATGCACTTACTGTATGTAGTGTGAAGTACAGTGTCAGATTGGTAGAGTTGATTTCTGCAGAAATCTTTCTCTGAAGATTTTGGGCTAGTTAGTAACTTCCTTCAGAATCTAGTAACTTGAAATATCTCATTGCAGTTGTTCCTTACAAAGATGAATTTTCCAAAAGGTTTTTAGAAATGACTTAAAGCCTGTTCCAGTCAGTTTGTTCAGGTGAATTCTACAGAATAGAGCAACATAGTTGAAATCTGCAATTTGTAACATATAGGGCTGTTTGGCTTAGAGGAATAAACATGGACTTCTCATGGGGGGGGGGGGAAAAAAAAAAAAAAAAAAGAGTAAGATGAACCTGGAGGTATTCAGCTTCCTACACTTGTGAAGCACATTGCAAACCATTGTGGTCACCTCTGCCACCACAATATTCTAAAGAAACTTCTACATTTGTGCCGAATCTTCTGTTTTTGTCACAGTGGGCCACTCTGACTAAGCTTATTTCTATGCTGTGGTTTCCTCCTTGATTTTGGTCAGGAGCTGCTGAGCAAGTAAAATATCTTCTCCTGTTCCTGACCACAGTGTGAGCCTTCAGTTAAAGGGCAGAAAAGAGACAAAGCCTGAAGGCCCAACACTCATCTCAGCAAGAGGTGAACTGTCTCTCCCCAAAGCTCTTTCTAAATGTGCTTGACTCATAAATTTTCAAACAAATCTGCTTCCCTGTGTAATCAACTAGGCTCTTAACAGTAGTGCTGTGATTTGGGTTTAGTCCCACTGAAGGTAGATGTTACAAGTGGGGATGGGAATAGGATCGCAGGCAGCTGTTTGAGCTGGTTGCAAGGCACCATCAAAGTCTTTTAAGGTGTTACCCTGAATTTAAGTTAATTCTGAGGTCACATAGGAATATGAGCTGTATGCACACTGAAACTGTTATTTTGGGAGAGGTGTATTTTGATAAAAGGAACAGGAAAAGCATGAAGAGATAGGGAAGGCAGTAATAGAATGTCAGCAGCAGTGTTGTGGCCCTGAGGAAGAAGCCTGAGGACTTGAAACTGTGAGGGAAGGTATGTAATGAGCCTTTCTCCTGAGTGGATTTTTCCCTGATTACAGACAGGACTGAGCATGTTCTTTTAGAAGCTGGTTTGTGTCAAGGTGTTATCATTCTGAGAGAATTTCTTCTGCTCTAACAGCCTTAGCATCTTGAAACTGGGAGTTTGAGATAGAAAAGGGCAGCACCATCCTCAAGCGCTTTGAATGATCTTTGCCAGACCTTCCAGCTCCCACTGCTGCCCTAGATTCCCCTCAGACAGTTTTGAGCAGTTTTCCCCAAATGTCCAAGGCACACTGATAAGTTAACCAATTAATCACTTTGTCCACTAATGTTTTGTATCTCTGATTCTTGTCTACCATCACAGCTCCATTTTTGATTGCCTAGGGGCACTCCTGTCATTTTCTTAGCTGAAACTGGGTCAACAGTGCAGTAAACGAAAACACTAATAGCAGTAAATTCAAGTCAAAAGTATTTGAAATTATTAATCATATTAATTTTTTCGGGGGTGTTATTTCAGGTAAGATGTCATCCAAGTACATCACTTTCTTCTGGATTAAATACTGTCTTTTGCAGCCAGCATACAGTCTGTGTAACACATTGTCCCCATACCATGCTCTCTGGTGTTTTGTTAGACAATACAGTCATGTGCCCAGAAGCAATCGATGGTACACAGACCTGCTGTTAATGATTGTGTGTAATGTGCTTGCTTGTTTACTTTCAGAAAATAAGATTTAGTAAGCATGTGATATAATCCTTTTCTCTTTGCTGTCATATTTTGTGCTGTACAACTGAACTCCTGATGGGGAGTCGGGGCATAATATGAGAGAGCTGACTGTTAATGTGGAGGAGGTTTAGCCACTTTTGACCATTATCCTCAGGCAGGTGAGGAGCATGGGAACTGCAGAGGTAACTGGAATTGATTTAGGCTGTCCTGTTTGGAATGTATCATAGTCTAGGAATACCAGGCACTGAATGAGTCATTACAGCAGCATATTTGGACTGTTTCTAGCACTCTTAAAGTAGAAGTAAAGCCAGTCCATTATTCTTTTATTATTTTAATTTGCTAAATTAATCCGTGGTCTACTACGTCGTTGTCAGACGTGTTTATCCTGGAGGAAAAAAGAAAAGAATGACATTAAAATAAAAATAAAATAAAAAATCACTAATCTAATGATGGAAATAAAGCTAACTGATGTTTCCATTTCCCAGTGGTTTATAGGAGTTAAATCATTTGCACCCTATTTTCCCTTTCTAAATGTCCTTCTCCAGTGTGCTCCTGCATTCAGAAAGACATTGAGAATCCTTCCATGAATCACTACTTAATTATTGTTCACTCACCATTTTTGATCCCTTAGGAGTAAGAAGGCTTCTGGTGTTGCTTTCGAAGAAGTGAGTTTTTTAAGAAGCACTAAAAAAGAAATTCTTTATTTTAATTTAAGCTTACGGTCCCCTTTAATGTTTGAAGAACAATTCCTTTCTTGATAGTAATTTCAGGTTGTCATTTCCTGTTTCTTTTTCATACCTAGTTTATTAGATCACTTTGTGCAGATTTTTTCTTTCAATCAAAGTTAGTATTTGTAATTAAAGCTGTCTGTAACTGATAATAAGTAATCTATTGCACACAAAAAAAAGTTTATTAAAAAAAAGATTTTATGGTGAAGATTTACAATCTTCCATTCTAATTGCAAATGGACTCATGTAGATAGAAGTTGGAAAAAATACACTGCTGTTCTTGTTGGCAGGTTGGTTAATTTACACAAGTAGTGCTTTGTCAAGATCTGACTATGGTTCATAGAAGTGAATCCACAACTTTCAGTGGTAACAAGCTAGGAAAGGCAAATTTGCTTTTGGCAGCATAAAAAAATTATTTCAAAAACATATTTAAAACCATTCCTTTGTGGAATGCAGTGTCACCACTTCCTCTTGAGTAGAATTTTCATTTTTTTCATTTCACTCATGTTACCTAATAATATTTCAGCAATGCTAGTCAAAGGAAACATTCATAGGATGATACAAACCGTGAACAAAATTATGAACTTCCTAGGTGGAGTTGTTCAAAACATGTCAAAAATCCCTCCAACTTCACCACCTGGTGATTGGTTTCTTAATTATATTGGCATGTGAGAACTGTCTTGCAGCATTTACAAAAATAATACATCTATTTCAGTACCCAATTTTGCAAATGGCAGTGCGTTTCCTTACCTGGCCCTGATTGCTGCATACAACAAGGTATAAGGGGCATTCCCATCCTATGGCTCCTGTTTTCTGTCAGCAAAGAAGCAGTAATTAGGGTATAGCAAGAATAATACCTTCAGTTGCTTTAGCTAGTATGAGATTGCTGTAGTTATCAATTCTGATGTCAAAGTCTTAGAAGATGACCATCACCTAAGCCTAAGGTAAAACTGTAGTTCTGTAAAATTAGATAGGAGGTTTTAGGTAGCAAAATATTTGCACTGACCATCCTTGGAAATGGGATTTTGAAGAATGTGTTGAACTGTATATTGTTCAGTACTATTTGCTGGTTTAGACTTGAGTGAAATGTGCTTTTGAGTGGTGAGAGTAAACACAAGCAAAAGAAACTGTATTTTCCAATAAATATCCCCAACAAATTCACTGCAAAGCTGTAATGAAAAATTCAAAGATAGACAATTCAAACAAGATGGGAGATTGATATGTTTCTGTGGAGCTAATTACATTTCCGAGGCACCAGCTGGATATGATATTATATTGTGTAGTAGGCCAAAATGAGAAAAATCAAAAGTTACAATAGAGATAGTAAAATAGTGCCATGAGATAATTTGAAAAATAGTAATAATAGAACTTCGGATTGTTTAGAACAAGAAACAAGAACACGGCAGCAAAGTATGAGGCTGTGATTTTCAAAGAATTTAAAAGAAAATGCCCTGCATTGGATGGAATGCAGTTTGAAGAAAATATGGATACTTGGAGAGGAATTGCGAAAGTTGCTGAAAGAATAAAAAGCAATAATCTATGATAAAATGAGAAAGGAAAGTAAGTAACTTGGAAAAATTAGAACTTAGAAAGTAAGAGTATACATGTGGAGCAAAAGATATCAGGGAATTTATTTTTTAAGATTGAACTGAAAATACTAATTTTCAGTTTGAAGTTTAGCAACTGGCACAAATACAGGAAGTAGAAGCTTCCACAGAAGCTGAAATCTGTTGTTCTTCAAGGCACTCTTGCTATATGCTATTTTATTTTTCTCTTTCTGCAAAGAATTAGATATCTTGAAAACATTACTGTTTCCTTGTGAATTATATATGTACTTTCTTGACTAAATATTTAAGATGTTTATTACAAGGCAATAAATTTTCTTATTGTTGACTCAACCAGATTCAACCAAATAAAATAAGCAAGCTTAGAAAATGGACAAGGAAGTTATTAAGTCACAATCTATTCATTCTTTGAATTATTGTTCTTGGATGCCTTATTCAGCATTTGCTTGGTTCTAGTATACAATTCATTTGTCTTTACAGAGGAGGGTGTGGCTGTGTGTAGTAATGGAAGATTTATGGGAAACATTAGTTTGACTTTTGTAATAGCTGACTGAAAGAATAAACAAAGCTTGCCTTATATTTGTAATTTAGTAACAGGTTTGTTGAAAAATGTCAATATTTTTTCCTTGTTTGTGTAAATGTTGAGGTGTATTATTGTTTAGAAAGCAGAACCCTCCAGCTCTTGCATGCTGTGTTACAATTTTAACTGTAAATACAAGGTAGTATCCTATTTATGAATTCCAGTCTCAAAAGCTAATTTAATTGGTGCATTCCAGCTACTATTGCTTATTTCACACTTCAATAGGTAAAGATGCATTAATAATCAAAGTTTCAAACTGTAATTAACATTAGCTTTAGGCTCCTGACAATGAAATGATTACATTTTTATATATGGCTTGATACAACCAAGTTAATCTAACCTGTGCATGAATACCAGAAGGAACTTGCATTTACTCTCTAATGTAAATCACTACATGTAATTATGAGTTCTCTGCAACTGCAGAGGGTGAAAGAAGTGAAATACTAGTGGCAGTGAAATCTGTATGGATGTCCTTCATTCATCTACTTCAGCTCTGTAGGTCACTACAGTGAACTGAGGATGGTGTTTCATCTCATTTGTTTTCACACTGTTACTTCATATACCATTCAGTTACAGAAGAGTGTTCGTTTTCTTCATTTACATGAGTTTAAGTAAAAGGTGACTGGGTAGCTCTCTAAAGAATAAAGGTGTGATTTTTCCATCATGCCACACAAGCTTTCTGCACAAAGCCCTGCTAATACCCCTCCAGTGAAAGAGTCTTTCAGAATCCGTTTGATTACATTTCCCTTGAAGCTACAAAGTAGTCTTCCAATTACATTTATGATTCTGGAGTAGTTAGTCATCTCATGCTCTTTTAATATAGCGCAGGGAACATGCAGCTATAAATCACTAGCAAGCAGGATCTAAAAACTTGACAGTGAGGCAAAGAATCTGTTTCTTAGTCATGGGATTGCCAGTTCTGTGTTTTTTTCTTAAATTTATTTAACTTAGGCCTAATGTTGATAAAGCAGGCTAAATATTAGAAACTTGACAGGTTTTATCACCTGTTATGCTCATTACAAGTAATGTGCACTCCAAAAGCAAAATGATATTCTAATACACTTTGCTAAGCTAAGTGTTTGTAATAAAATTAGAGTTGTGCTGTATGCAAGCAGGGCAGAAGTTTTTAGCAGTAAGATATTTATTTAAAAAATGTAAGAAAATCTGATCATATTAATTGCTCGTGTGAAGATATTGATTGTAATAAAAACTGGAAACTACATTTGGCTCTTTCAGTAGGCGATGTGTAAAAAGTAGTTTGAGAGAACCATATTCTGTTGAAAGGACATGTATGTATAGGAGGGCAGTTAATATTTATTCTTTTGTGCACAGTTTTTGTCATTCTCAGCTCCTGCCTTTTTTCATCTGAATTCCCACTGATACTTTTGTTCTCCCTTTAACTGCTTGCCCGATTTTTGTACCTCCACAGACTTTCTCCCTTAGCATATTTTCTGTAGGGAGCAGTGGCCACAAATTCTTTCATTTAGAAATTCTATCTGGGGCCTTCTTAGGGCATGACAGGAAGAAAAGGAAAAAATAAAAGGGAAGTTAGACAGGATAATAAGCTGGGAAATCAGCATATCTCCTGTGCTTCTAAATTCTCTTCACAAATCAAATGGTGCCTGAGGTACTAAAATGCAACTCTCTAAAGACTGAGCAGCTATTCAAAAAGGATGATGCTAATAAAGTTGGATTTGGAGAATCCAAGTGAAACAGCACTGGATCGAGTAGTTTAAGTTGTGAATACTTTAGATTTATGTTTTTTATTCAGGTTCCCGAACCAAATAATTAGTATCTGCATTACAAAAGTTTTTTAACAACACTTTGTGAATTCCATGGGAATGAAGAAAAGTTTTGTGAATGCAGAGTGGTTGAAGTGTGACAGGTGAGGTGCCATTGCTGAGCTGAGGAGCGTGGCCATTTCAGCTGCAGCAGGCTGGGCTCCGCCACAGACCTGGCTGCTGTTTTTCTGAGGGTCTATTTCTGAGTGGCCCATAGGTTGCTGAGGTGAGAGTGCTCTTTCAAGAGAGCTGTGTGTCCTTTCTGAGCATGCAGGTTGGTCTGTGAAGTCAAATAATCCCTTGTATCTTGTGTCACACATGTGGCAGCCGGGCATCCTGATACACGCACAGCTTCAACATCAGCATGGTCCTCTTTCAGGGATATATGATTGAGCCCTGGAATGAGAGCTGTATTTGAATTCCTTGAGAGCCACAGGAAATTCAAGACTAAGCTCTTGCGAAGTGTTGTATGAACAGATCAATATCTTGACATTTGTTTAACTGGTGGGAATCTAGATAGATGGTATTTGGTAACGCACATCACTTTATCTCTCATTATTTACTATTTCAGCTAAAACTCCATTTCATCCTGTTTTGCAGGTTTTCAATTACATCTAAATCAAACCTATGGTACTTCAAATAGGATAAATTAACTGATGTTAGTATAAAAGAGAACCTTCTTTCTTCTTTGCATTGTCAGAACTAGTGGAGTGAGTGGATTCTCAGATGGCTTGTGGTGGTATGCAGGTATGTTCTTCCATTACAGCCCAAACATATTAATAGACAGGGAATAAGCACCCATGGTCCTACAATGGATACCACTGGCCCTGAGTTATGTTCCTCTGTAGTATCACTTTCCTGTGATACTACACTTCCTGCACTTGGAAGGACAAGGAAAAAAAGAAAGAATTGATACAAATATCTATCATGCCATACAGATTCTCAGTGGATTGCATTCACACCTAGGAAAGAGACTGTTGTGTGAAGCATGCAAAGATAAACCTCATAAATGTATCAATGTGTTTTTTTTTTATTATTATTATTCCTTATCTAAAAAAGACAAAACAAAACAAAAAACCTTGCAAATTTGATGGTCTAAAGGCTTTTACTTCTGCTGCTGAAAGGAGAAGAACAGAAAATAATTATAAAAAAAAATAAAAGGAAGACATCAGGTCTGCTGTTTTTGATACACAAGGGTAGTACTGGATCCTTATGCGTAAGAAGTACTGAAGAACACTCTGTCCATCTTGCTGTATTTCGTGATATTTAAGGCTATTCCCAGTGATCTTTTTCTTTTGTTAGCTTGTGATATGTACCACTTCACAATTAAAAGGTATCTGTCTGTTTCAAATTTGGGGAAGGATATGATACATTTTCACCATGAGACACAGTCACAGTTTTCCTGTGTCCAGAAGTGATCTTGAGCGATCTCTAGGGGATAGCCCATGCAGGAAAGTCTTTGCCATTTTCTAGTACTTGTGGTTTATGAGTTGCTGATTTCTGCCTCCTGTTCTGTTGCTCGGCGACTGGGGGGAGTTGGGACAGGGAACAACAGAGTGGGCCTGGGATGAACTAAAAATAAATGTTTCTGTCCACATATTTTTATATCATATTTATATGTAGATGTGTAGAAGTTCAGGAGAAATAATGGTGATTATTATTGTCATACTGATTGTACTTGTTTGCATTTTAATGAACAAGAAAGATTTTTTCTTTTTTGAATAGAATCCATTTCTGTCTCAGTATGACCTGAGCCACATTTGACGAAAAATAGATAAATATAACTAATATGTCTCTCCTATATTTACTGACCTGGTCACGAACTTTCATAATGTAAGGCCCATTTGTAGAACTTGTAAAAAGGCTTGTAGGAGACTAAGCCAAAAATATTTTTATCTCAATTTTCATCTTTCTTTTTCCCCAAACAGAAAATGTATAGTAATACCCTGGTTAGTTATTGACTGCAGCTGTAAAATACTTTGTTTCCTGACATTATGTCTCCAAATTTCAAGGCAGATCTGACAAGTGACAAGTGCTCCATGCCTCAATTGTACATGGGGCTCTTTTTTTCTAACCACACCATTGTCTTAAGATACAAATATGGGAATCAATATACAGATGCTTTTAACAAAAAAGGCATTGTAAAGTATCTGCAGAATTAGCTTCCACAGAATCATCTGTCACTTTACTGACAGCCCAGCTTTTAACAATGATGGGATAAAGTGTTCAGTCTAAAGATTTATAATGTTTTAATTGTGATCTACTTTGTTGTATTTTGAGTGAGTCAGACCAGATGGTGTGAGGAATATATTAATTAAATTGGGTGGTATAATCAAGATACAAGAGTCCTTTCCATCTTCAGGAATTTTTATTCTATTTATATTAAGTTAATCCTAATGTCTTAGATAATTGCATGTTAATAAAAACAGAAAAGACAAACACCCTGTTCCTTTGAATTGGAGCTAGCATGGGAAGGGGCATTGTTGTTGTTTTTAATTACTGTCATTTATTTTGAATCAGATACTTTTGCAGTTGTTATGTTTGATGTGAGTGTTTAATGCAAACTGGACTTAACAGTTTGCAAATATATGGCAGATTACGTAAATCAGTGCAGTCCTATGAAATGCCAATAATAGATTCCTAGGCAGAGAATTGAAGCTTGTATTTGTGAATGTTTTGATGGTAGGAGTCTTCTATTTTAAATTTAATATGTGTCAGAGGCTCATGATAACAAACTGGTGCTTCTGTGGCTGTGAAATCATCACAGCTGTTGGTATTAATTAGTGCTGTATATCTGTCCTTTACAACGAGTGGAGATTATAGCACAGACAGACACACTTTAAAAGATGAAATAGCTAAATTGTCTCTGAATCTTTCTAACTTTGCATGTTTGACATTGAAATCATAGTAGGAGGGTGCGTGTGTCTTTCAGGATGGTATGCTTAACTTCATTCATAGGAACAGTCACAGCAGAGACATCAGCATGGTTCACACCCACTGACTACTCATGTTTTGCTATTCGCAGATCCTTAGGGAAAAGTAGAATTCTATAAACACTTGCTTCTGCACTACCTGTGTATCTGTGAAAATGATTGCTGTTTTTCCAGTTCCTCCATCCTAGTTTATTTTATAGATGTTTCTTTCCCAGATGTATTGTTATGGAGAGATTTTGTACTGCTCCTTTGAGCCAGTAGCAGGAAGCAAGAAGATAAGCAAGAAGATAAGGAAAAAGAAGTTCCATAGTGATCATGAGAGAGAGACTTTTAGTGTTGATATTTTTCCTTTTTCTTATGGTAGCTTCTTCTTTCCACTGTTATATATATATAAAAAAAAAAAAAAAAAAAAAAAAGTGATTTTCTTTGTGTCTTTTCTGCATTGTCAGTAAAGATGTCACTGGGTTTGTGTTGCTTTTTCTATATACGTACACATATATATATATATATATATATATATGAGCATGAAAAATGTATTTATAAATTGCTTGACTTTTGAAGCAAGTTAAAATCTGGAAGGTCAAGAATGGAGAAAGAGCACTCAGTGTGGTGTTTGTGCATTCAGCTGGTGTTTATTAGAATAGCTAAATTAGTCCGTGTTTGGAGGATATACAGATACATTTTTTTTCCAAGAGTCTTATAACTGTTTTGAGACTGGTAACCCCTAATATAACATTATGACAACATTTATATTCCTAATGTCTGAAAACTAATCCTGTGGGTATGATAATTATTCATTTTAAACACGCAACCTCCCAAATGCTCTATTTTTAAACTTGTTCCATGGAGCATGCATTTATTGCTTCACCTAATCAAAAGTAACATATGTATACGATCCAGAATAATACATTTCTGAGGTGATAAATATTATACGAATTTCATCAATCTGTCCTCTTAGGAAAGAAGAAAGAAAGGGAAAAAAATGGCACAAAAGATACCTAGTTTTTATTATGGCTTCTAGACTACAATAATCTCAGCCTATTCTAAAGCCATAGTATGGATGATGAGCAGTTGAAATCCAATTTGAATTCATAATACCACATTTAATTTATACTACCACCTGTCAATAGGAAATAATAAGAGATGCATCTCCTGAGATATCCATAGGGAATGTTCAGTTATAATTAACCTCTCTTTCTTTTTTTTTAAGCTAAGTCTTTGTTATTGGAATGGGTTATTTCTGCCTTTTGCCAGTTTTGTAACAATATCTCACTAAATAGTAGTTGAACGTTAATGTATATTTTCTGTGAAACAGGACAGAAGATGTTTCCTCTCATCTTTTATGTTGATGACTGTCCATCTTTTTTCCCCTTTTGTCTGTGCCCCAGTAGAAACGGAATAGCCTTGCCAAATTCATGAAAGGCCTGACTTTTAGATCAGAATATCTCATCTGAAATGGGACTGGTGCAGCTCTTTCTTTTGAAAGAGGATATCACAAACAGATGAAATGATGATGAAAGTGGGCATTGGCACAGATTTAACCTAGTCATTATTCTCATTAGGCTGTAATTTTGGATTCCTCTTTAGATGACAGCACATGATGATAGATGACATCTACTCTGAATTCATATTATCATGCTTAGCGTGTTCAAATAATATTTTCCAACAGTTGAAAGAGCGAACACGTTTCTTCTAAGATGTTCATATAAGAAGTGCTCCTATCCACAAATACTGTGGATAATACACGTGGCTGGTACTTAAAATCAGGAAGATAACATAAAAATTCTTCTGAACGTGGATGTTTTGAGATTGAGAAGGAAAAAAATATGCAAAATCAAACAGTTAATGATTTTTCCCAATTCACCTGTATATCTCTTAATTCAAAAGCAATAAGTTTATTTCAGAGTTGCCACATGTAAAAGGATTATACTAGTTTGACAAAATTTCTGAGCCTTTCAAAATCTTTCTTGAAAAGATACATTTCACTGATGTTTTGTCACTTAATAACATACAGTGAGGAAATAATGCAGCTTCATCAATAGTTTCTTATGGCTTCTGTGATGATTCCCTTTAACATGAGACTCAAAAAATAATGCTAAAGAAAAAGCTTTTTAGGGAAAATTACTTCCCTTTCTTTTACACAAAGCTTGGAAAAGAACCGAAACCCAAAATATATGCAAAAGTCTCTTGGCACCAGATTCAGTGTGCAGGCTCCGTCTCAGCCTGTATTCTGAAGCAAACTGTGTTTTGTTCCCCTTTGTGTTTTCATTTAAAATGCGATGTGACTGTCATAAATGAACACGAGTTAGACACATCGGCTGCCTTTTTTTCTCCAAAATCCACAAATCCTGCCAGTTACACCAACCACTATCACAGCTCACTAGGTATTCTTCACCACGCAGCGAAAGCTCCACGCAGTCCTACTGCTGATCTCCAGGATGCAATTATAAGCAGTGAACATAGACTGAGGTTTCATGAATGTTCGTTCAATAGAGTTTAATTCTGTGGATTGTGATTGTTGGCTAGCAGTGGTTTTGGTAATAGCTTGTGATTTGGAGCAAGTTTTCTTATTATTCTTTGTAATTCACCTTTATATATAAAATGTTGATAATACTTGTTGTGGTTTATAACTATGAAAGCAAGGGATAATGTGTTTATATTGGCCATGTATTATTTATTCTGTGCAGTGTTAGGATGATTTGATATCAATAATATTTTTTTAAAAAAATTCAAAATGGAAGCTTACATGCTACAGAATTTCTCAGAATCCTACTGGTAACCCAAACACCAGAGGAACCAGTTCCTTTTCTCTGTTCTCACTCAGAAAAGCAAAGCAGGCAGTGAAATTGTACTACAACAGCACAGAAATGAAACACACAGCAAAGTACTCCTTCTCCCTAGGTCTTAAACTGTGAAAATTCTTGCTTGTACTTAAGAAGACTTTGAAAATTTAAACCTGTTATCACTGCAGTCTATATAAAACAAAGAGTATAGCCAAAGGCAGTATGTTCTTAAATTTTCCAGTGTGGGAAAGGAGCTTTGTAGCAGGAAAATATAACAGTATTAACTTATAGACTTGAAAAGTATAGATTTGAAGTGTAGATTGTCTTTGTAAAACAGTGGTTTATCTACTCACATAGCTGATCTTAAATTGGACAATAATCAGTTACCATTTATTTGCCAAATTCAACTAATCTTAATTTTGAATCTTTATCACTAAGCGTTCTTACTCTGTTTTTGCTGTTTTTGAAGGACAATCAAACTGAATCCAAACTTTTCTTCTACCTATCTACCTAGCGTGTGGCTTTCATCTCTGTAACTGATGAATAATGCATTTATCCTCAGATAAATCCAAATTCATCTGTTGGAGCAGCTGAACGCATCTTCTGCATCCCACTGGTGTGTCTTTCTAGAGTTCAGAAAATGCTCGTACCGCTTCGAACCAAGTCTCAGATACACTGGAAAGCATGCTTGCGTATTCTTGTTTGCACTAACTCACAGCAGCATGAAGCAGTGGTTAAGCTTTACAGGCAAAGCAGGGAATTCAGAAAAGGTAAACAATATTTGGTGCGATACGAAATTCTTTGCCAAAAGCGAAGTTTTAACTTCTTCAGCTGGTAGTTAAGTGGCTGTGTATGAGACTGAAATATAAATGATTTACCCGGGTTTTACTAGTATCTACTAGAAATTTCCTGGGTAAATTGAATAGTTAGGTGTACAGATGCATACTTGCACTTTTAGTTGCAAGTATTTAGTTTTTAGAGCCTGTTGAAGGTCCTTATAAATACAGCATGCTTAATATTGCTTAATAGGGCTAAATTAATAATATTTATTTTCCTGCTATATCTTTGTTAGCTGATAAGCTTGAGAAACACTAAGTCACTGCTCATTTTCAATATGTGATGAGTTTAGCAACACAATTCTTAAAGCAGAACTTTTCTTCTGGCTTGACCAGAAGGAGCTGGTTATGTCTATGCACCATTTCATAACTAACATATATAAGTGATTTCCTGCTTGCTGAAGAAAGCACAACCAGCTTTACTAGGTGATCATTAAGTGTATTTTCCTGTTGACCTTTGTTGTTATGGAAGACAGAAAAGGTGCCAGTCAGCAAATCAATGACCAAGAAATTGATTTTCCTCAGGAACTGATTTTATCCTGAAATTTTGCATTGATTATGATTAAATGAGAGGTGAATTTCTCTCCTTGATATCAGCACTACTGAGGATATAACTTGCAGTGGTGAGGACAGAGATCTCTGTATGTAATAGACCTAATGCATCAAATGTAATGGTGTGAGTGATCTCATACAATTATTTCCAAGGGGTGTTGAGTCCACATGCTATCAGCATTAGTGTGCAGATGCCACAAGAAACCTGAGACTATAATTTCCACATCCAATTCACATAATGGATATGGAAATAGAAGTAATTTCAGATAGCAGATAGATATCCCAAGCCAATAAAAAACATATATAGCTCAATTTCCTCTTCAGCACTGTAATAGAAGGTAAACAACCTTTCAGATACAGTATAGTACCCACATTGCTCTGGGCGCGTGCAATGTTATACCTTTGAAAGAATTAACAGTTGTGCAATATGAAAGGTATCTTCCTAAACTGGAGACAATGCTGGATTTTATGTCCTCTTAGTTTATTTCAGGCTTTCACACTCAGTGATGTCCTAACACAGTTTTCACCAAATGCAAAACTGTAAAAGGAAAGAAAGCATCTGACATGTAGTTCCAGAAAGATCTTGTTTATGGATGCAAACTGATTTCCATTTATACTGCTTAATATGATCGAAGAACGTAAGTTTTACTTCGTAATGATGTAGAATATTTTGTTGTTACCACTGAACACAGTTCTGGATCCCTACTGCATGAGGGGGTCTGTGTTCGTTTAGGAATGGTAAAGCTTGGGTGTTTTCTCTTTGTGTGGCTGTGGGGATACTGATGAAGTTCCACACCTACGGACACATTTTTAATGAGTTGATGCAGTGATGGGGGCTGGGGGAGGGGTGTCAACTTCTATCTACTTTGTAAAGATAAAGGGAGTGATGCCTATATTTATGATTCTCCTGTTTGTCTACCTTGGCCAAACGTTTTAGATTCAAGATTTTCAGGGCAGGCATGACACAGGGAGATGCCCTGCAGTAAATATACTTAATGACAGAAATGCATATGCTTAAAGGCTTCAATATTGGTTTGAAAAGGATTTACCTAATCAACATGTTTCATGTTGTTAGTAAGGCTTTAATATTTAAAATTACATAAATGTTTACAGAAATCAAATTATAACCAGTCAGTGAGTTCTTAATGAGATTTGAAAAGTAAATGAATATATGGTGGTAGTTTCCTTTAGAAAATATAATCATTGAGTCTTTGTTATTTATATGAAGTTGGAATAATTTCAACTCTGTGCAGAATTCCTCCGCATTCACGTGCATTTCTAATCGAGATAGTTACTGATAACTCAAGCATCCTATTTTGATGAAGTGTCTTCAATTAAAAAACGGGGATTTTAATAGGCTTACGAAGCAATCGTGCCACCTGAATTTGGTCATTGGTATCTTTAATTTGGTGTATTAATACAGAGTAGTGTGTGTCACAAATATAAATGACTAAGCAGCCACAAGCACTGATGCATTAACCCTTAAGAAATGTGTTTGAGGGAAAATAGATTTTTAACTTAGAACTGTGTAGGAGAAAATCAGCGTGCTTTGCTTCCAGAAGGTGTCTGTGGTGTTTCAGAAATTTGTTTTCCAGAAATAACTGATGGATAAAACGTAAAGTGCTTTTCAGATTAAGTTCAGGTAATTTCAAAAGTACTTTTACAAAAAAAACTTTTACAAATTCAAAAGGCATATTTTAGCAATTTGGACTCATTCTTAGAATTTTTTTTTTACTTGATATTTATAAATTTATGCAATTTTGAGAGTTATTAAGCAGAAATCCCATGATGGTTTAAAACCTCCTGCTTAGAAGGTCATATGTAGTCATTTGCTTATGTCAAGGCATTGAAATTTAGAATCTTGCTTAACTTATTGGGTCAAAACACGAAAGAGTTTTTCTGTCATCTATCTCTGTAGGCCAGTGCAGTGAAGATAAAATTCCATCTAATTCTCAAAGATATCTATCTGGGATCAAGGGAAACCATTCACTGTATGACAACTTCATTATAAGCAGTATGAACAAATGATAGTAGCTGAATTCTGTGATTGCATTAATATGTCTTGCTTCTTAAAACAACTGTATTCCAGTTCAAAGCAGGTACAGTTACAATTGATTGAACACTGAATGGTGTTAGGTCCATTGGCTGCATAAACCTAAAAAGAAGTTTTCATAGAATTCATACCTAGCTATGTTAAGATCACCTTGTCTTTAGTTTACTATTTTAGCGGCTGAAAAGACAATATTTTTTTCATTGCGTACTTCTGTAGTGAGGACTTTATTTCACTACTTGATCTTATGGGCATTTACTGTTTTATGACTTCATCTCAGCTTCTTCATTACTTATAAATCACTGACGCTTCATACTTAAGCAATTAAAACAAGCAACAATTAGCTTATTACCCCCGTGATCCATTGCACAATAATTGCAGTTGAGAATTCATTTTAACATAATAAAATGGAGAACATTAGAAATCATTTTGTGCAGAGCCAGCACTGGTTTGACAATAAGTTTTACGGTGGTTGAGTACCTTATGCTCTAATAAAAGCAAATAGATTTTCCACTATTGCAAACTACTCAGATAGTGCCAGCCAGGCAAATGGTGAATCTAAGTAAAGAGTAAATAACAATGTTGGTAGAATGTCTTTTTTAAGTTAAAAAAAAAATAAAAACAGAATGTTTATTTCCCATCTTATTGATAACTACATGTGCTCTCAGCTAGGTTAACTAAGAAAAGAAAACCTTTATAAGTAAATCTGCAGTTCTAACATTTGTTAATTGCACTAAGGTCATCCTCACAAACAATAGCAGTAAATCGAAGGACATGGAAATGAGAAGCTTGCATTGTATCAATGCCTATTTTCAAAATGCCAGAAAAGCCTTTTCTTAAGTTTTCAGCATACTGCAAAACTTATTGAGGAAGTCTTGCAATATTTCAGCTGAACTGAGACCTGAATCAAGGCCCAGTGAAGTGATTACTAGCTTTCTCACTGACTTTGGTAGACAAAGTCTTCTCTCCTGAATACCATTCTTGCTCAGTACTGTGCTATGGGAAATTATTAGTCAAGTGCCTTAGCAAATAATGTTAATAGTGAATAGTGGATGTCAGTTTTATTAATCTCTACCAATCTACTTGCTCATAAGTGAAATCTAATATCTTTTATTTTTAGAGATAATATTATGTTAGCATTTTTTTTGTATGTTCTGATACTTTACATAGATGTTTATTTTCCCCATTTCTTATTTTCCACTAAATTTATTTACTACTTCTCATATTTAGGGCAGTGTGTTTTATTTCAGTGCTGACAATTAATTTACTTTTTTAGAGAGGACATTCAGAGACCTTGGAAACTGGCAATCCATTTTTACTTCTTCCATTTTATTTATCCAATTCCATTTGAGTGGCACAATGGAAGGAGAATCTAAAGACAATAGATCTGTATGTGGATATTTCCCTCAAATTTATGCATCTTTCACTGAATTACATAGTTAAAGTATTTATTTAACATTGCAGAATGCTGTTGTGGAAATTATACTCTTATTGTGAGGTACACAGAACAGTTTGCAAAGTGCTACCAACAAGTAAGACCTCAGATGCCCTTTGCTTCTACTCACGTGTATTGAGCTGTTTAGGACAGAGACCTCTATTTCCTTTCTAACAGGAATTATTAAGTATTAATATTTGAAGAGAATTTATAAACATGAGATAAATGAACATTTTACAAGAGTAGATAAAGAATAAGACAAGGGGGACTGGTTTTGAACTAGAGGGGGGGAGATTTAGATTAAATGTCGGGGGGAAGTTTTTTGCTGAATGTGTGGTGAGGTGCTGGCACAGGCTGCCCAGAGAGGTTGTGCATGCCCCGTCCCTGGAGGTGTTCAAGGCCTCCTTGGATGGGGCCCTGGGCAACATGATCTTGTACTCAATCTAGCGGCTGGCAAGCCTGTGTGTGGTAGGGGGTTGGAACTTGATGGTCCTTGGGCAATTCAATTTTTTGGTCCAATTTTTTGGTCCAATTCAAGGCATTCTAGGATTTCTATGAAATTCCACGTAAGTCTCTAAGAAAAACTAGCGTGCACTTGAAACGGCATGGAGAGGAAACTAAACTGCTACAGGAAACATGCTATTTGAATTCATTGCTTTCTCTGGTGAATAGCAATGACTCAAGGACTGGATTGTGACGATTCTATTACAGAAAAGTACCGTAACAGTTTAAGAGACAGTCAGGAGACACTTTCATGTTACATGTCGCCAGATCTGGTTAGAATTCCTTTCTGGAGTGTTCGTCCCTTCCTAAACACACATTTCTCAACATGTTTTGAATGTTCGTTGTCAGGAAATTTTGTTTCAAATCTTCCTCTGTCTTTCAAATTTTAACTCCTAAGACAATTACAATTTTTCTCAGAAGTAAACAATTACTGAAATTTGTTGAATATCTTTTGGGAAATGATTTTGAGACAAAATTTCAATCAGTGCTCTATTCTAACCTGTCCTAATATTTGAAGTGTAATTACAGGTGCAGAACTGAGAATAGAAAGCGTTGTAAAACTGCAGTTGTGGATTGTTTGCTGTAAAGCACAATGCTGAAAGTATTTTGAATAGGTTCATCCTGAATGTTTTTATCTAGAAGAAAAATAATCTGTCCATAAATAAGACATTTAATTTAGTAATTATTAATGACATTGGAACAGAAGTAGAATGGAGTAGAATGCTTTGTTCCTGATAGAATCATTGATTTAGCTTATTAGAAAATAAATACAATAAGTTAGCCAACAATGTTGAGAAGTCAAAACCATTTTAAAGAGAAGTAATGCCCTTTCCTCTGCCCTTTACTGTTCTGCCTATTTGGAATAGCAAACATTTAACCTCTGTGTTAGCAGTGATGATAATGATCAATTGTACATCATAATATTTCAGAGAGTGTGCAAAAAGCTATTTAAAAATATGACAAGTAAATAATACATAATTAGTCAAGTTTTCTGAATCCACTGACAGAAAAAAATAACAAACCTTATTCTAAGTTTAAAGGAAGAGTTGAACAATTATTCTGGAGCTTTATACGCTGTATTAGCTTAAGAACAAATAATGTTTTGTCAAGACTGTATGTGAAAGTTGCATTTTTTTTTCCTCTATATATTTTCCAGTCTGTATGCTTTGACTTCTGGCTTTCTTCAAAGGAATTCATTGTGAGGATGAGTTATAGCATGTTTTTGAAATGCTGACTGTCTTACGTAAGCCTGGTGATAGCACTGTGTCCTTAGCATTGTAATTCTCCTTGAGGGGAGCTCTGATCTGTTTTTTATTCCTGACTCCTGACCTGGTGTTTGAATGTTATCAGTAAGTGGTTTCTGTCTCACATCTGTCAGGTCTCAGAGCAGTACTCAATAGGCTCTTAATCGAGTTGCAGTCTACACCTTGGATTAGCTAATGTACTTTGATTTTAGATGAAACACTGATTTTATTTTCCCTCTAAATAATGACAAAAATGAGAAGTGGTTAACAAACCATCTTTTCAAATGATTTTTTTTATTTTTTTCCAAATAGAAAATGTATCATACAGATCATATGGACACAGTTCCCAGCTTTTACCTAAAACTTCCCTTCCTGCTGATGGGAAGAAGTTCTGAGCAATCAGTACCAGGCTTCTTTTCTTTCTTACTGTCTCCCTGCATAACTTCAGAAAAATAATTCTTTGGTTCAGTAATGATGTCAGTTCCCTACTTTTCTCCTGATATCTCTCTCCTTTCCACAAATATGTGGACCTTCATCTAGTGTTCTGCTGAAACTTCAGCTCCTGAAATTATCAGGAGGAGGACTCATTTTATGAGTGCTGAATTTGGATTTATTATATTACTATTTTGGCACTTTTCTCCGTTCTGTGGAAGAAAAACATTTTTTAGAATGTTTATGTATTTTTGTGTGTTTACGTATCACGCAAGTGAATGAATGTGTCCTCAGTATGTAGGTCACTATGTTCATTATACTATTTTATTATTCTCTGCTTCCCCTGTCAGTATGTTGTGAGACCTTCATGTTCCTCTTTGAGGTGTCAGCAAAAAGCACAGATTGTTCTTTTATTGTTTTGCTTCCACATTTTTCCACAGTTTTCTTCTGTGTAAGAAGAAATTTAAACATGCCATTAAAGTGACCATGTAGCATTAGACCAAACATCTGCATTAACTCAGCATCCATCCAGTACTTGTAACCTGTGCCTGCACCTGAATCTGACACTCCACCTCTGATGGTGGCCAACAGTTGAAGTCAGGAAAGAGCATAAGCGCAGAACAAGCATGTTTCTGCACACATCTCCAGAAGTGTTCCAGCCTACTGCTTTTCCTTTGAAGATGCTTTGTTTCTCCTTTCACTCAAAGAACTTCTCTAAAGAATTAAGTAGTTATTAGATGAATTACTGGAAATATCTGAAATAAACTCTTCATTTTTCATAGTGCTTTGAACTGTGACATTGCAGCCTTCCATCACACATCAAGTTTTAATGAACAATTATACCTTTCCTCTGAAATATTTCTAAGTTTGGAGTTAAGAGGAAAGACTGACAGTATATTAGTTCTACTGGCAACATTTTCACCAAGTTAGCTTTTTGAAATGCTGTTTTTTTTGCTTCTTCATTGATTTGAAGTATCTTAAGAGGTTTTTTTTTTTTTTTTTTTCTCATTGGTTCTTTACATCAATGGAGATTCCAGAAATCATTGTATTGTTTTATGATTTTGTGATTAACACTGATGAGTGAGCAGCATATATCAAGCCCCTCAATGAGGCATTTATACCAAATCTATATGTAACTGCAGTGATCAAACTTACTGTTCTGCACTGACCCTTCTCATTTCCCTAGCGTATTATAGATTTCAGTAAAAAAACTTTGTGCATTTGTCTCGAGAAAATAACAGTTGAACATATTCTGATGGAAACTGTTCTAAATACCACCCTTTCTCCACACTTTAATAAATAATATATGAATAGAGACACCACTTTCTAAGGAGAAGGTGCCATTCAGAAACCATAATAATTTCTGTAGGTAGTGAAATACGAGTGATCATATTTGATACAGACAGTTTAACAAGTTAGTCACTGTACAAAACATATAGAGAAGCAGACCAATTATATCATTTTTGATTTTGTATGCTTTTAAATACTTGCTTTTTCAATCCTAAAAAGTTCTCCAGGACAACTGGAAAATAATTCCCAAGTGTACACATCATCCCATGTTCCAGGTTGTAAAAAAGGACATTAAATGGCATTAGTATGAGCATCTGTCCGTAAAGGACATCAGCCACCAGTTTTGTACTGCTGACCAGAGGCTCACCCAGTCCATATTCCACTCACTTTACTGTTCATTTACCCGGTCTGCTTATCACCAATATAGCTATAAGGACATGCTGAGACACTGTGTGAAAAGCCCTGCTGAAATCAGACTGCACAACATTTGACAACCTCTCCTTGACCATAGTACCAGCCAGGCTGGTGAGGACTGATTACTCCTTGGGCAGCTGTCCAGCTTTACTCATCTCTATGCTCCTTGTTATCTTCACTCAATAGTTAGTGACAGCTTGTGCCTCCAATTGCCACTCTAAACAGAAGTGCAGTTGGTTGTTTTTGGATGTTCTGAGGCTTCCTCAGCTACTCATTGAACTATCTGAACAGATGAACAGATCTTTGAAGGTAAAAATAGCAGACCCAAAGGATTGTGCTGAATGAAGCTTCAGAGCTCTTGATGAAGTCTGGATGCCATATTCATGAGCCATTAAATGTTATTGGCATGAGTAACCTTAATCTTAACCATGCACAACTAAAAAGTCTGATCAAACATATGCTGCACTTAGAGTGTGGGATTTTTTCCTGTATTTCTTTTCACTTTTCTGAGTAGTCTGCCATTTTGCTCTGGAACAATCAGGTTTGTATAGAAATGCTATCTTTGCAGAAAAACAGCATAACTTCAATGATACAGAATCACAGATAGGGGTTGGAAAGGACAGTGATCAAGCCCAACACCCTGCTAAAGCAGATTCCCAACAGTATGTCACAGATAGGCATCCAGATGGGTCTTGGATATCTCCAGTATTCCTATTCAAATATTCCTATTCAAAGTAGCTGGGGAAGAAGTGGAAGATAATTGCACAATTAGAGTCACCTTTTAATTTTTTTAGAAGATCTGCCACTGCACTGATTTTCTTGTCTGCAATATTCTTTTGCTAAATTACATGGTTATGAATATTTTAAAAAAATAAATAATATTTTAAACATTTTAGACTATACAGTACAGTAGACTATAGAATGGGTTTAGTATGAGCACTCCACATAATGCTTCAGCAGCATATAGTTAAGTAAGAGCCTCTACTGTATAAAAATGTTACACAAAATTAATGCAATAAAACACTGGGACAAATTATCCTGTCCATGTACAATTAAGAAACAGCAGTCTTCACAGTCTTGAGAATTTTAATTTTTTTAATGAATCCTGTATAAGTGTTGTTAGCTCTACCTGAAGTTGCCTATAAGCATCTTGATTTGTAATAAATATACTTATGTACATAAATGAGAGTAATATTACATTTAACCAGACTCTAACAGAAAAAAATAATAAAGTAAAGGATGATAATGGCAAGTCTATGATAATTTCTGTTTTAGATAGTTAGTTTACTCTTTAAGGTTACTGAATTTTAAGGACATTCAGTTTTTTTGTCCTGTTACAGCGTAGAGCTGTGTACCTGATTCAGGTTTATGAGTGTTATCCATCTCATTTTGAAACAAACTTCAGAAGTGCTTATGGAGGGGGGCTTATGTTCTTTAATATCTTCTTTATCAACAAAGCACTCCTATGCATTCTGAATCGGTTATTATGCAGCAACTCGGGCAAATCCAGTGCCCTGAAGTATCAACATGATCATAAAGAACAAAATCAAGGGTGAATCTTGATTAAAAAAAAAACAAAACAACCCTGTAACTATACACTCATAATATCTCTGAGAGTCTGAGTGCAGACATATTTTAGAAATCATAGGTATAATTCATATTATATTTTTGTTATTTGTTTATGAAGTTCCTTTTAAAGTCATTGTTTCTCCTCAACTACTTTACAATTTAGTCTTTATCATCGTACATTGATATTATTGTCTATTTTGTTTGATGCATACAGAATACATAAACTTTTCTTTGTATCTTATTTTGAGGGTTTTATTTCCTAATCATATTAAAGAGCAATTTTTGTAAGAACAGGTGACAGGTGTGGCAAAACATTCCAGTTCTTTCTAGTCATTTTAAGGTGTCCTGCACATCTAATGTCTGTGTCCTGCTACTCAGAGGGAAGGATGCATGCGATCCCTCGAGTTTTTTAGAGGATTCAGATAGAAAGACCACCCTACTCTCTAGGCGTTGACTTACCTACAACAACTTTTCTACACACCAACTCCTGTCATCAGCCGTTACCATTCATCCTGCTACCTTTAAGCAACTTGGACGTTTTCAGTTAGTATTGGCAAGCATCGCAAGCACAGCTGGCTGATATCAGCTTTCCTGAGAAATTGTTATCACAAGAATAAATGTTAGAAAAATCATAAATGTGGAGGTGGCCATTTTAGAAAGCAGAATGAGAAAAGTTATTTTAATATCTGTTTGTTTTTATTTGTACTTCAGGAAATTCTTGCAGGTTCTCATATGAAGACTGGATTGCATTGTTCATATTGGGAATATCTACAAATAGATTTACATCACAGTCTATTAAATAATGAATCTCAGACCACTTTGCAATTTACTATTTTTAGCCTGTCAATGACAAAGTTCAGTAAAGGACTCCCATAATCAAAGCCTATAATGAAACCTCTGCAGCAGAACTCTCCTGAGGAAAACTGGTTAGCTGAGAACTATGGCAAATGTCAACATGTATTTTTTCAGATAAGAAATCTTTTTTTTGTTGTTGTTGTTGCTCTTTTCCTCTATAACACAAAGCAAAAGTATGCTAGTAAAATATTAAGTCTTAACTGCATAAAAAGCTGAAAATATTTGTTTTGTTAAACAACAGAATTTAACACTTCAGTATAATTCACATACGAGAATGCACTTTGATTGGAAATAGTAAGTAGTAAGCTGCCTCATCTTTCTCTAGTTTTTAAAATGCTGTGTTCTATGGGTAACGTTATCGGGGAGCATTAGGAAATTGATAAATAGTATTCTGAAGCTGATATTTTTATTAGACACGATTGTTGCTTTTCCTAAAAAAAGAGAACTCCTCTAGGGCAAAGACCAGCTTTTCTTTGTTCCATTTAATGAAGTTTAAATGACAGACTCTGAGAAGCCCTTGCTCTTGCTGTTCAGTAGAACACTGAACTGCACTAGGAGCTTTGCAGTGTACAATAACTTCATCTGACCAGCACAAAGTCTGTATGATTTAATGCAGGGGACAGAGGAAAAGAAAAGGAAAGGAATAGATTTCATTTTGGATTGATTCTTTTCTTTTTCTCAACTATGTCTAGTGTGATGAAGAATATTCTGCTCAGTGCTCAAGTAGCGGATCATTCTTGCGACCACACAACATGTAGAAAATGCTATACTGTTCTGATAATTTTCCCAGACACAACTGTGTAATGATTGCACATCTGGAATGGGTGAAAGCATGAGGCAAATACAATTCGAATAAGTTTTTGTTTAATAATTGTATATCGTTGTGTGTGATTGGCTGTGTTATACAAGCATACAAAATGTAAGCAAGCAGGCACATTTAGTCAAAAAAGAGACGTTACTGTGCTGAGTTCCCTCTTTTTCCACAAATTTCAGAAATGCGTTTTTATGATTCCATCCATTATGAATGTTTTCTCTTCCAAGGCATAGCCTTGGAACTAAAAGCGTTGGATACTGTGTTGCATGGAAACTTTAACTCCAGTGGTATATCTGTTTCCCCAAACACACTGTGCTAATGCTGTATGTGACTAAATCTGACTCTTTTCCTACGTTAGAGCTGAAATATTCCCAATATCTGTACTTTTTGGTTCAGGAATGGTGATACATTGTGTTGCTGAGCATCAGCCATGCACACCAGGGCTATGTGAGTGAGCTGCTTGGAATCCATCTCCATCCTTGTGCTCATCTGACCAGTGGAGAATTGGCTGCCTGAAAATTCTTACTTCATCAGAGGAGTTTCAAAGTCAGAATTTGTTGATAAATGGGCACTGCAAATTAAAATTAAATTAAATAAATAAAATTAAATTTAAACTTGTTTAGAACAGATTGCACAAAGTGATGAGTCTACTTTTGTACAAACTCCATTTCAGGAATATATGTGTTAGAATCACAGAACGTATAGGAAGGGACTTGTGTAATGTCAGGGCTTTAATACACAGTTGCGACATTTTTTATCAATCTTAATTGAATTTTTAAAGATACTTTTAAAGATATAAACATACTTAACACATCAACCTATACTTTAAATGCAAGTGATGTAATTCAGGGATTTGCATAGATTCAGTTTCATCACTTTTAAATCAGTGTTTTTATATTGGTTCAACTTCACACATGGACTTAAATTTCTTAGCTCATTTGTACACTATTAATTCACTATAATTTTATAATTTTAATTTAATTATAATTTTAATTCACACTTAATTCACTATAATTTTTCAGTTCATGGATAATATCTTTCAAAAAGACTGTCTTTGATTACAGAAGAGGTCAGTTCTTCCAGTCTTATTTAGCCAGACAGTCTTTCAGATTACAACTTGGTAATGTATTGAGCATCGGCCTGGATTCAGGCTTAAACTGATCTTGCTGTCTCTGTTTCGTGACAACAAACCATTGCTCAGATTCTTGATTTTTGTTTTTTTCATTAAGAATGAAAACTCTGATGTCATTTTGGCAGGAGTCAAAACACATGCCTGTCTGTAGGACAGCTGGAATTGTGTATGCTGTGCCTCCAAGTACCCTAACCTATCTCCTTTGTAGAAAACAAAAATGACATAGAGAATGAGGCTGTGTAACTTCTCAATTCCTTGCTGGCACATTAACACTTTGGAATAGATTAACTTTATTTCTTCCTCAATAAAATGGGAATTATGCTATTTACCTTCAAAGAGAATTGTGAGCTTAACTTCACTAAAGGTTTTAGGTGCACAGTAAATTTAATGCAGGGGGTTGTATAAATGTCCAGGAAAGAATCAGTGAAATCAATCTATTAGGACATACTTAACAGTAGCTTACAATGGATAATTATCTATTGCTTCACTGCTACTGGGCAATTATATTGCCAGTAAACTAAATTACTCCATCTGTGGGCTATGTGTCTCTAGGATATTCAGCTAATTACATTACAGTGTATTTTTACTCATGTGAAGCAGAAATATTGAGCTGCTACAAGATTGAATAGTGAATGTGGAGGTGTGGTAGAGATACAGCTCATTGTAAAATGCTCTCATTCATCACTCAATCTTGTCTCTCTTACCTGAGGCTCTGAATGACTTAAACACCATTCTGGGAACTTTATTATACACTTTGCTATAACAGAAGGAGAGTTGGGATTGTCTCCTTCTAGATGAGCATTTTGGATCATTTTGCATGTCTGGGTCCTGCCTGAGCAAGCAGTGTGTGAGACAGAGCTTTATGAAGCAGCAAGAAGTGGGTATATAGCAATAACTGTATCCTTCGCATTCTGATAGCAAAGAAGAAAAATAAAATTGTTTTGTCTTAAAATTCTTGGAAGTGAATATTCAACAACAATTGCATAACCCAGACTTCAGGCTTCCAAAATGTTTACTGTACTTCGAATGTGCAACAGTGTAGAGGTAATTAAAACAGTCAGAAGAAAATTCCTGACAAGTTGACATTTTCATAACAAATAAAGAATCTCCAGATATTTATAACTTTCTGTCAAGGACAATTTATACTGCATGTCATATTACAATATTTAATTTGTTTTTGTTGTCATAATGTATTAGCTTTAAAAGACTTTTAATATTTCAGCATCTGCTTCATTGCCCAATCAGTACTGAAAAAAACATTCAATAGTGAGTGTGCACAATATGCTAAGCATGTCCTTTGGATTACTCACCAGCTACCTGTAGGTATCTTACTTGTACACAAAGTTAGCTTCTGTAGCAGAACCTGTTTGAATGGAATCTGGAGCAACAGAGCAGGAAACCAGCAGGTTTCACTGCTGCTAGTAGTCATGCCTAGTATCGATCTCGTGTCAGTGTTTCTACTGGCATAAGTTCTGGTATGTATTGTTAGGTGTATCGTGTTATTCTGAATGAGCAAAGGGGCAGAACTTCTCTTTCAGGGAAAATGATTCCCTAAATAGCCATGAATCAAGCCTGAATCACGGTCTTCTGTACACCTACTCTACAAATGGCATATTGTGTATACGTATAGGTCGTTCCAAAACTAATGCCTCCTGTTGAAACTGCTGAAACAGCACCCACTGCTTTACTGGGCTCACATCCACTGTTTGGTTTTCATAAATGTTCAGTAGATGTCAGTTAATATCAATGGGTGCCATTTTTTCTGTGTGGAGAAATTCATTTCCACACTTTTGTTTTATACATACTTTCACATCTGATGCCATTTTGTCAGACTGTCCCTTTGTTGCCATCTGTCACACGGCAACACAATGTGATGGAATATTTCCGGGACATTTCAACCTCTACTGCTATCCCATCAACATCCACTTCTGATGTC
Source organism: Lagopus leucura (assembly GCF_019238085.1). NCBI lineage: Eukaryota > Metazoa > Chordata > Aves > Galliformes > Phasianidae > Lagopus > Lagopus leucura. The sequence goes on along the minus strand of NW_024962278.1, from coordinate 4,006,570 downwards.
ACGGGTCGACATAATAAAATAGGAGGCATTACTTTCAGAGCATCCCTCTTAGTTTGCAGTTCTCCCTTGTATCAGAAATCCAGGGAATTAAAATTGCTATCTGTAGCTCACTTTTAAGAAACATCTGAGCGAGACTTACTCATTTGAACAGATGCAAGCTTCAGGCTCAGAATTTTGTTGTTGTATATGACTCGGTCATTACAGATATCTTAATTATTTAGAGAGTTCAATTAGAACATAATTTCTGTTGTAGATTAGATCTCCTTGTGATGGTTGTGAAATAGTCCATTTTATTCAATAATAAAAAAAGCTAAATCATTCCAGGACAAGAATAGGATAATAAATATAAGGTCTAATTATGATAGTATTGCTAAGCCTACAGTTTTTTTCAGTCCTCCTCTAATTATCAAAATTTTGCAGCCGTACTGAAAATATGACACCACCGCCTGGATTGATAAATCGGAAATGACAGAATTCAGAACAGTGCTTTGAATCTGTACCAGAGGTTAAAACTATTAACAGTGAAGTAGCTTACTGAAATTAGACTTTGAATTAGAATTTTGAAGCAAATTGATGTCATTGATTTGTATGACAGGCTGTAGTACTCAGCCTTATTGAATGAGAGCGTATCTATACTAAGCAGAGGGTGCTGTCACCTTGATTTTTTTTAAGACAATCCCACTGTTAAATTTTCCACTGTTAAATTTCAATTAAACAATTTTGGTTGGAAAAAATGTTCTATATGTCTTTTATCTATCCTGAGCTTCTGGAAAAACAAACCGGCTTTTCCATATTTGGCATTTATTAATAATAGTTTGAATACCACTGCGCTTTTTAAGCTGAGTGTGGTGGAATTCTCATGTGGGATTATTAAATGAGTCGATTTGCATTCTAATGAGAACAAATGTTTGGGATTGCATTGTTAAAATGCTAAAACGGTGTGTGTATAATTATTTTGCAGCTTAGATTCGCAGAACTCATTTCCCCAAACTCTTTTTTTTTTAATAACTAAAGAGACAGAGCATACTGACGGCTGGAGGGGAGGTGATTAGGGTAATTTAAACTGTTCACAAATGACTTTGCTACTGAATGAAAGCATTTCTTTGGCTTTGCTGTGTTCCTTTCATTATCTTTAAGCGGCTGCAGTGTTGAGTCCCATAAGAAGTCTCACCAAGCTCTCTTTCCTTGTACTATTTCTCATTTGTATTGATTAATCATTTTGTAATTCCATTCTAGGTTGCCTTGCTCATCTTTAAGGCATGTGCTGCCTTTTCTTTGCTTGTCTATCCTGTAACGGTTATGTTGTCTCGTCTAATACCTTAGCTTTATCACTGCAAGTCAAGCTTTAAAACATTAATCCCTTCATGCTTTAATTTCATATTCTATTACCAGAATGAATGCAAATACTGTTTCCTTTTTGCTCCTTTTTAATCATCTTCACTACAGCTTTTGCAAATGGTCCAGGAGTAAAGTAAGCTTTTTATTACAGTCAAAGTCAAAGATTTGTTCAGCTACACTTTTCATATATTTTTCTACAACTGTTGCCAAACAAGAATTGTTTACTGCAGGCTTCTGAGATGTTCTGCTGCCTTTCTATTCCCCATTTCAGGCACTGCATAGCAGCATTGTTTAAAATACTGCTTTCCTTAAAAAACTGTGTGTTGCTGAAGGTAAATTACCATGAGTTACTGTAGGGAGGTTTAAATAAAACCTTGTCTTTCCCCTCACTGTATCGTCTTGTCATAAGCAATTGTGGCTGTGAGGTGTGGATGGGGGTTGCTTTTTAGCTCACTATGTGAACCACCAGGCATCGCTCTAGCATTGTAAACTTATGTAAAATTTATGGAGAGGCATTAGCAGCCCCATAGTTAAGCTCAGGTTATGTTCTTTAAGCAGGTTTTAAATCCCTGGGATTGACACAAACTTCTTCCTAAGATCCATCAGAAAACTTGCACCAGTTTCAGTAGGAAGAATACATGTAGAATTTGCGAGCTAAAAGATCATACTGTCTGGCTACTGCTCAGAGTTCTAAGTAATTTACAGTCCTCCTTCAGGTTTTATTTTGCTTTCATGTCCTGAGCCTTAATCAATGATACAGGATCTGCTCTTTTAAAGCATAGTCTTAGTTCTATTTCAATGAATATTTTTCTTTTTTGTTATCAACAGCATATTTTGGCAAAGAAATCAAAAGTCTCAATCTCTCCCAGTGAAGATGAGAGGTGTTGCCAATACTAAGTGTGGCATCAGGAGGCGAAGTGCTGCATATCAATCCTTGTTAACACTCAGGAAGGACAAAAACATTCCTTTTCCTTCCCACTATCTACTCCATTGTTGCTTGTGTAATGTCTTTGAGTTAGACAAATTGCATTGTAGCAGCAGACTTCTTTTCTGCAGAACTTTGTTGTGCTTCCCATTCTCCCTCCCATAAACCTTGCGATCCTAATGACCTATAGGTTGGATAGATCTGTTAGAACCTGTGCCTGCATTAACTTCTGTGAAGGCAGTTAATATAGACACTGCCTCTTTCTCTAGAAACCTGAGAATATGCTCTACACACTATGTTCCACTGTGCATGATCTGCCCTTTTCTATGCAATCAAAACTAGACATGAGGTTAAGGTGTTCTGGTCCTTCCTTCTAATACTATCATCACCAAAACAATTTCTATTGTAGAAGTCTGGTTTCTTTCAGAACCAGTAATAAGATTTTGAAGACATTTAAAGCAAAATAACGTGTATAACACAGCAGTATATGTTCATCATCATGGACATCATGGCCCTCAAAAATAATTTTGTTTTATCCCTCCACAACTTGCCGAACACTTTCAGCTCCTCATGAATTACATGACCATTATCAAATCTTCGTGGTCAAGTTCACTATATTCCATCTTACAGAAACATATTACCTTATGTGTTTCTGCAAAACTACTTAATGAAAAATTATAAATGTATCTGCTAAGTAATAGAAGTTATAGCTCTGTTTTGTATGTACTTATGGCATCATAAAGCCATTAATCATTATTAAGTCACAAAGCTCATCCACACATATCTAGAGCTTAATTGAGAGCTGCTCTCTCTAAAACTGCCAATTAATTATCAGAAGCACAAATACCTCTCCTCCCACAATCTGTTAAGTCATTGGTTATCACATTTTATTCTTTTCATACATTCAAAGCATCCTTTTAAATATCGTACATTTCAGGCTTTCCATGGAGATTTTGAGTTCAGATTTACAGGAAAAGAGCAATTGAATTTCACAAGCCTTGTTTTGTAATATTTATTAACAGTTAGGTTGGCATTTAGACCCCCAGTGTTTTGGGCTGCATCAGGGTTACTGCTGAACCCAGGATAAGTTCAGCATTCATTGCACAGCCTTTCACTCCATCTATTCCAGCAGTTTCTGGTTTAATTGTGTCTAGTCAGAAATTATGTCCTTTCCTTCCATTTCCGTTCTCTGCACAGAGACTGCTGGCTGCCCAGATGCTAAACATTATCAATTTTTTACCACGGGAAAATTTAGGAAAGTTCTGTTGCCGTTGATTAGATCTCCGAATGCCTGGAGTGAGCCTTCCACGAACAGAGCGCACACATACAGCATGTACTGCTCGAGAGTGAGATGTGGGCTAGAAGAAAAACAGAAATTCTTCGACAAATTCTTGTGAGTTTTATGCCTGGCACTTAATTTTCATGGAATTTTTCAGTTTCAGTGCACTTAGTTTTAACAGCTGATGGATGTCAGCTTCTAGTTCATTCTGGAACTGTGGCAGCACCAATCCCTGGTTTTCACCCACATTTCGTATTTACATTAATTACATTTCATGTTGCATTGAATGCTAATTGACGGCAAACTGACCTAGCTGAAGCGTCCCTTGTAGGGTGCAGGCAGCCAGGGGCGGCAGCACGCGGTGAGGGCGGGCACCTCCCCCAGCCCCAGCGAGGCACAAGCGGGCCGGGGCCGCCACTGCAGCTGGGGATTCTAGGGCGGCTGTGAGGGTTGTGAAGGAGGAGAGAATCGACGCGAAAAGGTTGGAGATCGGCATGGAAGCAAGGTAAAGCATTGCAGGGAAGCTTTTGAACTAGTGGCGTGAGGGAGAAGACGGGCGTGTGCCGGTACCCTGAGAGGGGCTTCTGAGATAAGGTGGCTACGGGGAAGGAGATGCGGGGCGCGGGTCCTCGCCGCCCTCGTGACGGCTCGCGCTCATGGCCCGCTCGTGCTGTGGTGGGAGGCGCTTGGTAGGGAGCTGTGCGCGGTGTGAGGGCGGGGCGGTGCTCCTGCTTTTCGACCGCTTCTGTAAAGGTAAGTGCCGAAATGTAAGCGTAAATATTTGAAAGTATTCTTACTGTGTATGTGCTTAGAGGCTGTACTGATGGCTTGCTTGCTTTTCTTCAATACTAGAAGCTGCTGTTGGCAAATGCAAGTTCTCCTTTGCAGACTGCTGTCACTACATGTGCATATCTTGCAAACATGCCTGTATGCAAAAGTGATGTTTTGGTGTAGTTCATACCTGTTCTTGTCAAATAACTGCTGTGTTGCTGAAGAGGAATGTGTTTGGGTTGTGTTCTGTTCAGTTGTTTCAGATCTCTGCTAGAACAGAGGAACTGCTGGTATTAAGCTTCTTTCTGTTAGCTACTGTGCTGCGTGGATGTGGTGGTAAAAGATAACCCTAGCTCTTTGCAACTGTTACCTTTTATTAAACATCTGCTTTTTTTTGTAGTGTGATGTTCTTTTTTATATCCAAATCTTTTGGTGCCTCTAACGTTTTCTGTACAATAAACACTTATTTCCATTTTGCTTTTTTCTTCTAACTTTGACTAGAATAATAATGGAAGACAGCCTGATATACTTATTGTCCTTTATTTTGATCTGTTCTCTAACAGCACAACAGCTTATCCATCCTGGTCATGGAGGTGGTGGCTCATAGATCCATCATTCCTGTCTATGAGCTTGAATGATTGAAATGTGGAAAAATATGGATATGTATACTTATTTTTCGAAATAGAAGGTAGGCAATGATCCATTTAGAAACGTGTAGATTAGACTGGAAAGAAATCAAGTATTGTAGTTGGTCAGTGGGTGAATTTGAGAGATCCAAAACCCTAATACTTTTGCAGCTAGATGTATGATTTTTGCAAGGGTAGAGATGGATGGCTGGTTGCAATTTTAATCTACTAGCATACTAGAAAAACATTGTAGGAGCCTGTTCAGCATGTTAACTAGATGCAATTATTTCTATTTGCATGTTTCCATGTAGATGCATTTTAATTTCTTGATGTGTAGACCAGGAGTGTTCTCACTCAAGAGTGTGAAGCCTGTTAGACACTTGAAAAGGATCATCTTGTTAATATAAAATCAAATAAGTAAGCTCGCAAGCTGTTGGTCTTGACAGTACTCAGTGGAAAAATGAAATAATTTATCTGTGCATCTGCCTTTTATTTCCTCTCTTGCTCCTCATTACTGTTTTCCTAAGAGGTCTGGAGATGTTTGAGACCCATCTGGATGCTTACCTGTGCAATGTGGTCTAGGAAGCTTGTTTTGGCAGGGGGTTGGACTAGATGATCTCTAGAGGTCCCTTCTAGCCCCTTGCAATTCTCTAAGTCTCACATTGACTCCATGTGGAAGTATGCACTGTCACAGACTGGGGGGGCTAGGATAAAACTGTTTACAATTCAAAAGATGGCATTCCAATCATACTGCTCTTGAGTGCTCTTTCATACTGTATCTATATCTTATATACATATCTAATAGAGATTTAGGCATGGCTTTACTGACTGACACCTATCAATCTTACTGTCAGTCGAAGGATGGTAAATTGTTCTTTGGGCACATAATGTATCTTTTCTTGTAGTTCAGTCATGCCTCTTCTGAAGGGTTATCTTTTAACTGTAAAAAATAAAGGAAATCAGTCTGTTAGCATGCATAGGAAATACTAATGCTATTACTGGCCTTTAAAGTGTTCTTTGCCTTTATGAAAAACAGTTCAAGAGTATCTGCTCCACTATTATGCAGTTTTGTGTTATGTGACATGAATATTGAAGTTAAATTAGAAAATATTTTTTGACAATATCCATGTCCCTAAAATTATGGTATTTCATGGCCAATTTGACATCAGTGATACAAGAATTACTTCATAAAAAAAGTAATTCTCTAACATCTAGTTGTAAGTATTTTTTTTGCTGATATAAAGTAATTATGTAGACTAGTAACTAGCATGTTTTCATTTTCACAAAGGGAATGACAGAAGGGAAAGAAGGAAACAAAACAGTTCTTGAATTCCCACCCCTCCAAATGACCTGTGACTGGTACAACTTCTGTGCTTTCAGACTGTGCAGACTGCTCAGGAGTGTTTCAGTTGTGTTCCTGTGTTTCTGCAAGTGGAAATTCATTGAGGATATAAAATAATGCTGATCTGTAAGCCTGGATTATAAAGCTCTTGGAGCTTAGAAAACAAAAATCAACATGCAGTCTTTATTTCCTATGAGAATACTCAACTGCAAAGTTCTTGTTAGGGGGTAGTGCAGGCTATTAAGTGAATTCATAAAGTGAAACGTATAGTGCCTTGGCTTCATATATACTAATATATTACTGTATATTTGGCAGTGATTATATTCTTTGTTCATTCTAGTTCTGATAGTTCTTCAGGGCAGAAGAGATTGAGGAGCACATTTTCCAGGTTCCTTTCAGATGAAGCGCACCTTGTTGGAGTCCTCTGCCCCTTTTTGTATTTCAGTTCATATAATTCAACTGAGTTAATTTTGAGATTTGCTTTAAAAACAAGAGAATAAAACAACAATAAAAATCACAGCAATTTCCTTTGGCCCAAAATAGTGTTAGTACATAGGGAACTGCTAGGGCTTGAACTGGTGATTGAGCACCTGGTGAAGAGCTGTGGGGGGCCGAGGGAGCACAGGCAAATTGTTTGCAGCTGTGTTCCCCAGGTACAGGGGGGGAGACAGCCTGGGCTCATACATATAAGGGCCAGCCACTGAACAGAAGGTGTTTCTTGGACCTAGGCTGCTTCCTGTGGAGGAGAGCTGTATAGTCAGAAGGTCTCACCAGTTGGTGAGTTCCATTCTTCTTTATGTGACCGTTGGCCTACCTGTGAATGCTTTGCTTGGTATCGCTTAGAACTTGTTAGAAGCAAAGTTTCTTCTTCCTAAGCAGAATGTAAGTCGCTCCTAAAGTAGTGCCTGTATTTATTTCTGTGGCAATTATAACAGATACAAAGTAATACTGTTTGATAAAGCATGTTCTCAGCCACAAAACATTGTTTTGTAACAGTTGCCACAATTAGCCATGTGTTTTTGCTATCAGTAAGAGCCTGCATGCTATACTCATACAAAATCTGTACCAGTGGAGGTGACCCACTGTTTCACAGCTGGTATGAGAGTGTCCTTGTTAGGAGAATGTTGCCCGTGTACTCTATCTTTCATCAGCCTGAACAGGTGGAAGTCAGAAGGTGCCAACTGTGGACTTTGTGGTCATCAAAATGGAATTATTCTTGTCAATTTAGTTCCCCAATCCTGACTCCAAAAATGGGGTAGTATCACTTATCCTGTGGGTGTCTTCCATTCCTTTGAAGTTATGTCATTTATTCAGCTCGATCTGCCCCTTTTCCTGGCACAAAATGCCTGTTCCTGTGAGTGACTGAGATGTCCATATCCCATGCTTATCTCTTTAACTTTTTGTTTTTACTCTAGTCATCGGGCATCACAGAAAAATAGGGTCTTAATTTAAAAACTGTCTAGTAGTATTCATTCACGACCACCTTTATATTACGATAAATGTGATAGAACTACGTTCTGTTTTAGAACTGTAAAAAGCAGTACATGGGAAATTAGCTTTTATTATGAATAATGTAGAGTATTAGGAATATTTGTGGCGAACTATGCCTTTTACAGGGCTTTTCAAGATATAGGATGTTGATAGAGTGAAACAGTGATATTCAACATATTTAATATGTTGAAGGTATAACAGTCAAAGAATTATTATTAATGTAGATTTAACTGATAACAGGAAAAATATTGAGAAGTTGTTTCAGAAGTAATGTTAAAATTATTTTGCACTACAAACGTGCTACTGCCTGCTACTTCTTCTGGTGGTGTGCCCAGGCCTTCCCTGGTCCTCTGGGTACTGAGGCTTCAGCGTGGTGTGTTTGTTCAGAGGGATATGTTGGCAAATCATCAGCACTGAGAAGTCTTTACCAGAAGGAAGATAATGATCATCATTTTGTCTTCCTCACTCTGACATTTTACATGTGGTCTTTTTAAGCTTGCTAACATGCTCAGGTTACAGAATGTCATCATCTTCATACAACTTAAAAATCACATTGCCTTTAACATAGGAAAGGAGAAATATTTACTGGTTTGATGTTTCCATAGCTACAGCAAAACCAACTTAGACTTAGTGAGTGCCAGCAGAGGTGTTTCCTGAAAGGGGCTGTGTGGCTTGGAAGCTTTTACCATGTGAGTTAATTACATGTTACAGAGCAGAGGTTGTGATTTGCTTTGTGGTATGAGGAGTGCAGACAACAGGATTTGACAGAGGTGAGGCTTACATCATTGGATTCACCTCCTGTCCAGCTGACGCCAGGGCATAGCTGGGTGAAGGCAGTAAGGAGCTGTTGCAGGTGAACTTCCCAAACAAAGCTCAGAAACTGTTGAACTTGGATTATGCCTTGTGTTCTTGTTCCAGTGAGTTCTCAGGGTCTCCTGTCTCTCCAGTTGCCATTTATTCAGGGGCCATTTATTTAATCCCTGCCATTAACAACTGTCCTGTTAACTTCAGAGACTGTTTGGTGATCATGTGTATACATAGCTGCATAAAAAGAAATTATGTGTGCCTCCCCCAACTGATGATGATCTTTAACATTCTCATTTTCTTATGTTTATCTGATATAAAATTCAAGGTGTTTGTTTGTTAAACACACATCTGCATTTTCCATGTTAGAAAGTTTGGAATCTTAGCTTGCGCTAAAAAAGGATGATAAAATTATTGAAACTTCTGTTTATTAATACAGTCTTTCTAGTTAGAATAAAGAAAGTTGCGTCAAACGGGTAAAATGCTGGCTCTTTATATACATATATATATATATATATATATATGTATATGTATAAATATATTTATATAATATATAAATAAATATATAATCCTTGCTGGTGTAGTGAAATAAACTGGGGGGACGGGGGGAGAATGGAGGAGAAAAAAATAATTACAGATTTTGTTTTTTCTAAGGCAACAGTTTTCATTGTTGTTAGCTCTGAACACCATATTTTTCTGAATATGCATCACATGCGTTTTGGATTATTTAATTTAACTTCTTTCCAGATGAACTAGCTTTATTAAATGCTTGCCATGGATGAGCAACCAAAGTTTGTGCAGACTATAAATATCTATGATTAGTCTTATACAGCACTTTTAAAATCTAAGTTTTAGCAATTATATACAATATTTTTATGCACGTTTGGTAAAGGGGGGAGCCAGAGGTGGGGGAAGATAGTTTAAAATCTGTTAGCAGAGCACCAAGTACAAAAAAAAAAAACCCTGCAGCTTTCACATTGTCCCCAGCATATGCACAAATGAAACAATCCCCAGAGATGCTGGCTACTTCATGTTAGTTTACATTGGCCAGTAATTAAGTGCACTTCATTTAAAGCTGGCTTGATGAAGTCTGAGTGTAAGTGACGTGGCTGCATGCATGTGGTCATATTTATTGTAGCTTGAAAGTTACTGTGGTTTCAGACCTCTTCATGCCATGAGCTATACTTTTGTTTTCTGTGTTGATAAAATAAAAATTATATGAATTTTCTGGATGCGTTGTGGTTTTATATTTGTTGTTTTCTTGCATTTTTAGCAATAGATGCATAATGATTTTATTTGAAGGTATGCTGCATTCTCGTAGGTGAATTATTGTAGCCGATCACAATTTGCAGTTTTGTTTTCTTGGCTTGTGAGATTCATAATGAGGGCTTAGTAGTTAGGAAGCAATATAGACTTCATTTGTTTATTAAATGCCTTATTATTATTATAGCATTCCTAAAGGGTTTGTCTTCAGTTCCCTAGCTGTGTACTAGTGAATTATGGTGCCATGTCTTCAGTTTCCAATAGTTTCCTGTTGCTTGGTAATCTTAAAGCTTTGAAATACTGACAGAAATGGCAGCCAATTGAAAACGCTCAGTAAGAGCAGAAATACTTGGTATGGTGGTATCAGTGATGTTGCTCAGATAAATTAGGGCATCTGTGTTACTAGTCAAGTGAACCTTAACATCTAAATATCTTTAGGGGTAAAGCTACAAGCTGCATTAGTCTTGTGAATTTTTTCAGGCAGTGTCTTCTGTTTTGGAACATGTTGGATTTAATCACAGATCTAGAGATGAAATGTTCTGCAGAGCCCTGAAGTTTGCCCTTTCTCTCTTGTGAAGAAGTGAAATGGGTCCATCTCAACTTCTCCCTTAGATTTAGGTATGCCAAAATGATTGTCTTGTATGACTCTAAAACTGAATCAAACAGTGAATAATCCCAAACAGACTTGATGTTTCTTCCAACATGAACATAAATAAGGAAAAACCCAGTATACTGGAAAGTGTCCCTCATGTAAGGCATAAAAGGGCAGTGAGCAGAACCAGTAAAAAGTTATAATGTTTAGAAAGATGAACTTGACAGGTGTATGTTCTGTAGCATTGGTTCATTGTGCAGAGATTGTGTTTTACCCTTCTTAAAAATCACTTACTAGTAAAGATGATTTGCAGACTTTTACGGAAGACAAGAGTTGAATAGTGCTTTATTAATATGTAGAAATAACAAATTAACAAGCTGTACATCATCAAATAGGTTGGGGTTTGCTTTATGCATTGAGAGAGCATGCCTGAAGTTCCCACTTGATCAATTGTTGTCTTAAGTCTTAAACATTCTAAAAGCATCTCAATGAGATTTAAAATAATTGATGTTGATTATCTCATTTTAAGGTGTTTTTATCTGGGATTTTTATTTAGATATTGAAACAAATGCCACATATACTACAGCAACTGTATTGATTACTTCGTTTTGATTTATGCGTTGGTATTTTTAATCTGAGTCTTGAACGGGCATTTTGAAGCTCTAATTAACGTTTGTGTTCTGACAAACTGAAACTGACTTTTCTATTAAGGAGTTGTAATTTCAAGTCTGAGATGAGTGGACTTGCAGGCTGAGTATGATGCAAGGCTTAGACTTTAATTTTGTTTGAGATTTAATTACAATAAATATTGCCTGAGGAAAACCTTTAAGATGAATGTCTGACTTCAAACATAACCTCTCTGAATCTTTAACATGCTTTAAGTGCATAGCTACAATGTTAGGTTATTTCTGTTTTGTAATGTAGAAATGTAGGAGGCTGTAGGGAGAAAAACTTACATAAAAACATGAGCCACATGCATCTTCAACCCAATGCTGGATAAAATCACTGTCATGCGTTACCCAGCACTGGATGGTGCTGAAACAAAGCTAACAGATGTCTGTCTAAAACCTACGTCCAAACTGAAAGAATAATAATAATTAAAAACAAAAACAAAACAAACAAACAAAAAACCAGGAAGGAAAAACAATGGTTCTATTGCTTGCTAAGGAAAGAGGATGAGAGCATGGCCACATGGTATCGCTTTCTTAGTATGAGATAGTCATCAATTTCCAGTACACCTGAGGGAATTTTGACTAAAATTTTAGTTGCAATTTTTTTTTCTGTCTGTTGGTAGTCTTTGCTTCTTCTTTTAGAAGTACAGAGGCAGTTATGTATGTGACTGTTCCACTACAATTCACTTACTGTTTCTACAAGTTTAAGAGTTACTTCAGCCGTATGATTGTGCAGTAATTGTAGCCCCTAATCATGCAATATGTATGCATCTTTGAACTTGTATAGATACTTTCCTTGCACAATTTCTTGTGACTTTTTTGTCGTGCCTTTTTTTTTTTTTTTTTTTTTTTTTTAACAATTAAGAAAGCAACTATTCTTGGAGGTGGTAAAGAATAATAAGAGAATCCTTTTGAGCTTTGAAGGAGGACCTTGTATGACCAAGCTGTGCTGGTGTTTCAGGTACATGAGCTACCTTTGGGAAGTGCTTTGAGTTTTACCCACTGCAGGAGAAGTTTCACCTTGGACATGTCAAGTGTACTGACTTTTTTAATAGCTGACTGTAGTTGCAGTACCTCAGCTTTGTTCTTGTAACAGAAGAACTGGTTGATGAAGGACAACTGAAGGTTGTCCTTCAGTTCCTACATAGCAATTCGTCTGAAAGTACAACTTCGCGTTTATTGGGTGTTGGGATAGCTGCATGAAGAGGGTGTTGAATAGCATATGTATTTCAGACTTAATAAGTATCTTCATTCAAGTCCTGCATGAATGTCAGAATCAATATGAACTCCTTTAAAGCTAAAATGGTGGGCATGTGAGTATTTTTAGCTGTATCTGAAACAAATTGGAGAGATAATTCAATAGCTGATGTAGTTTAATTTTAAAAGTAAGAACTTTATCTCTGTATACCTTGCTAATGCATTCACCAAAACTTCTTCCTGCCCAGCCTCTCACAAAAATGAAGTACTCCTTCCCAAACCTTTCTTACCCTATAATTGCACTCTGTGATCTCATTAACTGAGTGAGGCTGATGCCCTGTGGGACAATCTTGTGTAATCATGTAATTAAAAATGCATAATAAACCACATAAACAAGGGAACAGAATTGAGGCTGCTCTGAAATGTCTAATCCGGTTCCTCCCTTACCACCCTGCCTGTCTTTGATATTTTCACAAATAGGGTTGCAGGTGTGTGTTTTTGTTTGTTTTTTTCTACTTTTTCCAAGCTTTATCATATATCATTAAAGCGTAAACCTTCTGTAGTTCACCATGGTTCCCTAATGTGGTGTAGGCATCAAATACATTGTCAAACAGCATGAGAAAACTGCTATTTGTCTTATATTGCATCAAAGATATCTGAAGGATGTAGGTGCATTTTGCAAAGGCAGCTCCATTCTATAAGCTGGAGTAAATATTTAATGGATCTTTTGAGAGATAATGATTTGAGATTCAATTATGTAATATTAGAACATTTGACTCTACTGCCAGATCCCATAAACTCTGTGGGCCTGTTAAGCAAGGAAGTGTTAGGGAATGGTTGTTGGTTATGACTGGAATGTAAGTAAACAGACAGCTTCATTTTAAGCAAATAATCTTTTTCAAATATGAGCAAGGCATGATATCTGGAACCTTAATGAAGGGTGTAACCACCTTTGTGCTGTATTTTGGATAGCATTTAAAATTTTTTTTACTGTGTCCCTGGATGAGAATGCTATTCGTTTGTGTGGCTGAGCAAAAGGCAGTGCAAGAGGCCTCTGCTAAATCTGCCAAGCACCATTACGACCAGTGAATAACTTGTTTTATAATGGAAGCTGCTAGGAAGGATGTAGATGTATATAAAATGCCCTCATAAATGGGGAGGGACATACAGCCACCTAATTTATCATGCTGGCCCACACTACCCTGTTGGGTACAGTGCAATAACCCAGTTTATAGACTGAAACAGCTCATTTTGACCTATTGTGTCACTCTGTATCTGGAAAATTATGGCTCATGTCAAGAAACAAAAATGTGCCAGTACTTGAAAGCTTTTTCTCATCAATGAAAGTAAGACTGGATGGAGAATCTCTGGCATTTATCTCAGAATAAAGTTGCATAGTAAAGTTCTTTACACAGAGAGTGGTGAGGTGCTGGCCCAGGTTGCCCAGAGAGGCTGTGGATGCTCCATTCCTGGAGGTGTTCAAGGCCAAGTTGGATGTGGCCCTGGGCAGCCTGGTCTGGTATTAAATGGGGAGGTTGGTGGCTCTGCATGTGGCAAGGAGGCTGGCAATTCATCATCCTAGAGGTCCCTTCCAATCCTGGCCATTCTGTGCAGTAGGGTACCATATCCATATCACTGTTTATCCGCTAGTTTCTGCTAGGTGGCAAAACCTAGAATATATTTTGCCAGGAACCAGAGTCTAGGGTGCTCCTGAGTTTACAGGCTGTTTTTTTTAATCCCCTTATAAATAGAGCACTCATTTGCATTACCATCTAGTTTTCTAAATGTCATTTTTTAAATATGAATTTATTAAATGTCAGTTGAGCAGGATAATTTGAATAGTTATTTTCACCTACCATTATTTTGTTGCTCCTACCCTGGAGTTAAGGGCATATTTAACTGATGATTACTTAGATTACTGATTGGAATCTTTGGTGATGTAAAAGCAAGCATGTTGGGATTTCTTTTATTTGTGTTTTCACGTGTCTGATTTTAGTTTTCCTCCCTTAGAAGTGAATCCAGACAATAGAATATAATTGCAAAATCGCAGCAGAAATCGCACTTTATTGAGAGGCATTTTGTCTTATGCAGAAGATAACTCCTGCCTTCTTTCCACCTCAAGCTGGATCTTAGCAACCTTGAGATTTCTCTTAATATAGAATTATCAGAAAATTTCCGTAGAAGTCTCAATTAATTGCTGCTACAATTGTCATTACCAAATTAACAATCTTCTGCAATATCTGAATCTCTAATTAATGTTGTAGCATATGTGCATTAATCTGTCTTGTACTTCTGCTCTCTAATGAGACAGATAGTTACAATGCTTTCTTAAAAAAGAGTGGCTGTGCATGATGTTATCAGCTAATCAATAAGGTAGTGGTAGCTTTTGTCATCCCCTGTGCTTCGGATATTTCATTTCATTGCTTTTATTCATCGTACTTTTAGATCCAAATACCAGGGGCTCAATATAGATTTGAAATTTGCACTCGTCTGTTAGTATATAAGCACACCAGTCAATGTGACTTGATAGCGTTTTTCTTTTGTAAATGTATAAAGGTAGTAATAAAGCAGGATATTCTGTAAATTTGGAAACCCGAATGTGATTCACAATGTTCTGTTTATAGTGACATCTAGTGGTGCAAGGTTCTGCTGATCGAGTAGAAGAACATAGCACAATTGTGCTGAAGTACATTAGAAATAAAATGTTGCATGAAAATTAATGAATTAACCCTCTGATGATGGGAAATAGTGCTGACCTTAGGGCTATGCATGAGTATACAGAAGAATTGTCTTGAAAATGCTTTGCAAAAGAGTACTTCTGTTTGTATCCATGTTGCATATTAATCATATGTGTTTGGTTTTTTTTTCACCAGGAATCTTTCTGATCTGCCTTTTCAGTAAGGGAAAAGTAAGAAGGCAGCACTGCTTGTCAGTCGAGGCAAAAGATGTGCTGTTCTGTATGGAGGGCAATGGGAGTGCATATTAATGCCTCTTATCTATGTCAGCAAATGGGATTAAACGAAACTTGACCAAAAGATGAACTACTCTGCTTGCTTTCTTCTAAGTCACTAAAATGCTCTACTGCTGTGTTCAAGCTTGTCTTGAAAACAGTGTACCATTTGGTGAACTTAAAATGGGGGTGGGGGGAGAGGAGAAACAAGTAAATGCTTATAGGGAAAATATTGGTTGCTGTAGCCTTGTTCTAGTGAACTGAAGGCTGCAGGTCATGACCATGATGATCTCTTGGAAACAGTGTTATGTAAAGATCAGGTTTTAGCAGTAAAGATGTTTTCCAGTTCATTTCACTTGAGTTTTTGCTGACATGGGTCTAGTGGGGAACAAAAGAGCACAAGCAGGCACTACACATTCAAGAGTTTCTCCCAAGTTCATGAGCTAAACAGCTTATTTCAAACACTGTGAATAGTTATCCATATGTTTTCCCTCAGTGTACCGAAGCAATTTATTTTGACAAGTCAAATAAAACAGATTTTGAAAAAGTCTCTGATTTTCACAGAGTTAACCCAACAATGGAGTTTTTATGCTTGTTTTTACTTACCACCTGGAACTGAGAAATATTTTTGGTTTTGGAAATGATTAATGGATTTGAAGGAAGTACCTTTTTTTTTTTTTAATTTAGGAATGTGGGAGTGGCAAGGGATAAGGACGGTGATAGAGGCATAACAGTGAAGTCAGATCTGCTTTTAGATGAATTCTTGTAAATGGTCCACGCAAGTGGCATTACTTGAAAACTCATTTGTTTGGAAGATCCTTTTACTGTCTTCCCCCAACTTCTTGATTTGTGTGATAAACTGAAAGCTGATGCATGTTTTTCTATGCGCACTGAAGAAGTGAGTAGCATGATCTTTTCTGTCCCTACAAGTACCTTAAAACAACTTTATAGAAAATTAGCTGTGTTCTTGGATTTCTCTGCTAATATTGATCTACATTGATTGTAATTGTTGTTTCCAAAGCTTTTTTTTCCATTTGAAACCACTTGAGATAAATACTGTATTCAGAAGAATAACTTTTTTTTTTTTTTTTTAATCCAAGTTTTTCAGTGGCCCTAAGTGCCTGGAATAACCTAGGATTTGTTTTCCAGGTCTCTGAGAGTTTTATTACAATTGCTTCTGTGCATATATAGCCACAGAAGCAGTGTTATTTTTTGGTGGAAGTTATGGAAAAATGAGATGATGAGATCTAATAGACAGAAACATGAATTTCCTTCTTATTTCCCTGTTATTTTTTTAAATTTTAAATGTATACTGCATCTTAAGTCTGCAAAACTTACAGG
Organism: Lagopus leucura; assembly: GCF_019238085.1. NCBI lineage: Eukaryota > Metazoa > Chordata > Aves > Galliformes > Phasianidae > Lagopus > Lagopus leucura. Next base: position 3,989,980 of record NW_024962278.1, on the reverse strand, counting down.
CAAGGTGGAAGTGAATTGTGTGGATGCAGAAGAGAAATGTCACTATAAATATTTCATTTTTGTGCACAATTGAATTTACAGTTTCTGCGAAGTTGCACTTTGTTGCCCTCGTTTTTGACATGGTTAACATTGCTTTCCTAAAATAGCTCGTGAAGTCTGACCAATTCTAAAGGCATTGGTTAAGTGAAGCTTTAGTTGGAGTTGAACTTAACTGATCTTCTGGGGTTTTATGTTTTTGCTGTGACTGAAGAGAAGAGCAAGGAAAGACCTGACATCCTTTATTCTTAGATAAGCATTGCTGCTCTTAATGCTATGTTATGTGGTGAAATGCAGTTGAAAACAAATTCAGTCTCTTGAAAGTGCCTGAACCATTTTAGTTTAAAAGTATTTTTGTATTTGTGAAAGATTTTGTAGTAATTTCTTCTTTCTTCTTTTTAAGTAACTTCAATTGTTTTTCAAAATAACTTTTTTGCTCATGCTGAACGTGATGCTCGGAGCTTTATCCTGTGTAGTACTGGGCTTCATTGAAGATTGAGTTCATGACTGGCCTTCACCATAACAAAGAAAGCAAAGTATTTTTTTCTCTTAGACAAGGAGAAGAAGTGGAGCATGTAAACTTAGAAAGTGTTTTAAAATGACAGTGTGTTACAGAACTAGTTTTCAGTTCTCTAGCAGAAACCTTTCCACACAGCCAAATTAGATTTATTAGACTTAAGGAAGAATTATTAGACATAAGGAAGAACTATTTCTGTCAGAGAGTGGTCAGGAAATGGAATGGCTACCCAGGGAGGTGGTGGAGTTGCCGTCCCTGGTAGTGTTCAAGAGGTGTCTGGACGACATGTTGCGTGATGTGTTTTAGTGCTTGTGGTGGCAATGGTGATGAGGAGACAGTTGGACTGGATGATCTTACAGGTCGTTTCCAACCTTGTGATTCTGTGATTCTATGAAATGAAAGAACTGATCTCCAGGCTTGCAAAAATTAAGTAGTGGTCAGGTTCATTAAAGAGTTGCTAAGGGCTCTTTCTCTGGAGCTGTGTACTGATAAACTAGCTTGCCTCAGAGAGGCCTGAAAAAATAACATAAATCTTAAACATCATGGTCTTTGACTTATCCTTTCAATCCTCATTCACAGCTGGACTCCAGTCGATATCAAAGTATCCCAGCTGCTTGGCTGAGCCACCAGACACCATCTCTTCATACAGAACTCCTTTGAAATGTGTGGAGGGAAGAGAAGGGGGGGGAATCTGAGTCCTAACTTGACATGCTGGGAATGTAAAGTAAAAGAGGTGGAAAAGAAGGAACACTGTTCTAATAACTGAAATCTATGGGAATTGCATGTTTGATTCCAAAAGCACAGCTGTGTGTTTAGGAGTCTGGGTTACTAGCAAATCATTAAAGTAATATACAAATATTGACTGCATTTGAGAGAAACAGCTGTGAAGTCACACTTGTGAATTCCAAAAAAGGAAATTTGTGCTCCAAGACTTTAGCAGTACGTGTCACTGAAAGAGACATTTGAACCAAAATGCACTTCTCGATGCTTTTGATCCCTAGACCACTTGGTATAGGCTTTATCAGTGTAATTGATTTTTAGTAGAAATAATGCTTATAGAAGCACTTTCAGAAGCGATCAATGCACAGAACAGAAAACTGTCAATTACAAGTTCATTTCTAGCTCTGTTATTAATTACAATTCTTTACGTTACGTTGCCACTTGAGAAAAAACTTGGCTAGATATATTGAATAGTTCCAGAACTTAGTGAATTATATGAAGTTGGATAGGAAATGGAGTAACTTCCTGGAATTGTAAGTTATACTCCTTTGATCACACTGATGTGAATAGCATAGTTGAGTAAAAGCTAGTGGAGTCCTGTGCGTGCTGCCTTGGACTAAATCAGTCGTAATTTTTGCCATTTGCTTTAGTTTTTCCTGTAGAATAGGGAGAAAAAAGTTTATGCAGTTTATAAGCTCTTTAACATTTTCTGGGATCCTTCTCTTGTTTGATGATAGCTTGGAAGAATTTGATCAGAATAATTAGTACTTGTGGATTTCTTTTCTATCAAATATTATTTTGCCACATTTCAAGCAGTAGCAAATTCACTTCAGTTGGACAAAATCCCTCATGGTACTGATAATGGATTGGATCTGTAACTGGTGCACACTTACATGGTTGTTCAAATTTCACTTAACTGCTTTACTGTCAGATAGGCTGCGTGAAGGCTGCTGATTTACTTGTTCTGTGTTTTTCAGCTACTTTACCTCTGAGGCCGCGTTCTCCGCTTCACTGTCTGAATGTTTCCTTACCTTAGAAAACTTTAAAGTACTTGCGTGTCTTTCAACTGTATCCTCAGCAGAACAGAAGCAGGAAAATCAATAGGGAGTCATTCTGTCCAATATTTCAAGAAGCAATATTGAACAGCTTATCTTCTTCCTTTGTCCGGTGATATAGCAGTGTTATCAAAAATACCAGCTAATACACTTGTATGTTCAAAAATGTAGGGTTTTTTCCACAAAAAGGTTGTGATATGCTTGGAACAAATTCTGCTTTGCTAACATATGTGTGAATCTACCAAAACAAGTTAATTGCTTTATGGTGTTTGTTTTCACGTACCCTTTGTGTCTTGACATCAGCTAACAACATTGTCAAGTGTAAGTTTTCCTTTCTGAAGAATGAATTTGTATGTTTTGTGCTCCATTATTTGCTAAATTCATAAACTTGCTGTGAAATGGTGAAGATAAAATAACTTAAAACATCTGTTTTGTAATAATCCGTTGCATTTTCTTAGGGTTAGATTCTTCCAGTCTCACGTTTGCCATGAGTTTTTGAAAATTCTTCTCGAAAGGTTTTCTCTGCACGAACTTTCTGAGGCTCAGCCTGATTGCCAACCTTCCTCTGAATATGAAGCAAAAATAGAACTGATATCAATGGCAGTGTCTTGTCGCTGCATTGTTTATTTTAATGATGTAAACAGCTGTTGAAGCTATTTTTTTTATCTTTCTTTTCCCTCCCTAAAAAAATTATCTGAGAATATCAAGCATTACTAATCGGATTGTGAGGTGGTACTCATGTAGTGCTGCCTAGAGAGGTAATATCAGTTCTGTAATACTTAAGCAGTATTATTCAAGTATTTGATATGGTACTAATAGCATTAACATGTTTAGTAATGAATAGCTATGAGAAAACAGTTTGAATGATTATGGGAATTGATCCCTTTTTAGTAGCTATAGTAATAAAAAGAAAAAAAACAACCAGCAACCATTGCTTATCATCACGTTTAACCATATGACTTTTCGGTATTAAAGAATTCTATTAATAAGTATATGGTTTTAAATGGACACTTCTGTATGGAATTGGGATATTTAAAATACAAATTATCAGGGAAAATCTCCTAAATTAAGCATAAATTGATAAGCACGCATAAAGATTGAAATAAAACGCTTTGCTGCATCCAGGATGTAGATAAATATATGTGCTTTGTTATATTTTGAGTCGTTTTTGTTTTGTTTCTGAAATTAATTCTTCAAATATACTGTCCTCACTATTCTTTGTGATTGTTCATGCCTCCGCCTTTCTTGACAGGTAGGTGTTTTAAGCTATTTACATTTAACAGAGTAAATACATCTGTTGTGACTAACCATGATGAATATGCATCTAAAGAGAAGCATGGAAAATTTCACTGCTATTTACATTTGCCTTGATGTACCGATTTTCTTTTGTCATCAGCACTCTTTGGGTCTGTTTGTATTCTTTGCATTTTATTTTTTAATAGAATAAACTACCTTTTTTTTTTTTTTTCCTAAAAGAAGGGGGAAAATGCTCTAAGAAAACGTATGTTGCCTAATTCCAAAACACTGTGAATACTTGTCAATTTGTAAGAATTCCTGAAACAGCTGTGCAAATGGATCACAAATGAACTCAAAGTTTTTGCTTTACTTTCTCTAATCTGTCTGTAGTCCTCATGATTCTAGAAGTTACCTTATAATAATCAAATGTGAAGGTCGAGAACGAAGAATGCTGCATAAATAACATCATCCTTTCGCACAATTGAATGCTGTGAAGTTATTTATTTAAGAACAGATCTCTCCTTACCTTTGAGTTACAAAGATGAGGGAAGTTAGGAAAGCCTAGCAATCAGCTGGATTTCTGTATGAATCTTTCGCTTATTTCATAACTTTACCTTTTTTATTTCCACATCTTGATTAAAGCAATAAATGTGGAAAATGAGTACACAGGAGCTTACCTATTTAATCACGTTTTCCTGGCTGAAAACAGCAGAGCCCAAGCACCTTTGCATGGTCCTTGGCATTTTGTTTCATTGTTCCTCAGTTTACAGAAAATACTGTGACATTCAGAAAAATAAATTCTTCTCTGATATACAGTGATATAAAACCAGCAGTCTCTTATTTGCCAAATCCCTTTGTTTACTTAGAAGCTCAAGAAGTTTCTAAGGCATTCCAGTATATATATAAGACCATCTGTTGATGTTTTGGTGCAGTGAGTGGTCTCCATCTACAAATCTACATTTAATGACTCGTGTTTTAATGTCAGTTTTTCCTCTTTACTTAAATGACAAACCACTCATCTGACTTGGAAATGAATCTCACAACTATTACTGTTCTTGAACCTTTGTCTCTGCGTTGTGTTGGTTCCTGGTAACAGTAGGTTGGCAGTCTAAATTAAACTGCCTTGAAGGTTTGTTACCAAAGCTACAGAATTTGAAGAAATGACATCCAACACAACAGGAGGTGCTAGAATTTTGTTCAGGGATGACTGTAGCTGTAGGTAGGAAATTGATAGAAAGGATTTAAAAAATTATAAAGGACATGAGGCCAAATCTGATAGAAAAACTTATCATAAATGAAGTTTGTGATGACCAGTTCAGACAGTAATGAAGTCTGATGAGACTATACATGTGTTTCTTGGTGTTATGCAGAAGATTAGTATGTGTGATGAAGAAGATAGATAAATCAGCTTTAAAAAAAAAAAAGCTTGTGACAATGAAGAGAAGTCTGCCATATTGTTAGCTTTGGTACATAGAGGAGTCCAGTGAGTGTGTGTATGTGGAATAAGAACGCAGTAGAAAGAAGTGCAAGATGTACTGAGATGCACATAAAATATTAATTTTTTTCAGTACGTTGTCTATGTAAGAGGATAAACTATGTAGAAAGACAAGAGGAAGACAGCTTGAAAGTAAGTCGTATGAAGATGGATTTATAGAGTGAAGACTGACAAATTAGATGATGAGGCAAAATCAACCTTTTTATTTTTTTTTAAAGGAAATGCCAAACAAAAAATCAATACTATTTAATCTGTTTTTGAAATAGGGAGGTATTGGAGCAAGCTAATCAATGATCTTATGAAAGATATTAAGAGAGACGCAATCTCTGCCTTTAGCTTTATTCCCAGAAGTGAGATATTGAAAATAAATGCTGAAGAACCTATCTGAAAAGGACAAGTAGCAAGATAGTACATTTTTATCTGGTTATTTTCTTTTAAATGTAGAGGACTCTTAAACTAGTCTTTCCAGTTCCTACAGAACCTTTTAGTGGTGCTCAGCTCACTGGTTTCAGATACTGTGAGTAATCCTGTTCTTGTCAAATAATATCCTTTTACAGTGTATTCAGAGTTTTGTTTCTTTTAGATGAAATATGAAAACTTTAAGTAAACTGCAGAAAAAAATGTTGTGTTTGTGCTGCTTGGTGGACCTTGGGCAACAGCTGCAAGGGAAATCTTAGCAGATATTCTGTATCACTAAAAGCTGAGGATACTAACAGAACTAAATTCTAGTTCCTTTCTTAAAGGAGAAAAAAAAAACCTACAAAGCTATCCAGGGAATTTTCTGTACTGTTTGATACACACTGCTATTCACTGCAATATGAACCTCTCCTGGGAGTCCTATCCAACAACTTCCTGGTTACAAGCACTGTTAAATCAGGACGCGTTTTCTAACACAGAGTGCTAGATAATGTAATGTGATATTAGAGTGGGTATTAAGAGCCAGTCTGAACTTGAAGCCATGGTTGCTCTTTGAGCTTAATCTTGCTGTGTAGTTTTTCTTTATACTGTTGTGTACAGATAGTTCATTGTGAAGATATCTTCAGCTACCAGCAGATTTACTTGTCAAGCCTGTAGGTGAGCCTGGACCTTGAGGGCTGTAGCTGGCATACTGGGCATTTGGAACTATGAGTAGAGAAGACGTCACCTTCTCTACCATATGAGGAGTGTTGAAGGATTTGATGTTCGGTATGTGACTGAAATCTATGTGAGATTTGGATGGTGTACAAAGGATGCCACTGTCTGCTGGCAAAATCCTAAAGTGGCATTGTTGCACCTCAGGGAAGCGTGACATGTCTTGGTGCACTCGTTTTAATGTCCTCAGCAGAAAGGGATCCATAGCATCAAGTTGGACATGTTTGGTATTGACTGGGTATACATGTTAGAAACCATCTTAGTGTAGAGAAGGAAGCATGGCTATGTAAGAATATCCATCAAGAGGTTTTTCTCATTCAGCTGACAATCTTGTGTTTTTATGTGAAGAGTAGAACTATTGTTGCATAGGACCTTAGTGCCAACTGTGGGGGTCAGGTAGGAGCAGGGGTGGAAGAGGAAAGCATTCTGGGTAATCAGTGTATATAGCAGTAGCTGTTATTTGGACACTATAGCATGGCATGCACCCCTTGTTCATTGTTGGTGAAAACACACAGCTGATGATGATGACTGTTGGAAAATACTATTTTGTAGCTGAAAGCTTGCTCTGTCAACTAGTGTTAGTGTGCTCTTTGTACCTGTTGTAATTTTCATGGGATTAAATAGGAGGCATCACTTTTGGAGCAGTTGATGTAAATGATGCTTAAATTTTGAGTGGTAGCATCCTAGAGAACACAGTGTCTATAACCACTTAGAGGTTTATCTCTTGATTGTAGAAGCCAGCAGGAAATAGAAATAGCTTTGTGTATTACTTGTCTTGTTACTTTTATTAAATCTCTATATGAAATTGTCGCTTGTTCAGAAAAAGCGAGCATTAGTCAGATTTCTTAGATGATATAAATATTGATTTGCTCTGACTGAGAATAGAATCAATTTCTCCAAGGTATGTGAAATATACTCAGTTAAAAGATGTTATTTTGTGAGCTTCTGCTTGAGCACTGTGTGTATCTGGGAAATATGTTGTGCACATGGAGTGAACCAGGGATGCCTAAGCAGTGGAGGCAGTTTGTGTCAGCACTTACTGTCTTCTAGAGTGTCCTGTGTACTGAACTCAGTAAACATGTAATGCTGAAGGCAAGCTCCCCAACTGTATTCAGTTGAATGAACAAAATTGAGTAAATAAGACTGAGAAGCAGCAGTTTGTTTTGTTCTTGGAATGTCCTGGTGTTTTTACTGGACTCGCAGAAAAGCTAAGAATATCATTTCTGTTGTAATGGGGGAAAAATAAAACTGGAAAAGTGCTCAGTATAGTACTCAATTCACATTTCTATTAAACCTTTATCTTACATTGCCATGTGAATTAAAGGTAATGGAAGAGGACTGCTATGCATTTATTTAAATTGTTACAGTATGACATTACAAAAGCAAAAGAACCCAAACAAGATTTAATGTGAGTTCTTCTTCAGTGGTTGATGCTGTTTGTTAGCACTAAGGAAAGTTTTATTCCTATTCAGACAAGATGCCTCATGGAGAAATGCCATATGGGAATTGAGTATTTTTCATGTGCTCTGAGCCTGTTCCACACATGTAGAAATCAGATGTTGAGGGAGGAGCTCTTTGCCTTACAATTGAAGGCACCATTACTGTCCGAGTGAAGATGAGGCTCTTACTGGCTCCAGTAGTTTGCTGCAGTGTCACAGTTAGGTAAAACTTCGTGTTGTTAGTCTAAAGTCCTGTGGGTTTTTTGTTTATGTGTTTTGGATATTTTGTTGTTGCTTTTTAAGAGGAGAAGGTGTTTTTAGAAACGTTTTGACTGATCTGGGTTAATTTATGTTCTGTCTATTGGATTTAATATTTATTCTGCTTTACAGGTTTCAATGAAATGAGTGTAGCTGTGTTCCTTTCCTCTCAAACAAAGTAAAACTCTTTTATCAGCATGGTCCTATACTAATAATACATTTTAAGTGATTTTTAGTTTTTTATTTTTGCCTGGTCATGACGTCATATTCAGGCTTGCTGGTATGGATGCTTGCTGCTTAATCTTCCACAGTTCCAATTTAGTTTGCTAGCAAATACAGCTTAGTACTTCTTACTTCTGAGTTTGTTTCTGTTTGCATGTTCCCATTCTCCTTCTCTCCAGTGATAAAACGATATGATAGTTCACTCTTGAAACTTCACTTAACTAGAGTAGTTGCTGCTGTTTTTATTATGTTATTCTGCCTATTCGATCATTTTTCAACCTCTGTTCTATTACTTTCCAGTAAGTTTCAGAGAACTGTAGCTTTCAGGATACTGTTAAACATTGAAGAACTGTAGTGTCAGGAGCAGTCAGGTTAATTAAGTAAGAACAGCCAAGAATGAATTGCTGTGGCCAGAAGTGAAGGACCTTGTCCGGTTACCTGAAAAGGCACCAAGTACCAAGATATAAAGAAAACAACAAACACTGGGGGGAAGATGAATCAGTATGAAGTGCAGAATAGTGCAAGCCTTGTTTGGACTACATATATGATACCTGTTTTATTGTGGACTTTATCTTCTAACAATGAAGGAGTGTTTTGGCTTGCAAAGTTTATGACTTATTATGTGAGTTCTTGCTGTCTGTGTTCCTCAGAAATGAGACTTTGTGATTGGATTTTTCCACTTTAACAGAACGATTTTTATATATTCAAATAAATGAATCTTTTTTTTAATTGTAGTCATATTTTTCTATTATTGTTTCATTTAGAATATTCATATTCATAGGAATATTCAGAACATCACTGATCTTAAGACTTCCTTTCTTGAGATTACTAACAGAGTTTCCATATTTTTTTTAAACTGTAAATTCAGTATTATGAATATTCTGGTGTTTGGTTTAAGTGCCACTGGACCTATTCTGCAAAACTCTGTGTTGTACCTTACGCTGATATGTGTGAGTAGTGTAGTGAATTAGAAAGGTGTATTCGCCTCTTTTAAGTTGAAAAAGGGGCAAGTTGTGGTCTGACTTGATTTCACGCAGAGAGAAGTTGATTCATTTAGATTAAAATTCAGAGCTTCGACTAGAAAATGTGTGAGGAGGTATAAGGAGAAAAAACCCAGAAGTCCATCTTGACAAGGAGCTTATTAAGCTTTATAGTCCCTAAAGTACTGCAAATGTTCAGAAATGATTTTAAATAATAAAATTTGATCATTTTTTTACTTAAGATTATTCTTACAACGTTTTTGAAGTTAACTATGAATCAAATTTGAAGTGCTTCATTTCTTATATGCCTACTTTCATTTATTAGATGTAATGGATTTTTGTATAAATGGTGAACTTAGTTAAAACAAGTAAAGGACATTTCCTGCCCATGTCTACTATTTCAAATATCTCTTTTATCTTTGGTGTTATAAACTTATGTGTAGAAAACACCTTACAGTGCTTCATTTATGGCAGCTGTTCCTAAAAGCAGCATCTTTACCACCTGAAAATAATTCAGTGTATAAAATCAGTAGTGGTGGAATATTCATATATTCATAATGAACCCATATTCATTAACACCATTCTGTAGATTTAGAAATACGCCTGTTCTTTCAGTGACATGCCTTTTAAATATCAGCACAACTGCTCTAAGATGACAAAAGTGCAAAAGATGTGAATGTTTGGCATTGTACAGCTCTGGATCTGGTGTTACTCTCCCTCTCAGGTGATGTACTCAGGATGGGGCTGTAGATCTCATTTCATAATTGTTCATTGCTTCCAGAGAAATGACATCATATTAACTGTGCTGGTGGCACTGGAGATTCCCAGATGGTTTTGACTTGGTGATGTATTGTCAGCTTTCATAGAATCAAGTGTTCGTATCTCCCACCCAGCTTAGATATAAGATATCAGTTTCAGATATTCAGTAACTGAAGGTCTGCAAGGGTGGTCTATGCTTTAGACTTGCATATTAATGGTGTAAAGAATGAGCGTCTTTGATCTCTTCAACAAGGCTCCACATTTTCATCAACTTTTTTTTCCTCGGGACATTAGGAATTAGTAGTTGCATGTTTAAATATTACACCTCAGAAGTTTACTGGATTGATACCTACTATAGCTCTCCATGTCGTAAATATGAAAATAGATTTCACATGCAAGGTTATCTATCTGGCTGAGTCTTTTATTTTAGAAAGAGTATTAATATAATCTAGGTGTGCAGTGTTTTTTTTCCTTACTGACATTGAATTGCCAATAGAAATTCACCAATTCTGTGTAGAAGACAGATTTTGATTTTAATTTTTCATTTCTACCATAACATATTCTTTATTTTACAATATAAAAACAAACAAAACCAAAAACCTCAGCAACTTAATTCTATTGCTCTTAATTTGAGGTTTGTAACAGATGCCATTCCAGCTGAGGTAACAGGTGACTTAGGTGTCAAGAAGTCTATATACTGTTTAACCATATTCTTCAGAAACATTACTCATCCAGATGATATTTGAAGGAAAACATACTTAGTACCATCAGCTTGATGGTATGCTTGTATTTAAATGTGAGGGCTTCTGGTTTCTTGCTAATGATTCTCCATTTGCTTCCTGGGATAGAAAATTGAACTGTTAAACGAATCAGTAGTTTGAGCACTGATTTTTATTTTGATTTTATATATATAATCTGCAGACTTTCTGCATTTATATTAATTTGGGAAATTGTGTAAGTTAGAGAATGCTTGTACGTTTGGGACGTGGCAGGTGTCTGTCTTGGCAGTAAGATATTTGGGTTAGTATCTACCAACACTCACCTTGGGGATTTCTTAGGCTTTTATATGGATGGGATTATTTTCATTACTGGTATCGTTAAGTATTATTTTACATTAAACTGTTAGGGCTATATTGGCATATTGCTTGACGTCCAAATTTTGTTAGTGTATATGTAGTATAACTCTTGGGCATCTAATTTGAAATTTTAAGCATCCCATCTCTGGTCCTCTAGATAAATCTGTGGCTGTTTTGGGGGTAGAATAGTACATAACACTATTTTTGCTCTATAGCTATCTTATGGCATTTTTGCAATGCCTGCTGCTTTTATCTGAGTTCCTCCTTTTGGTTATTTTTCGGGCCATCCTTCAAATGTTAGAAGGAGAAAACGAGATGTTCCATGCTTGAGGATTACACTGACTTAAGATACTCAGTCTTACTACTCCAAAACTTTTGAACTTCACTTCCTTGTGAGGCTGGATGTTCGTGTGATGTGTCTGAGGTCACTGCAGTGTCAGCTACCATAGATTTGAGTGTCAGTTGTTGTATTTAACTCTGGAAGATGATAATATCTTAAGATGGGAATAGATGGCAATCACTGAGTGCAAAATGTTGTATCTGTGACTATTGTTTTATAAACTAAAATTCCTCACCGGAAGATTTTCATTGTAGCAACAGAGGTGACTTCTATTGGGTACTAAGAAACAGCTTGGTATGCTCATATTAGTCCTCCCTGATAAATATTTATTTTCAACTTCTCTGGCATACTTCATGCTATTTCACCAAAATTATTCGTAAATCTGGTCTGATATATTTGTTTTTCCATGAACGTACAGCATTAGGGCTAATATTTCAAGGTAAACAAAATTTTGTACTGCAGTGGACAGAGTGCTGCAACTCAGCTGTTGATGAGCACGCCTTTCATAAAAGAAAAAAAATAAAGGAGACAAAAAAAATCTCCGAAGGATGTGCAATATTAATGTGTGAAGTTGAGGGCTAAGAAAGAAATGAGAGAAAAGTAATTTTGCAGAAGGAACAACTTTAAAAGAAATGTTTCAGGAGCAAAAGATTTTCTTGATATCGTATGGCCTGATGTGCACTGAGAGGGATTAAATTGAATATTGATTTTAGAAAGGTATGACTATGCTGTTAAAATGATAAAGGGGAAAAAAATATACAAGAAAACAATAAGAGAATTGATTACCAAAAAGACTTGCAACTGAGAGCCATATTCTAGTTGCTTGGTTCTCCGGGGAGTCATAGGTTCTGCAAGTGGCAAATTGCATTGAACTCATGATGGTGATCAAGGAAAAAGAATAGAAGTAATTCATAGTTAAGAGTGAGAATATGAAGTTAATGATAAAGCATTTCCACCAAAAAAAAGCATCAGTAAAGAACTGATGTCCATTTTGATGAGGGAAGAAATGCATGGTAGTAAAGTGTGGAGAGACCAGGGCGTTGCTGAAATTGGCCAAAAATGAACTGGATGGTAGAATGAAGCCTTCATCATCAAAGATGTTCAACTTAATTAAACATGATAAAACTTAAGCAACTGAACAGATTATTTTTAAAAGGGTAACTTATTTAGTTTTCAGATAGTTTCAGAGAATTAACTGCTGGATGAGGTTTCTTTGCTAGCCATATCACAGGAGCCTCAAAAGTTTTCCAATCTAAAGTAGAAGATTTCTTCAACAGTCTCTATTATAGCTAGAGATGGTCTAATTTCTGCATATATTTAATTCTAACTTTTAGTCTAGATATGCAAATTAGAAAGGGTTTATTTAAATGTCCCTTTAATTTCTAGGATTAAGTAAGCCATTTTATAAGTGAAAGGAAACTTTTATAAGTGAAAGGGACTAGAGGGTCATCCTTGAACCATTCAAGTGGTGATATGTGCCCAAATTGGCAACTGTAAAAAAAATCTTAATCACTCTATGCTAAGACTTGATAGATGTGTGATAAGGCATTAAAAAAAATGACAACAAAACCCCATCCTGTATGTTTGCTTCTTTTCATCGAATTACAAGCGGCAAACTCTTGAAAGGACAAAACAGCTTAGACTTGAAATACAGATCATCAGCTCCTAATTTTTGGTGTTGGGAGTTTTTGGTTTTATTTTTTTGTTGTCATGTTTTTTCCTTTATTTTGTTTATTTAGTGCAAGAAATAATTGTGTTCTTTTGCTGTGCTGTGGCTGAAATATGGCTTTTCTATCAGTGCCTTCTCCCTTCCAAACTATTTATATCCACATCAGTTTTATTTTCACCTAAATGTAGGTTAAGAGGAGGTTGCAATGCTTAAGTTTTCTTTTTTGAACTGTGCTTATGAGGCTGAAGATGTTTTTGGTTCAGTAGACAAGAAGACAGTGAAGGAATGTGTTAGTGAACATGATTTCAGTGTTGAGAATCTTTCTCCAGCTAGTCTTCCCAGTGGAAATACTTTGTGGAAGAATGGAGAACTGACTTGAAATCACATTCAAAGACCTGCTGGAAGAGAGAAATCAGCAACCTTGTAATGTAAATATAGATTTGAAGTCGGGACATGCACTCTACCAAATACTCATTACACACTTGAACAGTGGCGCTTTGTCTAGGTCTTCTGTTGGTATCTAACCATGCATTAGTTGTATGCAGTATCAGGGTAGAAATGCATGTCTGCCTCAGAAGGGCACACAGCAGACGCCAGTGTGTCCAAATGCAGGAGCTTGCACATTCTAGTGGGCCTTACTCTATGCAGTCAGTTCTGTGAATAGATGAAGGTGAGGTTCCTTTAGGCTTTAACCATGTACTTGTTTAGCACAAAGTCCTAGATAAAAGCTTACAGTTGCAAGTGTGGAAACTAAGACATGCAGTGATGGTTGTGAAAGGATATGAAGTGTAGGATTATACTGTCCTGTTCACAGAATCATAGAATGGCCAGGGACCTCAAGGATCATGAATCTCCAGCCCCCTGCCACAAGCAGGGCCACCAACCTCCACATTTAATACTAGACCAGGCTGCCCAGAGCCCCATCCTATTTTGCTTAGACAACAAAAGTAGGCTTTGCTGCTCAGCCATCTTTAGCAGCTGATCTGTGGAGTGCCAAGGTATGTTATGATAGATAGAGTGCTCCTGATGTCGTAGAGGAAGCAGAGGAAAACTTTATGAAATGGAATGATGTTATTAACAATACTCCATTTTGTGATGTAAAAGAGATTAAGTTCTGCCATTTTAACTGTGTATTACTTTTTAAGATTAAATCCGCTTCAAAGTAGGAAAAACCTAACAGTGATCTCTTTATTTGTGTGGCCTTCCTTATTTAGAAGGGTTTTTACACTCTTCTTATGACTGTAAGATCTACAGAACTCAGACTGTCCCGCATTAGATTTTTTTGAATGTGTATCTTCTTAGGTTGGAATATTTATCCTGCTCGGAGCCATTTTTGTTGTTTCTGCAGTCTATTTCAATCTAACTTAGTGTTTCCACTCATAATTTTCTTTTTGAGGACCTGAGAGGATAGCAGATGAAGACTGAATGTTTTGCTGTGAGAGGAATGTCCTTCTGCATCTAGGACATTCATAACCTAGGAGACTTGGTTTCTCTTTTTGGTGTTCTTCTAACCTGTAAGAAAACTTGAGTTTTCACATTACTTCTTTGGTTCATTTCTCAGCCACAAATTGTATTTTCAGATGGGTATAATTAGAAATGGTGGTCACTGGAGTACTTGTTTTATATATAAAATCTGAAGCAACACTATGGCCGTAAACAACTGAAATGAAAGTGGATCAAATGATACGGGTCAGTTTGTACAGGTTTTGCCCTTAAGAGTGGGGAGCAATTGATTTTCTTTAGTGCAAGTACTCTTTAATACAGTATTCAGTGAGCCTGAGCAGAGGTTTATTTCATGCTGCCAATACCTACAATTTAATTGGTGAAGAATTGACGGGAAACAAAGATCTCAACAGAATCATGAGACTGTGTGTATTATTTAAAAAAAAAAAAAAAAAAAAAAAAGATATCTAATATAATGCTTTAGCTGCCAACTTGACATACACTGAACTTCAGAAGACCAGCGTTAATGGGAGGAGACTGTTATTAATCAAAATTTCTCTTCCCGTAAGGAGCTTTTTTTCTTGAAATATATGCTTGTACAGCATAACTGATTTTTTAAGGATCTGTTTCCTTTACACTTTTTTCACTTGAGATTAGAACTCATACAACAGTGACTCAATTTGGGTGTGCAAAGTATAAACAGAGTGCACCTCTTTTAACAAGGAATTGTGTATGCTTTGGTTGCTGTCACATGTTCAAGAGCACTCATGGTCACTGAGGGACATTGGAAGGCACTTGAATCTGGTCAGCTGATAGCCTGAGCTCTTCAGTGGAAACAGCTCAGCTCTATAAAGGTAAAACATTTTGTATAATACAGTTGGTGAAAGGTACTTTGAAGGGTCGAGGAGAGCTTAAAACTGAACAGGTTTGTACAAGGTGGGGTGTTTGAAAAAGGCACTGGAGAAGAAAGGAAGATGAGCAGACAGGGCTGCTCAGAAGGACCAAGTACTGCAGTTGTCTGCATGCTGGGCAATATACAGAGTGTACCAGGCAGTTTTGTCTGAGCACAAACAGGATTTCAGTATGCACACTGCTCCCTTCTGTTCTTGGTTTTTTTTTTTCGCAGCATAGTTTAGATAGATCATGTGTATTTATACATACTGAAAAACATTGAGAAGTACTTGATCAGGTATGTAATATGTAATTGTGTGTTTTCTATTCTCTTCAAAGAAACAAAAGATGTGGAGAAAATAGTAAGAGATACTGCAGCATGTACTTGTTTCTGCAGTACTAGTGTTGAGGCTCAGAATTGAAAACTAGGTGCGGAATGTTAGATCTCTCATGGTGATGTAATTGCAAATACAGTCTTGCTGATCAGGAATGTAATGTGGCAAATTTTGAAACTTAAGTATTTACAGCAATAAAAAGAGTGGCAGCTCATACTTCAGTCCTGTTACAACTGTTACAAATTTCATTCTCCAGAAGTTTTTTTTTCATGTTCATTTGGGTGATGTTCTTTGACTATTATCTTCTCATTCCAGAGAACAATTCAGTAGAACTGGATAACTTTGGTTTCTGTTTTTTCTGTTGGTATTAGCAAATATTTAAACCATGTGTGAATCCTTTGCTTTAGAAGCTAAGCTTATCTGAAGAGATATATCACTTTTTTTTTTTTTTTTTTTTTTTTTTTTTCCCTTTTTCCCCTTTTTTAATTTCTTCTTCTTGTGTTGAAGCAATTTGAGCAGTTGTGCCTACTGGCCTACTGACTGTAAGAGCAAGCTTGCATTATCCCTTATGTGCAGTATGTGTAACTTCTTAAATATACACAGGATTCAGCAGGATTTGGCCAAGAAATTTGGATTGTTCCTCTTGGGAGAAATTTTGTAAATCAGGGTTGGAATGGGAGAGAGGATGCTGTCTGTACAAGATCTAAAAACAGCTTTTAGACTTTGCTAGGAGAAGCTTGTATAGCTTTAAGTAAGGAGATTATGTAAAATGCTGACTAAAGCTGAGAGCTTGCAGAGGTTCTGACTAGCAAGAGAGCTTTGTAAAATAAATTAATAAATAGCTTTTAAGTTCTCCCAAGGTAAGGACTTTTCACTACTGCTTATAGCGTGTTTCAGTTTTCTTGTTTGACCATTAGTCAACTCAGCTTTCCTCATTACATCTGTATCTATCTTGTGTGCAGCTCCATTAATGTATTAATACAGGCTCTCTTCTGACTACAGTACATTTTTCATTGTTTTTCTTCTGTGAACAGTTTTTGTCCTTACCTTTATGCCAATTTGAATTAATGAAAAATAAGATTTAGTATTTGAAGTTGCATTTAGATATGCATTTGGATGAAAATTTGAGGGCATCATGTAGCGAGGGCTCGTTGTTGTGTTTTTTAATGCTTTTATTGATTAGAGAAATGATTTTATTGCCCCAACAGAAGGAGATGAAAAAAAAAAACCCAGAACTACCTTGACTTGAAATAAACAGTTCTGATTGAAGGTTGAATCGAATTTACTTGAAAAATATTTCAACTTATTTGAGTAAAAGTTTTAAAAGCTTTTATTTAAGAATATTCAAATAAAAGAAGCAAAGTTGAAGGTTTTTGAACAGTACAGAATTTGCAGTTCTGCTGTTTATTACATGGTAAAATTAACTGCTGTCGGTAACAAAGCAAAGAAAAAAGCTTAGATCTTGTTGTTATTGCTGTGCTTTAACCATTTGAATTTCTGATGTGATCTGCATAGCATCTCTCCACTCTGTCTTTTCATTAGACTATCTCCATGAGCATTTATATCCCCGTTTAAGTGTTACCTGTAGTATTTGATCAGTGAATGAAGATAATGTGCTCCTTCACGAACAGTTTCAGGCACTCCTTCATACTAAGTTGGAAAGGGTGAGAAGAAAAGCTGCCCTCCTCAGTAACAGCTGCAGCCTGGCATACCCGAATTGATCTCCAGGAGGGTAACCATGGAAAGAAAGGATGGTGGGAAAAGGATTTGGGTACTGCCTGCTTGGAAGCCTGCTGCTGCTCCAGGAAAGAGGCTCTGCTTTTCTGTGCAGCTGAGCCTTCAGCCGTTATGGCTTTTTGTGCCCTGGGGAGGATAAACTAAGAATGCTTTTTAAGAACGTAAATAGATCATTTTTGATCCTTTGCTTTACAATATTATTTTTTCACTTCAAGAAGTGTGATTTGGATAAGCAACTGCATGCTACTGGTTAGAAGATCTGTCCCACTGCTCTACTGACTGCTGAGTGGGATCACTGCAGAGGCTATGACCCAGCATGTTGCAGTTTATGTGTAGCTGGTACTGTGAGGACCAGATTCTTGTACCTCATTACTACAGCTCAGATACTTTGTTAATAAGCTCCTATACGGAGACTCATTTTGTAGTTCTGTTTTACAGTGCTCTGAATTGGGTCACTTGAAAAATATACTGGCTGTAAAAATTAGCTATAAAGCTAAAAGGCAGTACTGTTAAAGTAAATGGATATCATAAGCATTCTCAAGTTGTTATTAAATTCAGTGTATTAGGTAAAAAGAAGCATATATATGAACCACCTTTTGGGCATACTTCTTGAATAGTAGCTTAGTTCAAACGTTGTCTTTTATTAGTTTTCATGACAGATGTGAAAGAAAAATGTTTCTATGAAAGCTTTTGTAGTAAGTCTACATAAGGTACCCATCCTTAATTCAGAGCTGCTGAATCTGTTGTCAGAACATCTCTGAATTCTGAAAATTGCCTAATTAATCCCATAGTATATTTTTACCAATCATGATGAAACTAACTTAATTCTGCACTGTAGCTGGATTCTGCAGCTGTCTCCTCAGGTTGTGGATGGTGACTGAAATATTCTTCGGTGTAGTAATAAAGCAGAGCCAGTGTTGTGGCAGCTCAGCACCACACAGCTGCTTGCTCACTCTCCCCTGGTGAGATGAGGGAGAAAATGGGAAAGGGAGGAGTAGAAGAACACATGGGTTGAGATTAAGACAGGTTACAGGGTTAAGCAACAGCTTTGTGTACAAGGAAAACCAAGCAAGGAATTCATTCACTTGTTCCTGTCAGAGGCAGGAGAGCAGGCCTTAGCTTCTGTAAGGCTTTATTGGGAAGATGAACACCATCACTCCTAATGACACACCCTTCATCCTCTTTTCTCTCAGCTTTTATTGCTGTTTTCACTCTCGTAATGACAAAATTGAATTCCTTTGGTCATTCTGGGTCAGCCGCCCTGGTTGTATCCCCTCCTAGTGCACCCCGCAGCACAGTGCTAGCAGGGCAGCATGGGGAGCAGAGATGTCCTTGGCTCTGCGAGAGCACTGCTCAGCAACAGCAGAAACATCAGTGTGCTACCAGCAGTATTTTCAACAAAAAATCAACTGTAGCATATGAGCTTCTGCAAAGAAAATGAACTCAATCCCAGTCAAAACTGTGACAGCTAATAGTTTGATTATTTTCAGTATATGTTCTGTGATGCATCATTCTGAGGCTATGGGGTGTTTTGTGTCTTTCATTCTTTTTTTTTTTTTCATTTTTTTTTCTTTTTAGTATTAGGTAACCAGAAGGATTCTAATTAGCTAGTGGAATTTGGTTATTTATATATAAATAAGCAGGTTATTTCTTTGAACTATTATTTGCTTATACTTTTTTGTTGTTAGCCTACCCCAAACAGAGATGTACCGGGGATTTGAAATGGGAGGTGGTGATTTTGGAGATTCATTATTCTTCCATCTCCTAGGGTGGCTGAACTATGCAGTGGTGCTTGGGGATTGTTAGCCTGCTTTGCGAGGTTTTTCTGATATTGTTTACCTAAAATTAAAAATGTCTCAATTGCTTTGATTCCAGGCAGTCCTGTAGTTGTTTGAAGCACAAAACATAACTTCAAATGCATCTCCCCAAAAGGGCTCAGAACAAATTAATCTTCCTAACATATGTGTAGATAATCGATGAAACTAATATAGCCTTGCTCTAAAACAAAACAAATGATTAAACATGTATAACTTAATTTATATGACACTGTTAAAATGTAAGCCACTGGGAAACAGTGAAGTTACAAGTGTGCTGTTAATAGCTACTGTAATTTTGTCGAGCCGACTTTATATCAATTTCAGTTTTATCAGTATTACTTTGAAGTTCAGAGAGTAAATGGAAATTGGAAAACAAGTAAGTGGGCATCAACTGGGAATTTGTTTTACGTTGCAAACCTTTTTTTGTTTTCATTTTCTGTAAGCCCTTGAGCAGAACTATTGAATGCCCAGATTGTCTTGCTGCATGCAAACCTTTTTTCTTTTCAGGCAATGATCATTCAGTTCTGCTCTAGTCAGAGAATTGACAAGTAAGAATGATTTTACACATAGAGCGAGCTGTACTGTCACTTGAGGAAGCACTCCACTCTTTCTAATATGTGTGTTACAGAAGGCTGGGTTCAAACCTGAGCAGTGTCTATGAAGAAAAATAGCTTGGAAGTCCATAATTTGGTTCTTTTCACTCTAGACTGCTATTTAGCAGTCCCCAGCTGTAAATTTTATGACTTCTGGCATGTTTTAATTTGAAAATCGTATATTTGTTAACAAAAAAAGTTGCTGTTAACAAAAAAAAAAAGCTATTAAGTATTACCTTTTGATGCTAACCAAGCACAGCCATGAGAGACTTCCTGTAGCACTGAATTCTAGATTTCTTGATAGAAGTGGAATTATTTCAGTATGCTGCATCAAGGGAGGGAGGAGAGTATTTCATATGAGGCACAAAGCTTGCCCTCATCTATTACAACACAGTTTGCTTTTGCAAGGACAGAGATGCACAGAGACAGGGTCTGTGACTGCAATGTAGCAAAACTGAATTTCAAACTAGAAAACCTCTTCCTTCCTTGATAACTGGGACATAGGCTAAAGGGAAATTTGAAGACTTATTTCTAAAATGATTCAAGAATCAGTTTTGAGTCGTATTTTGGAACTGTGATCAAAATTATACAGACAGCAATATAAATGGAATTGTTCAGAGGATAATCTGCTCTCTGTAGGAACAATGCAGGGAATCGTCCAAGAAGGAACTGCTGATTGAAGTACTGGCTGATAATCACTTTGTGTATGTTGTGTATGCATGAATGAGTGCAACTAAAGCCCTTTCTGTTCAAAACCATCTGCAGGGATTGTGTATTTGTAAACCAAGACAGATAAAGGTAATTTATTAATTCTTTGTCTGCTATCTACTCATTATTTCTTCTAAAAGAAGTATTCGCTTCTAAGCTCCCAACCACATTAACCACTGAGGGCTGAGACAACATTTTAATTGGCTTATGAGTATGAGTTGGCTTTATTCTTACATAAAACATGAATGTTTCTAAATCTAATTCATCCTAGGAGGTACAGTATCCATATGCTTTCACCAGGATTAAATATGACATGCTAACTTTGCTGACTACAGATGTGCATCTGATGTATGTGACTCCTCCTTCTAAGGCGCGTGGACAAAAACTTCCAGAGGGAGAGGATGAGAAGCGGATGTGAGATGTTATTCACGTTGTCTGTGCCAGTTCTTTGGAGCAGTGTCCGTACTTAATACTCCCTAGTGAATGACCAGCCTTTAGAATTGCAGAGTAAGTACTTGAGCTTAGCAATTAGCCACAGGAAAGTGAAGCTATGTTTTATGTGGAAAGACAGGTGAAAGGTTGGTTAATTGAACTTATCCTAGGTGCCAAATTTTGAGCAGCACAGACAGACATCCTGTCGATACCTGTGAACACCAGTAGAGAAAGCAAGTAGACGACATCCTTTGTAATGGTTACGTATTAAATTGGAATGAAGCACCATGTCTACCAAATATATTACAGAGCACTGTTGCTGAACTGTTCTATTAGATGTATGTCATCAACTGAGAAGATTGGATGCTTTATACACAGGCTTAAAGAATAGTAGGAACAAAGATTTCTCAATAAGGGCCTTTGTCTCTATCTATTACTTTCCCTAATGGAATCGAATTATTCTTTTTGTTTCTATTCTGTCTAGGCTCATACACTTATATTTCCAGATCTCCAACTATATCTGAAATTGTGTCATGTTGCACTAGGAGTGCATCCTTAGTGAAGAGGTACAGTGTTAGTGTTGATTGCCTACAGCTTTAGTAATGGAGATTTTTTTCCCTTGAAGGCCCATCTGAAAAAGAGATGTTGAGTTGGTTAGAGGAAGG
Organism: Lagopus leucura; assembly: GCF_019238085.1. Taxonomy (NCBI): domain Eukaryota; kingdom Metazoa; phylum Chordata; class Aves; order Galliformes; family Phasianidae; genus Lagopus; species Lagopus leucura. The sequence goes on along the minus strand of NW_024962278.1, from coordinate 3,968,426 downwards.
ATTCAGAGCAACTTTTTGTAACCAGGAAGTTCATGTGAGAAATTTCCTTGACTGCGCATGAGCTTAATGTCACTTTTTGCTAGTCTTTTTGGTTTAAGTGAGCTTATTAATGATAGAAATCCATACTAAATAGAAAAATAGTTAATGTTAGAATTTTTTTGTAATGTTGCTCTTCATTTTGTCATTTTGCAGGTTCTATTTTTTTAATATAACATTTGGAAGTATGGCTTCAGCAATTACTTGCCTGTATTTTCCTCAGTGCATATTACAGTTCAGTTCACAAGCCCATGTAGCCTCTGGAAAACTTTTCACAGGACTGAGAATTTATCTGCTTGAAGCTGCAAGGCTTATGCATCTTCATACTGTGTTGTTTTGTGGAAAAGCAGTGTTTCCAAAGATGAGCCCAGTTAAGAATTCCCTTTCCCCAGTGAACTGCTGTTTTCTGAGAAGTAGATGCTTTGGGGGAGTTATGTGGACAGTGCATTGCCCGCTCCCTCTTTCTTCTTGTCTTTCTTATTGCTATGGCAATTCTACTCCATCCTCTCCTGCTTACTGTTAACTGCATTTCTCAAGATCTCTGTCTATGCAGCAGGTGTTCAGTACATTTCAACAGGCATAAATACGCCCTGAAAGCTACTGTAAAGATCACCATGCAGAATGAGTACGTGTTAGCTTTCACAGATAGGTTCTCTACTTAAAACACAGTAGATGAGAATGGTGTGTTGGGTGTCTGAAGCTGTCATATTTGGGAGAGTGTATTATAGATGATGCCTTTTTTGAATAAGAAGGGAGGTTTGCAGAGGTGTGCTGTGAAGCAGTTCCTCTCTTACTCTATGACCATCTAAACTACAGTGGATACTGAATAGCAAACTGTTTTACTCTGTTTTGGCTTGTACTTAATGGTCTGTAATACTGGTGTTGAATTGTGTGAAAGGTATCTTTGGAGAATCTTTCCCTTTTTTTCTTTGTGTAAGATGTTAGTGCTCCAAGATACATTGAAGCATTAGGTGGCTGCTGGGCCTATTTTATAGCATCTTTTTTTGTAATTAGGATTTTGTCTTATCAGTGTGAAGTACACCAGCCACAGAATTTCAGCACTGATAGGGGTGAAGGGAAATAAGGGGAGTTGTGTGAAGGAACATACTCCCATTCCAGTTTAGCTTCATTTACAGATGATGGTGAACAGCAAGTGGTTTTGTATTAGGTTTGATTTACTTGATTTGTTTGTTATTGCACAAGTATTGCAGAAGTCTGCTCCAGGGATGGGGAGGAGATACAAGTGGGATTGAAATAACTTAAAAGCAGTTTGTATGTACTTCCTTTTAATTGTTTTCTCCGTTCTGTGAAGCAGGCATTGCTTTGACATTGGATACATTGAGTTTAGTATACTGTGTAGTTTTAATATATAGACTAATCCAGTATATGCATTTGTGTGTTTTGACTATAACTGATTTCAGCTGAGAACAATTCAAGTTTCAGTTTATACCAAATAAGCGTGTACCTAAGTGAGTGTTCAAAGACCATATGTGAAAGATTTCAGATCAGCCATGATTTTATAACAGTATTCATCACAAATCTTTATGGAAGCGAGTGCTAAGTTTCAATATTTATTTTGGAAAGAGTTGCTGAAATAAAGCATAATCTGAAATAACTTGGTGGATTTTTTTCTGCTTTCTGAGGACTGTAACTATCAGTATTTTTGCAAGTGAAATTTTGGTTCTCTTACAGAGAAGTCCCACAGTAGGACTTCAAATTTTCATTCCTTGTTTATAAGCTGCATAGTATGTGCATATGGGTCTGAAGTTCACAGGTAAGACATGATGAAATGTATCTTCTATGCTTAATATAAGACAAAATATCTCTGAAGTTTTTTTCTCTACAATCTTCATTTTTGCTTTGTGGCTCTCACCTTGTTTTCTTAAGCAAACAAATGTTCTTTTGGGGTAAAGGATTAGTGGTAAAGAATAATGTGACAGTGCAATATGCACTTTGAGGGAAGAGATAAAGACAAGTCATCCAACCACCTGCATTTAGTCAAGTTGATAATTAAATCTTGCATGTTGTGCTGTAGATTTTGACAGGAAAGTGGTCCTATCCAATAAATACTGCCTCGATTTAATAAGGGTTTAATAAAATTAAATGATTTGAACCTTATTTTTAACCTTAAGTTGTTGTGGCTTTTAAAAGAAAATTACAGGGGTTTTGCTGAGGCTCGGGAAAGGCAGGTAGATCTATAGGAAGTAAATATAAGCTTAGCAGATTTGTGCTTCTGTGGGAGAATGCTGTAAATATCCACACAGTAGATTTTTAGTAAGGAAACGTAGTTCTGTACAAGTTCATTGTAGTGGTGGTGGTGTTGATTTTTTTTCTTACTGTAGGAAGGAAACATGTCTTCAATGGATGTTTTTCTGTGGTGTAGTAATGGAAGAATGTAGAGCTGCTGTTTCCTAACTGTGAACTTTTCTTTTTAGTGTAATTTGTAAAGGTAATTTAAATTGTTAAACACTTGGTTTTGACTATTTCTCTGTTTCTCTGGATGTGTGTTAGAAAGTCTGCTCTCTGTTATTTACAGTATTACAGGCCTTAGTTATTGTATGTTAGAAGCTTATCGTCTGATAGCCATCAAGGTCTGAGAGAACTTGTGTGTTTTTTTATTTTATATGTTGAGTTAATCTTGAAATTTAGGTTGTTTCATTTAAAAATTAGACTTCAAAAAAATCTTTTAAGCTATGTCGATATTATCATCTGAAGTGACAAGTTGTTAGAAATATTAACATTGATACTAATATATACGGTAGTCTTAATGTCATTAGAATTTTAGGCAGTCAAGAAGCTAAAAGAGCCAGAACTCGGCCAGACCTTTTGGCAGGAGGTTGAGAAACAAAGGTGCAATAAAATTAGGGTGAGTAAGCATCATGGTTTATGTTTCCTTTTTTTTTCTGTGGTGTGGCAGCATGGATTGAACCAGTTTTTTTAAAACCAGGGGCATGCAGTTAAAGTAATTGTGAATATGCATTCAATCTGTGGCAGTAAATTACAAAGTTCTGCTGTCCTGGAGGTGCTGGCATTGTACGCGCTTCCCAGGCAGAACAGCCGTGTTCAACTCGCATAGCGTCTGCAGATGTGCTTTTCCTCTTCTGACAGGACTGAAAATACTTGAGAAATATGACTGCTTAGTAGAAAAATAGTTCTACTGGTCTGTGGACAATAGTAATTATAGTAACTACAATTTGGTAACCTACGCTGTTTAAATCTAATCTGATAAAAACTGTTGACTCAGTGTATATCTCTAGGAAAAGCCATTAGTCTGAGTTTATTATCAAATCAACACAGTCTGAAAGCAGGAAAAAAAAAAATGAGATCTCTACAAATATGTAGGTGTACTCTTTTAAAGAATATCTTGTCATTAAATTTAAAATACTCTCCGTGTAATTTTTTGCAGCTCCTTTTTCTCCTTTTGCTAGGGAAGGGGGAATCTGTGGTAGGATGTTCCTATTCAAGTATCTGTCTTAGAGCTGACTTGGCTGTGCAACACTCTTCTCACTAATGATAATGCTCCTGTAGTCTTCCCAGAGAGCAGTTCTTCCCTACAGTAGTTGCTGTAGGTATGAAATAACTGGTCTGCAATGAACTGATTCTGAATGTCAGGCTATTCAAATGCTATGTAACCACCCTTTTGGGAACAACAAACTTTCTTTCATAAGAGCTGGTTATTAAATGTTAATTTTGAAGTTAATAATACTTACAAGGTGAGTGTTCGAATCATTATGTTGAAAATGGTTATCAGTGAAAGCAGAAATAACAGGTGAATTAACAGATACATAAGCCTTTGGTTAAAAGCTGCATGCTTCTATTTTTCATTCAAGGAAATGTGTTTTTATTGCTTGTAGTTGTAGAGAAAATTCAGCTTCTTTTTTCTTTTTTCTTTTCATTTTTTTAACGTTGCTAATAAAGGAGTTTGGGTTGCTTAACATATTCTCAGGAGTCCATGCTCCAAACTTTGCCCTTCAGTTGGTATTACAGTATCAGTAATTGCTGCCTCATGTTAACATTCATTTAAAGCTGCTGATTTAACATTTAAAAATTCTGAGGTTAATGGATCTGTGAATACAGATCCATTAACCTCAATAAAAACAAATGGGACCTTTAGTGAACTAAAATAAGTGCAGATCAAGGATACACTTTCACTAATACTTACTGATAGCATTTAGATTGTACTGTTAAAATGTCAGGTCATAAAAAAGGCTAGTAATGCAGTAATATTCAAGGTGAATTTCAGTGTTTCAGTCACTTCTGTGACCTAAGATAGGATAGTTTAAGATCAAGCAAGCTCAGTCTTCTAATTGCAAGATATTCTGGGTGGACTGCTATGTAAATGGTACGATATTGGGGCTGAGCTGGGTTTACTTAAGAATGAATTCAGTTTGAATGCTTATTCATCTAATGAGCAAATTATGATGGTGTAGTTAAATGACAAATATTAATCTTACTTTACAGAGGAATTGGCTTAGAGCTTGCAGCTGAGGCTATAATACATAGGAAACAAGGCAAAATGTTTGTTTAGAATTGCTTTCCTTTAGTCCTCATGTTTAATCTAACATTGCCATAAAAATGTGTACATTTCAAAAGACTGCTTGAAAATGAAGAGTAGTTCTTCAGTGTTCAGTCTTTTGCATCACGTTATAGCAAATCTGCTTTTACAATATACAGAATGTATACAGAAGTACGAGGTGTTAATTGTCAGTCGAGTCCACTTAGGCAGATATCTTAGTTTTCATGAAAATGAGATGATTCCTCAGTGAACATGTGATCCATCTCTGCTTTTCTTTAAATTTTCTTTATCAAAACGTTGCTGTCTTTCATGGTCTTAATTATGCACTGTGTACATACCAGTTGAGGAATTTACCGATTTAAAGAATTCACTCATAAATGTTTTGGTGATTGTTACAAGACTGTAAAATGCGTACTTGTGCTCGAAGAAGTATTATTTTATTACTCATGTAGTAAAATGACACTTATTCTCATTAATAAAGTAGTTGGCATATTAAAAAGATAGTGTTATATTTGCTATGCAAAAAGGGAAAGATAGGAAATCACTCAAGTGATTTTAAAGGTCATTTTAAAGGCAGTTGGAAGCTGTATTATACTGAACTCCAGATGCAGTGGGTGAATAGAAAAATTATTTAGTCCATGGGTAGGTAAAGTTGTCAAGTGTGACTATTAGTAAATACAGCTGTTAGAAACTATGGCTGCTGACAAGGGTGGATAGTGGTAGGAGAAGGGGCAATGGTTTTAAACTGAGACGGAGAAGTTTAGATTAGATATTAGGAGGAAGCTCTTCACACAGAGGGTGGTGCAGCACTGGAACAAGTTGCTCAAGGAGGCTGTGGATGCCCCATCCCTGGAAGCATTCAAGGCCAGGCTGGATGTGGCTCTGGGCAGCCTGGTCTGGTGGTTGGGGACCCTGCACATAGCAGGGGGTTGAAACTAGATGATCATTGTGGTCTTTTTCAACCCAGGCCATTCTATGATTCTCTACAAGATTACTTCCTATGTGGCAAACAACTGATTAGGCAGAATATGCAAAAGCACCTAAAAGTTCAGAACCAATACACTCCAGAAACTGTTCAGAAGTAGTTTTACTGGCTTAACTTGATGTGTGAAATCAGGTTGAGATATACTCTTGCATAGTACATCAGAACTATTTCTTGAGCATTTGTCAAAACAGTTTGATAGAACTTGAAAAGCATTTCAGAGATCAGGCTGAGTCAAGTTCCAAGAATGTGGTAGTTTTACCTCATGTTTCTACTGTTAATCCCAAAGAAGTGAAGGTAACTTATATGGAAGACTTCGGCATGTTGAACTGCAATCTAAGTTGGACTTCTCTTTGAGCTTCTTACAGTTGAGGTTAAGCCATTTTTTCAAATATGAATATTATGTGTACAAATGACAACAAATAGGTTAAAATCTCAAAAGATCAAGCTGAACAGTAAGTCAACAAATCTCAGTGACAAGTCCATAGAATGTTCAAGTGCACCTTTCCAAAGTGTAATTGTATCACGAACTAACTTGTAATTGTCAAACAGAAGTAACACTTGCATATTGACATTTCTGGTGAATAGTTTGTATGTTTTGTCATAATATGTTCTGATAAATAAAGCCCAACGCTGTTGAAGAATAGAGAAGAGCCATTTTTGAAACACTTCTCTATTTAGCAAAATAGACAATGTCAGTTTTCTGCTGCTGTGATTTTGTTTCAACTCTACTAAACATCACAAGATTGGATTCTCATATTGGAAAGTAGAATGCATCACTGTTTGAATAGAAATGCATTACTCTGTGAATTGGAATGAATTAGGCACACTCAATTGCACTGTTGTCCTGTCATAGTTCTGCCTTTCTAAAAATGGTTCTTGTAAGAATGTACTATTAAATCTAGGGCTACGCTCTAAACAAATTTTGCTGGAGTCTATCATCTGTTAAATTTCATTACAAGCGATATTAGTAGTTCTTAACAGTAGAAATGTTGCACTTAGAACATTCACTATCTTAGCTGATGGGAATGAACTTGAAAAATGTTTTCTTTAAGCATGTTGGGGTGCATTAAAATCTGCAGCCACGGTCTTAATTATATTTGAATTGTAGCATTTTTTTAAGCCAAAGGCTATTGCTTAGGCTTCCCTTGATTTCTTACTGAGCTGTATGTTTAACTTGGAGGGTCTTCAGGCAGTCATCAGCGCAGTATACAGATGTATTGTTGGAAATAAGTTTTCTCTATGAATATTTGAGACATCAGCTAAGTCTTTTCCCCCAACCTTGGAGTCAAGGCTCATGAATACCTACTTTACACTTAAAATGTGTTCATATAAATATCTCTTTACCAAGTGACATGCTTGTTACCAATTTTTTTAATAGAAATTGTTAGCTATGTATTAAGGGCTAAACATTACTGAAATGCCATTGCCATGGAATTTCAGTCCAGAGTGGCTCATCGTTTTAAAGAGAAGTAGCATGTTTTGCCAGGTGGCCTGTGGTATTTCCTGTATGTAGACTGCAACCATTTTTTTCTTTGTTAATTTCCTAAAACTCTTTCTCGTGATTCAAGTCTCCTAATAAGGCACATCACTGTGGTAATATACTTACTAGTCAGCTACGGTAGTCTTTTTATTAATGGACTTGACTGATGAGAAGACCAGTTACTAATTATTGTGCATTGACCCCTGATTCAGCATGCTTTAAATGGAAAAACGTATTGAGTATTCCTTAAACACAGGCATGCTCTCAAGCTGAGGTGTTTTTTCTGATTGCCCATACTTAAGTCATCCCTTTCTGCATTTTGTTACAATTCATTTTTGTTGCTTTTTTCACTAATAAATAATTCATCTTCTATGTTCACTGTGTTCCTGAACATGGCTTAATGCTCATTGCCAAACTCATGAATATTTTCTTATGTACTTGATTAAATTAAGATTATGAAACTAGTTGTCTCATCGGCTAAGTCATTTTTCATAGCATGATAGACTGGCCTGGATTGAAAAAGACCACAATTGGCTCATCTAGCTTCAACCCCCCTGCTATGTGCAGGGTCACCAACCACCAGACCAGGCTGCCCAGAGCCACATCCATCCTGGCCTTGAATGCTTCCAGGGATGGGGCATCCACAGCCTCCTTGGGCAACCAGACTGTTCCAGTTCGTCACCACCTTCACCTCCTCCTCCGAGTATCTAACCTAAACTTCCCCTGTCTCAGTTTCAAACGATTCCCCCTTGTCCTATCACTGTCTACCCTCTTAAACACTTGTACCCTCTCCTGTTTATATGCTCCCTTCAAGCACTGGAAAACCACAGTCAGGTCTCCCCAGAGCCTTCCCCAAGCTAAACAAGCCCAGTTCCCTCAACCTTTCTTCATAGGAGAGGTGCTCCAGTTCTGATCACCTTAGTGGTCCTCCTCTGGAGAAGCTCCACATCCTTCCTGTACTGGGGGCCCCAGGCCTGGACACAGCACTGCAGATGAGGCCTCACAAGAGCCGAGTAGAGGGGGACAATCACTTTCCTCTTCCTGCTGGCCACCCCTTTTTTTAATGCAGCCCGAAACTCAGCTTGGTGTCATCTGCAAACTTGCTGAGGACGCACTTGATATCAAGTTTTTAACCAATTTTTAAACAGTACTGGATAGAAAAAGGTAGAATACCCATTAGGGATGTAACAAGTAGTGCCTAACTTTAACATTGCAAATAATACACAGCCTGTACTTGTGATGCAGAGTAATTTTGAGTAAATTGAACTTGGTAGAAAAGTCCTTCAGGTGCAGAATCAGTACGTGCTGCTCAATACTCTGTATTCTGACTGGTCAAAAAAAAAAAAAAAAAAAAACAAAAAAAAACTTTTATTCAAAACTGAAAAACTTGAAAACAAGTTTGTCCTTTCTGGGTTAGACACATTCAGGCATGGACTGAGCAACTTTATTAATGATAAGCATTGTTATTTTTTCTGTATTGTCTTTGATTTTCATGGTATAGTATGTATTATCAACAATATAGTAGCAAAATGCAGTGCCAAACATAGATCTACAAAGTGTCTAATGCTTTCAGTAGCATATCTCTTTTTCAGAAGTATTTTGAAATATATTTCTCTAAGGATTTTCAGAACACTTCTCTGTAACTCTGAGGCCCTCTGTTAGAAAGGCACAAAATCTCAATGTACTTGACAAGCTTTGAGAGTGACTTTTGGAATTTTTTTCCTTTCTGATATGGAATTGTGATGTAACCTCTAGAGAATCTGTACTAAGAAGTATCTTGGAGCAAATTCAAATTCAATGTTTTTTCTCGAATTCAGAAAATATCTTTTTCTATGTTTTTCATTACCATTACAGATAATTCTGCCCCAACCAATTGTACAGATAATTGGCATGGAAATAACTGTGTTGCTTGTTGTTTTTTTTGTTGTTTTTTGTTGTTTTTTTTTTTTTTTTTTTTTTTTCTGAGAAAGAATATAAGTGCATAATACGTGGAGATGTAATTCTCTAATGGTCTATGAAATCCTTTAGGTTGTTATATATGTTTCATATTTGTCTAAAACAGGCTTGGTCAGCATGCCACAGTTACCATGCAGTCTGAGCAGCCCTTTTAACATCGTGAGGTCTTGTTTCTTGTTTCTGTTTTTCAGTTTCATATAAACTGACTTAAAAATCATTTGAAACTAATGTTTGATGTGTGTAAATTAGTGAACAAAGATGAAGTATATTGTGAAGTTTTTCTATATCTGTGTTTGACTTCCAAAATAGCCTATGTTTTCCATTTCTCCAAAGAGCTCTGACTCTGAGCAGTCTGTGAAAAGGGTGAGCATATCTTTAAGGTATAAATACTACAGTTTACAGTAGATAGAGGAGCTCTGGAAGCTCAGCAGAAAGCTGGGCTGGACTGTGAGCCTGAGTTTGCTCTTAGTGAGCTTTCAGTACCTGTATATGTCATTTAGTCTTTTATTTACCTGTTGTTTTGGATTTTAATGACTGTAATTGAAGCAGCTAATTCCAAAAGAGGTTATTAAGTAAATAAATTAATCAGATTGCATTTCATGGTGGTATAGTACTTTAGTAGAGAAATATCATCTTGATTATTATTTTATAAATAGTTCATGATATCTGACTGTTTACGTCTGTATTCATGAATATATTAACATTCAGGAAAAGTATTTTAACTGATTTATGAATGTCTAATTCCATTTTTTTTTTTTTTTTTTTAAATTAGATAATCATGCTTTTTCAGTACATTGGTTTGGTTTCAGAACAGACGAATGCATTATATGGAGAAGTGAAACTGTTTTGTTTAAAAAAAAAAATCTCTCTCTGCTGTTGTTTGCTGGTGTTTATACTTCACAGCTCACTGAAATGCTGGGCTTCACTATCTTATCTAAAGAGAATAATAGATGATAAGTTTACTTTGAATCATGTTATTTATTATGATCTCATGAATAAGCTCAGCTTCCTTCTTACTGTCCACAAGCTATGATAACTGAATAAATAAGCTTGTAATTCATCCCTTGTATTTAGTGGTTTAGCAAAAAAAAAAAAAATGGTTATGGTAGATGCTATATGTGAAACCTTTTCAGATACAAATAGATCAATATGTGTTAGTATAGAAATATATTTAATTAGTTATTATAGAATAATAATTAAAAAAACCAAAAGAATTGATGAATTCATACTCTAATACTATTTCACTATAGATCATTTACTGTTGAACAAATATTTAAGAATATATTGGTATTTAAAGTTGCTCGTATTTTCTGTGAAGTTTTGAAAGTACTTATTTGCCTGAGCCCATGAAAACTTATGAGAATGAACAGCTGTGAGTTTTGGAAAAATCTTTGTGCTCATCGGTTGTGTTTTGCTTTAAAAATAGACCCGTATCATGTATTCACAGAAGTCTATTAAGCAGTCAATTGTATACTGACTTCTAAATGAAAGCTACAGCTTTTCAAATATTTTGTTTCAACAGCCTTTCGTATTACTTAGTTACTGTTGTCTCTGTACACATCAAATAGCACAAGAAAAAAGCATTCTAATCTTGACAGTTCAATATATTTACAGAGAAATTTGGAGTTAATTCTCTGTTTAAGGGCTTTTGGCAAAGTCAGCAGTAAAAAATAATTTTAATTTTGACCCAAAACAGAATAAGATGAGACAATAATAATAAATAGATAATCAGCACGGCTATTGCACGATGAGTGGCAATCTGCATAGCAAACTGGAACTCCTCCAGCCCCCCCCCCCCTTCCAGTCTATCTATGGTACGTGCTGTAACCTTACCGCACTTTGAGTTCTTTCAAAGAAGCTGACGTGGAGTGAACAGTCAATCCATTTTGCTATTACCTTTATGAAAGGTGCAGTGCACCTTGAGAAGAGCATGTCTGACCCAATTTGATCTTTCATTTCTAACACCACAGCTTGCTGACTTTCTAAAGGATACTCAAGAAAGGCTTATTAGCAGATGTTATCACTGGAATCACCTTTTCTGAAATAAGGAGTGACAAAACCATCTGTTCATTTATTGCTTGATAACTTAAGCTTCCGTGTTGTCCTGGAAATCCTGCTGATAGATCTATCTCCATGTTGTCACGTAGCATTGATCTGTTTGTAGTGGATTTTTGTGGAGCAGAACAGACAGAAATGGAAAACAGGGTATTTTAAGACTTCTCTATAGCATGGGTAAAATTTTCTGTAGAACAGAAGTAAAATAGTGTCATGAAGCCCATTGAATGGAAGTGAGGCAAAATGAAGCAGTGAACCCGTATTTGAAGTTCATTGAAAACATAACTTACATTGGTTGGTTTCTGTAGCTGTAGAATGTGTGTATTAGTGATTAATGAAGAACTTAAATGCTACTGATGAGTGTACAGGAAAACAAGTCGTATGACTTTAGAAATTCTTTCAAAATAGAAAGCAAACACTGAAATCTCTGTAGGGAAATAATTGACCTTTTTAAGATGTGAAGTCTAGAACAGAAAGATTTAAGAATGCCACTTTGTAATGAAGCAGCTGTAACAGCTTAACTGGTAACTTTTTACTGATAGCATGTGAAATCTAAACAGTTTATCACGATTGATAATGAATATACATAGGTCAGCTTGGAAAGCAACTGGTATCCTAGGCTCCATCAGAAGAGGGGTGGCCAGCAGGGGGGTGATTGTTGCCCCTCTATTCTGCTCTTGTGAGGCCCCATCTGGAGTACTGTGTCCAGGTCTGGAGCCCCCAGTACAAGAAAGACTGAGAGCTGCTGGAGAGGGTCCAGAGGAGAGCCACAAATATGATCAGGGGACTGGAGCACCTCCCCTATGAAGACAGGCTGAGGGAGCTGGGCTTGTTCAGCCTGGAGAAAAGAAGGCTGTAAGGTCACCTCATTGCTATCACTTTCACTATCTAAAGGGAGCCTACAAACAGGAGGGGGAATCAACTCTTTGAAAGGGTAGATAAGAGCAGGATAAAGAAAATGGTTTTAAGTTGAGGGAGGGAAGATATAGGTTGGATGTCAGGGGGAAGCTCTTTATAGAGGCAGTGGTGAGGTGCTCATAGAGGCTGCCAGAGAGGTTGTGGATGACCCGTTTCTGGAGGTGTTCATGGCCAGATTGGATGGGGCCCTGGGCAGCCTAGTATAGTATTAAATGGGGAGGTTGGTGGCCCTGCATGTGGCAGGGGGATTGGAGATTCATGATCCTTGAGGTCCCTTTCATTGAGGTCCGTGGCTATGCTGTGATTCTGTTGTTCCAAAGGCGGTTTCTCCTATTTATTTCCATGGAAACTATAACAGATACCAAGGGCACAATAACACTATTTGATAGAGCAAATTCTCAGCTGTAAAACACTATTCTTCCACAAAGTCTCTACTGTTAACTGTGCGTTTTCATGAGCAGTGAATGAAGCCTGTACACAGTGCTTATAACAGTCTGCACCAATGAATGTGATTCAGTATTTCACAGCTGCTATGATGAGGAAAATGTTGCCCATGCAGTTCAACTTTCACTGGCCCAAGCAGATGGAAGTCAGGAGGTGCCATATCTGGACTTCACGGTGGCTGTGGTAGGACAGTTCTGTTCAGATCAGCAACGTGCTCCATGATCCTCAAACTGGTATGGGGCCTGGCACTATGGTGTAAGAGAAAGGTTGTCGTCATGGAATCGTGGAAAGCAACAATTCAGTTTTGTTTTCCCATCAGGTTATATCATAACCCAACAAGCATTTGTTTGTGCAAAAAAACTCAGTGGTGTTCTGTTACTTAAATGATGGTTGACTGTTTTGTTGTTGTTTTTGTTGTTTTTTTTGTTCCATTCCGACTGTGTGCCATTAGAATTTGCATGTTGAGTTTAATGTACGTCTTCATCTTAAGTTCTTTCGGCAGTGTCAGCAAATAGTATTAGCGAAAAGTGTGAGTACATCTGTAATATATTTATTTGATGTTCTGCATTAGAAAGAGGAATAGTATCTGAAAACAGCAGCAGTTTTCATGTACATCTTACTAATCTCTGTAATTTTGTGTACTTCTCTGTAAACCTCTGACACTTTTGACTCCGTGGTTTGGAGATAGATTTACCTGCAGTGGAGCAGGTAGGATATCAAAAGTGCTTTTGGAAATAAATAAACTTTCATTAGTTTTCTATTTAGGGAATAATTTGAATACATGAAATAAATTTGAAATCTTTAGGAATATTCCATTTGAGTATTTGTAATGAGTTTCTAATTACAATTAATCTGTTTTTTTTTTTGTTTGTTTGTTTCTTTTTTAAGTTTATGGTGATTGGTAGTCTGCAGTATTAAGGGTAACCAAAGCAAGAATGAAGTCTTCTGAGTCACTGAGACTGTTGCCATCTTTTTAAAGGTTCCAGGTTTTTGTTTCCAAGTTCAGGATGGAGAAAATATTTGGTATATCAGAAATTTTGAAAGACAGAACAAGTGTTTGTCGTTAATCTTTATTTTGCGATGTTATCATTTCCTGTGTTGCACATGTGAAATCATTGTGGCTAGGAATACTGTGGAAAATAAGCTAGAGACACTTTGGTAGCACAGCAATTACGTCCTGTTAAAATGATCACTGCATATCTACTTTGCAGTTAATATGCTATTATGTGAAGTATGAATGTATAAATGATTTCTCTAAACTGATGTGGAACCTTCAGGAAGATGCAGAGAACATTAGGATAACTCCCTCCATTTAATCTTGCATGAAGGATGAACAATTTCCTGTAGTTAGAAGTACAAAAGCGTATTGACCACACGTAACTAACAGAGCCTTGCCAAATGCTTTCAGACTTCGTTGCAGAACTGGGAATATACAGTTGCTGAAACATGTTTAGGGGAGGATGTTTAAATCTCTCAGAGAGGATAGGCTGGGTTTGGGGTGTGCTGAGCTGTGAGCTGTGCTGCTGTGCTTTGTTATCCTGTTCCAGGTGTGACAGTAGATGGCAAGCCAGGGTTGGGTCTCAGCACAAATTCGTCTGTCAAGGCTGATATGAAAATGGTGAAGGTGATAGTTTGAAGGAGAAGGAGAGTGACACATTTCTGTTCTATGCTGCTGCTTATTTGTCTGCAAATGTCAGAAAGCCGCAATCCTTCCTATGATATTACAGTCTTATGATCTTATCCTGCCAGAGCAATGTCTGTGTGTGTCCATGAGCGTTGCGTGTTTCTTTGGTAACAGAGGGTACAGGCAGATAATGGCAAGCAGTCAAATCCCCTTGGCTTGCTTATTTGCTGCTTGTTAGCAGATAACTGACCATGCGTGTGTTCCTAGCCCACTGAAGCTGCAAAGTAGAAATTGGTCATGTATACTGTCCTCAGCACAAATTCAAGCCTTTCAGTTTGGCTCTGAGCCAAGTAAAAATGGTTTAATGGAGTCCAAAATGCATGTCCAGAATACACTGTTCTGTCATTTCTAGACAGCTTTTGTTCTGTGCCCTCAAGCTTTCTGCTTAGGTCATAACATGGCATAATTCTTCTGTGGACGTAAAGACAAATAATTCATGTAAACAAAAAGTGGGCAATGTTAAAGAATAAGTTCAGGAATCCTGCGTTCTATTTGTGTTCTAACAAGGTATAGCTCCTGTCATTCATGTTGGGGGACAGTGGTTCTCTTTTCTGTTAGATGGGTAGTTAAATGACCCTCAAATCCTGCATATGTTCCTTTCTGTGCATGGAATTTACTGTTGCTGAATGACTTTTTTTTTTTTTTGTCCTCACTTTGCGCAGCCCATCTTATTGCTATGTAAATGATTTCCCATGTTGCCATCTGACAATCCATTTTTTACTTAGTCAGTATTTTCTAGTTTTTATTCTTTTTGTATAAATTAAGAGGTACTTTTTGTAGTGGGATCTGAAGAGAAAGCAATGGTGAAGTGGTCTGCAAATCTGAGAGTTGATACCATGAATGGTAAACTGGTGAAAGATGGCTGTTTCAGAGAGGTACTAAATGAGTTTGGCAGAAAGGTTTTAGCAAGAGAAATAGGAAAGGGAAGTAATGGAAATAATAGAAGATATTTAAACATTATGAAGCTAGCCTGATTTGGAGATTTGCTTGAAACATAGAAAAAATTAATAGAAGTCTTATTTTCTACAGTTATTTCTAATTTAAAACCCAACTAATTTCTCAGAAGCTTGTTTCAACAATACAGTTAGGAGGATGAGGACTCTGGAAAAGAAATTTATATTTTTATTACATAGTTAAGCAAAGCATGTTTATATAATGCATCATAACTTTAACTATAAGGTATGTACATTAAATACATAATTTTAGGTATATGTTACACACATACATTTGAACATGCTTTGCTTAAAACATCAGTACATTTTGCTGAAGACTGCCTTTGTCACTGGTTAGTTTGACGAGAAACAGTTTTATTGTGTTGCAGTTGAGCAGTGCATGAAAAGAGTTCAAGGAATCCTCTTTGTATGCATCTTCTGGAGGCATACTTTTCTTTCCCATCTCTTTTTCTTTATTTGTTTCTTTATCTTCTTTGGCTCAGTTGGACTTAGGTGCATGCTCCCAGGTAGAATTTCGCCACAGCCTTCACAGAGGAGCTTTCTGTTTGGTTTTCTCTGCCTTAGTTTCCTGAGAGGTGTTGTATTAATTTGTTTGCGAACAGGCTAAGAAGACAATGTACAATTCTGCTGTTTGTTCCTGTATCTTTCATATTTATCCACTCAGTGTGAGCTCTTTATTCTAGAAAATAGTTTTTGTGTGAATGTGCAGCATCCAGCAGCACAGACTTCCAATCAAGCAGTTCCAGAGGTTAGTTGCCACCTTCTTTCCTATCTTGCTCCTCATTACTTTTTCCCTAAGAGAACTGGAGATGTTTAAGATTTGTCTGGATGCTTATTTCTAACATAGCTTTCTGGTCTCCAGTCACGAACAGACTGATATCAAATAATGTGTACTGTTGTTACTCGTGGTATTTTGTTAATGAAATGTTATAAGGCAGACCTGCCCTTAGTCATATGGGTGTTGTAGTAGATGAGACTCACATGTCAAACTTGTCTGTCTGAGCCTTTAGATTCTTGTACAGCCGCCATAATAAGGCAGTGAGTATCTTATTAAATTAAGGGGGAAAAATGTTTACCTTCTGTTCTTCTTCTGTGGATCACTGAAAACATGGGAAAATCCTATGTTCTGGAATCTTAGACAAGGGGGCAGTTTTACTGTCAAGGTTAGAGGTGAGCCCTGTTCTTAATTCATTGTCTTGCAAGGAAATTTTTTTAGTAAAATCATAGTGAACAGTTATGGCTATGTTATTTGCCCATCACATACAAAAGGCTTACTTAAACAGTCTTTTTAAAGCCTGTGTGTTGTGCTATTAATTGCCTGGATATGTATATGTTAAGAGAGAGTTTGTTTTTTTTCTTAAGTCTGAACAACTTCTATTTATAACAAAGGAAGGAAAAACAGGAGGCACCATAAATTCAGTATGTGGTTGTGAAACAGCACCTGTCTTACATAGCAAAGGTGGAGAAGACTTTGGAATAATTTTCTTGCTTTTCACATTTAATTTTTCACTTGGTGCTTTAAAAGACATCTCAGATAGTAGATAGTCTCAAGGGCTTGTTGGGTTCCTCTGCTGGTTTAATAGTGATCGTGACACTTGTAAAGTGCGGCACTGAGAGAATTAGTGAACTTGGAATGAAGGAAGGAAGGAATGATCAATTATTCACCACACGCCATCGACTACAAGAAGCGGGATTGCTGCCTGTCTCTCTCCTTTTCTTTCTTCTGCACACACAAACTCAGCTTCTGCTGTTTGTGCAATTACATTATTTTCATTCAAACAATCTTTAGAGAAACCTGTTTATTTGAGTCTGCTGGAGCATTCATCATTAGGGTGTTGCATCAAGTGTCCTTGACATTCACTGCTCCATGCCTCCTGCATCTTCCTCTTTAATTATGTTAATACTTGTGATAAAGCAACAGAAAGACCTGACTGATTTTTCTAGAAAGAGTGGACTGAATCCTAATTCGATCACTCTTAGATTGTTTTTGGCCTATATTTCTTCCTTTCTTTCTAATCTTTTGTACTTAAACCAGATTTCCAAGGATAGGAATATTCGAGCTTTCAGGTTTTTATATGATAGCAAGATTTCTTTTTTTCTGCATTTCTAAATACTCCTAACATGTGAAAAGGAAGAATTTTTCTTACTTTGAGCTATTATTAAGAATATTCTTCTAAGCTGAGAGAGAAGTTGTATCAAGAACTCCACAATTTACTTGTTGGATGGGGATTCTAGATAAAAATAAAACTTTTTTTTCATTTTAGTCTGCAAGATCACATCTTCTTAATAATTTTATTTATTGTTGTTTGATTATCGAAAGATTGCATTTCCATATTTTACAAGTGCACTGGTTTGAAAATCACTCAATTGCTGATTGTTGTGAAGAGTTTATAGATTCTGCTGAAGCAATAGCTTTCGTGAGGAGCTTGAAAATGAGGCAGGAGAACTGTTGCTGGAACTCAGAGCTGGAAAAAAAAAAAACCACCACCAACAACAAAAAAAAGAACAACCTGAAGCTAGAGTCAAAGGTAAAATTTGTGCTTCTTGTCTTTGTATTAAGTAAGAACACATTTTGAATTTATTGTTGTCCTGGCATCAGCCGTAACAGCATTAACAGTGCACTGATGTTTGGTTACTGTTGTATGATGAGGGCGTGCCTGGGATGGCCGGGCCACTCAGCAGGAAAGAGCTGCTGCCCCTTATTCTGTGTCACTGTGAAGCCTTCTTGCCTTTTTACTTTCACTTATGGGGCACGTCTCACCTTTCCCTGCTTAGCACTTGCGTGTTTGACATTATCATAGGAAGGAGGTAACTGTGTTGTTCTTGGATTTTGTTTTTTCACTTTTTTTTCTTCCAATCAGCTAGAAACAATGGATTAGTTTAACTTGTCTTTTTTATATGTTGTTTTGCAGACAGTTTTTGCATCCTTTTTCTAGTATAAAGTTTGGATTAGAAAATGTTTTGGGGCACCCATTTATACTGAAGTCTAAAATAAAAGAATTGCAGCGTCAGGAGTTATACGTCTCTTGTGAATATATTGCAACTACGTTGCTTTAGATTCTTTTTATGTACCAGGGTTATCACAGTAGCATTTCATACCATAGTAACTGGTATGAAATGGAATTGGAAAGAGCGCTAGTCATGGTTATCCTGTTGCTATCAAGCAATAGTAAGATTTCAATATAAAAATGATCTTAGTTCAATAAATTTGATTCAATCCTCTGTTAATAATCAGACTTATTTGTAAAAACATGTTTCAGAGATGAAATTGACATCCCCTTGTGATCTCTAGCAGAAGCCCTGTAATTTAGAGTGCAACTGTTTCTGGGTGGCTAAATTGAAGCTCAAGAGCACTGTCTTCTGAGAGCCACCAAGTATGCTGTGATCAAAAACTGGCAAGCAGCATCACTTATTTCTGTTCTGCACTTTAGAACAAGGAAACATAAAGAAAATGTCTTGACAGGAAATCTGTTGTGAAACTAGGGAAAAAAAAATAACCATTCTGCTGCTTCTTGGTCCCATGCCACCAACTGTAGAGCAGAGTTTCATTGGTGACGTCAGGCACAATTCTTGAATTGGTGTAAAATATGGCATACGTTTTTTGTAACATTTGTTTAAGGGGTAGCTGGGAATGAGTAGAGGGGAATGTACATCTGTCATCACACCTCATCAACTTACTGAGTATTCTGCTATGCTCTGCTTTTGTGTGAGATAAATTCCTAGAATTTGCTGACATCGTTATGGTTTTCATAACAGAATGCAATGTATGTATTAACATAAGTGGTTCATTGTGTGGCAGTGTTCTGAAGAACCCTAATGGTTTATTATAGTTCATAATTCTTATTAGGGATATTAGCTTTAAAACAAGACAAGTCTGTTTGTGTTTTTCAGTGTATGCTGTACTTAGCAAGAGATGTCAGGGATAAATTGATTTCTGATCCTTGATTTGTATGGATTAGTAACCATTGCTGCGAAATGCCTCAGGTCACATTTAGAATGCAGAGAAATAAAGAAAACTATTGGGATGCTACTGCGTATGAATTGCAGAATTTGTTTGGCAAAGACAATGTAATGAATCTCCACAGTAAGCTATGGTCTGCAAATGGTCATATCCATCAATAGGTGATACTTTTTAAAATTTACTTTACCCTTTACAGTGCCAGAACAAGAATGTATCAAGGAATGCTTGCTCTGAGCATTTTAAAACTAGTCTAATGGCTTTTCTTCTAAAGGAAGTATTTTGGAAGCTGTTCTAAAGGTTGATACTACCCCTTAGAGGTAAATGAAAGGATGCAAAAGGCTTAGCAGAAAGATGCTCTGAAGTCATTTTCCCTTATAAGTGTCCAAGATTTTTCTTATTACTCTATTCCTCATGCCTTGTCTATTGACATCAGGGGGATTTGAATATTCTGTGAAGCTAGTTTTTATTGCTGTTCATGCCTTCTTTACAGATGTATTAATCTGTGTCTTAAAGGCTAAACTATCATCTTGGAATTTTTTAATCATACCAGGATTCTCAACAAAGGAAGTGGTGTTAAAATGTACATATTTCACTATGAGTGAATGTGAGAATCCTTCTCTGTTTTTTGGCTCAAAGCTTGCTTCCTGAGGTATTTCTTGTGATAAGACTCTGAGTGATTTGTTGAGGAGGCAACTAATGGGTGCTAACCGTGTGACAATGGATATCGCCTTGGGAACATTTGAAAGCCCCTTCCCCCAGAACTGCTTGCTCTGTAGAAGAGCAGATGAGAATGCTCAGGAGTGTTTACTGGCGGAAGATCTGGCCTGTGACAAAACAGCTCCAGCTAGGTATGGGAAAATTGGGGAACGATACCATCGTGTCCTGTGAGAAACAGGATGCAGATGGGTACCCCTGCTCCCTCTTATCTGCTGGCAAGGCCCGGAAGATGGGAACAAAGGAGTTTCTGCTGAGATCCCAGAGCCAGAAGCTGCCACTCAAAGGAGAGCTGACTCAACTACTTTGGATTTGAGCTGTCACTCCAAAGATAGCTGACTTCACCACTTTGAAACCATTGAAAAGGGGCCATCATCACCATAGTCATTGTGCTTCGTCGTGCGTCGTCCTTCTCACCATCGTCGTTGGCAACAGGACAACTCTGCCTGACGACCCACCGCTACTGAAGATCAAAGACGGAACTACAAACCACGCTGGACCCATGGTGGTGACTATGTCCCTCTTGCTGCCTATAAAGACTCCTTGCTTCTTCTTTTCTATCTTTTCTATCGCCCTCCTTCCCTTTCCCCATTACCCTAATTCATAATAGTGTCCGTCCTCTCCTTCCCCATTTCCCTAATTAAGATTTGTAATAAACTGGTCGGACCAACATTTGAACCGTTGCTTCTTAATCTCACGCCGAGTATATGGATAATAAAAGAACCTCCTCTCCCTCCTATAAATTGGAGCGAGACAGTGAAGTGGAAAGATTTAAAACTGAGCAGCTCACCTTAAGTTGGAGCGGGGCTTAGTGCTGCTGGCTACTCAGGACCTGCTCTGTGCAGACTTCCTGATGGTAGAGATCTGGTTTGGAATAACTGGCAATGTCAAAGTGGAGATCAAACCTTTGGATGTGGAAATGATTTAGAAACATGAAAAATGCAATCATTAGGCTGTAAATCCTTCTGGTGCTATCATAGCAGTTAGAGAAATCTAAACCGAAAATATGTTTAGTTTGTTTCCATGTTTAACCCCAATTACCCTTTGCCAGGGAGTTCTTTTTAACATTCAATTCCTCATCTCACTTTTTAGCTTCTGAAGGCCTTATTTTTCCCCCACTACATAAATTGCAGCAGGTGCACAGAATAGAAGACATTACAATTAAATGTAATCAAATATTTTAGGCACTAATGAACAGCTCCAGGAAAACAAGTCAAAAGGAAAAAAAAAAAAAGCCTTTAAGTGAGAGTGAGTGGATTTTCAAACACCCAAGGCACCATAGGGCCAATTAAGGGAGTCAGACATCAGGACACATACTCGCATTAATTATCTTTGAGTTCGGGGAAATAAAAAATAAAAGCAACAATTATCATAATAAATCTCCACACATTGCTTGTAAGTTGTGCTAATCTACAAAACACCTGGGTTTTGGAGGTTTAAGGCATGAAAGTGAATACTTAATCAGTGAGTACCAACCTCACACAGCTAATAGAAGGGCGCAGTTTTGCTGTGATCCGCTGGTCAGAGCAGGACTGGGCTGGGGGCTCAGCCTTCCACAGCTGTATTCAGTACAGCTCCCACATAAAGCACTGCAGACCAGGTTCAGACTGGAGAGTTACGAAGTCTATGCTGCTGGGGATGTAGATTTTCCCTGCTATCTTTTACTCTCTTTTTATTGTTATGCCCCTAATGGAAATTTTCACAATGGGAGTATCAATCTCAATCTATTCTAAATACCTAACAGTCCATTTAATCCTCCTTTCTCTAAACTCAGAAGGAATCGAACTGGAAGGACAAATATTTCATGAATCCTGTAAGAGTTTGCTTAAATGTGTGGATAGAAGAAAAAGCAAGAAACATAAAGGACAGAATTTTTTCTTGAAACATGTACTTAAAAATTGAACTTTGCTTGATCCAATTGCAGACTGTTCATACAGAAAATGTAGGATAATGGTATACTTTGGGTTGTTGGTTTAGCGTTAGGTAAAAATAATATTTCTGTTTTTCATTGGAGTATCATGTGGCTGTTCAGTTACATCTGGAGAGTAAATGTCTTTCACTTCCACAAGAAAAAAAGCCCTAAATGAACAAGATGAGGTTTAAATTTCTCATTCGTATGATGTTTAAATACTAATTAGTCCTGATTAGTCTAGATTGAAGAAGGAAAAATTAAGTGGTTTATTTACCCACTATTTCCTTTCCCTTCATATCTGATGGAATGCCAAGATGGGTCATTCACATACTGATGGATTCTAATTGCCAGTATTTCAGTTTTTCATGTATTCACCTTCAATAAGTAGCACTTAAAATGAATGAAATGAATAAAAGAGTGAATTGTTTCCTGTCTTGTCCTTCTAGTCAACTGCCTGTTGTGAAATATTTAAAAGACAAACTTCTCTTATTTATAGTGCATGCGTACATATGTGGAAGAAATGGATGCATCATGTGTCAGAGCATCTCGTTATTAAACTTAGAGGTTCTGTGATCCTTTTTAAGTGGCTATTTTTTGAGACTTAATATGGACATTGCAATTTGGGGCCTGCATTTTTTAAATTATTTTTTACTCTGATGCTATAATACCTGTAAAAGCTCTGCTTGTCAGATATCCTTTTTTGTGAACTTAGATATATTTGTTTCAGAATTCTATAGCTTTATGACTGGGTAAATTCTGATGGAAAGAATTTTAGGTTTTAGATCCTCTGACATGAGGAAAGAAACTAAAATCATTCTCACTTGATGAGTGCTTGAACTGCAAATGGTGAGAGCAATCATTCTTACTACTTCAGGGTAAGTGTGGCCTCTGCTTAGTGTTTGCAAAACTCTTTCTGCAAAACCTGGTTTCAAGCTGTGAGCTAAAAGGGAGAAAAAAACACAAAATAATATCCAGTGTGGCAGATGATGGGCTGCCGGGAATACTGTCACTAAAGTATTCATAGGAGTTAAGCCTTACCTCAACATGCAGTCTTGTGTAGCTCACTGCTCAGGGTGTGAGATTTTGGGGTACTTTGATAACTGTGAATGGTGCAAGAATTCACTAAGAAATACGTGGAGCAGCAGCCAAATAAAGATAGCAATTTAGTTAATAAATTACTACTTATTGACAACTGAATAGCCACCTGCACGTAGTTCTTTATTTTAACTTCAAGAAGGTATGTTTTCAAAGATCTTTACAGGCAGTTTAAAAAATAAAATTTGAGCCCCAACCTTTAACCTATTTTTACATCAGTTGTATACTTAAAATGTATGCATAGTCTGTCCTTTTCATAATATGTTTTTTCCACAATGATTATAGAAGCTTGTTATTTTTTCTAACTGCTATGAACTTTTAATTTCTAAAATGTTTGCTTTATACTTTAATAATTGTTAATGTGAAACTGTCCTGGGTTGCACCAAAAGAGGGGTGGCTAGCAGGTCGGGGTACAGTGTGTTGTCCCACTCTACTCTGTCCTGTGAGGCCCCATCTGGAGTTTTCTGTTCAGGTCTGGGGCTCCTGACACAAAAAAGACGTGCAGCTGTTCAAACAGAAGGGAGACCAACTTTGTATGGTATTACAGTGACAGAACAAGGGAGAACGATTTTAAATTAGAAGAGGGGAGATTTGGGTTAGGTATTCTGAGTGAAGAATTTCCTCCTGGAGTGGTGCTAGAACTAGGCCCGTTCCAGTCCAGGACATTCCACGATTCTGTTATTCTTTTTATTTTATTTGGAAACTTCCTGATTTTTTTAAACTAGAATGATGAACAGGTAAGGATAAAGGAGATGGGCCAGTAACAGATCAGCCTGCAATTTCCCTGACCTGCATGGCCTGAGGAAGAGAAGGATGTTGGGTAGCTGTCTCTGTTTTCTGACTTGCTTAGGAAAAAATATTCATGTGAACGTGTGCTTGTTCAGTGTAGAAGTAAGCAAAAAGAAAGAAACCATGAAGAAGAAGACATGTTTCTGTCTGCCTCTGGTATATTACATCTATTTAAGTTAATGAGATTATAGTTTGTGCCCATTCCTTAATTACACTTCTGTTTAAATATTTTTTTCAAACAGTTGTGCCTTACGAAGTCCCTGTATTGTTTCTGAAGAAGGTGGATGTTACTCCTATTAATGTTTTGAAAGTGCAGCAGTTGAAACTTAATGTTCAGATTTGTTTTGAGTTTTTCTCTTGTCTCAGGCTCAAAAAGATAAATAAAAACAAATGTAGATTTTCTGTTGGTACAGGAATAAGGTCTAGCTCTAGTCCTTATTCCCCTGCTGTAGGATGATAGCATGGGAAATAATGTTGAAATTAGCAAAAACATTGGAGTTAACTGAGTGGTTATTAGAATTCATATCTTTGGTCATTACCATTTCATATCAAGACTTGCTATTTAAGCAGAATTTGTGCTTGCTTTTTGTGGCCCGATTTCCTTTTCTCCCCCCTTGCTTTCTGATATTCTAATTAATAAAGGAAAGCTTCCCCACAGTATGGTTCTATATAAGTTAATTCGTTTTCTGTCTCCTGAACTATGCTTTTTTTTATAGTTCTGCATCACCTCTGTAATTCATTATCAAATAAAAGCCTATAAGCTCTTTATATGCAGGTGTACAATTATGAGCACTGTTTTATAGTTGATAGCATTAATGTTTGAGTGCTGGAGTTGATAGATTTGATGCTGATGAGGATTTACTATGGAGAGATCTTTATTAACAGTGTATCCAAACATAATGAAAAATGATAAACTTAGCATCTTGTGCTGTTTGCTTTCATTGAGATTGCTGCAAAACTTGAGCAAAGTTTTTTGTTGTTTTTTTCTTGCTCAAGCAAACAGAGTTATTCAAATCCTGCTTTTTGCTGGAGTGGGGCTACAGCTCAGGAAGAGCATCTTTTCATTTGATGATGATATTTTTTTAAAACCCTCTCCTTGCTTCCCCTAGTAACTGTGTCATTCTCCCCTCTCTGTGCTATTTCACATACACTTTCTTCTAATAATGTGCAACGGTATCTTGCTGGTGATTTCACTGCTGATCTTTGCTCTAACAGGAACAAAAATCCCTTTGTTCCTATCAAAAAGTATCAGTAGCAAAGCCAGAGGCTGCCATTTGAGGAGTGCTCTAAATAATGAAATGTATTAAGGCAGTTTTCCCTTAGGATATTTCAGTTTGTGCATGTGTAATTTACAGGTATAGTGTTTGGGTGATAAGTGTTAGTAGTTCTCTCTTCTCAGGTCATTATTGTAGTTAAGTCCTATGAACATTGATTTTCAATACTAGCTGTGTTCTTTGCAAGCAAAGATCAGACCTATTAATCAGTTGTTTTTTTTAACTGCTAAGTTCTTAATATTCAGAAAATTATGGGCCTGTTCTGGGGATCGGATGGAGGTGAAGTATCATCTCTATTTGAAAACAGCCACAGACTTGCACCGATCAGAGAACGGAGATTTGAAGTGTACTATGCAATACAGGTTTTCTTTTCCTCTCAACTATTTTGGTATCTGCTGACTGCAACAATAATAATAAAAAAAGACAAATGCAGGCTGGAATCAAGTTATATGTCTTTTCTCCTTGATAGAGTAATATAATTTTTTGTATTCCTAATGCTGAAAGCATTTTTGATCAGCAATTTAATGTACGTTACGTAAGGTTTCATGGGAAATTTGGATCAAGGACATTGTTTATATGAAATGTATCACAATAAATTAGAACTTCTATTTGAAAACATCTATGGCTTTACAAAATCTGGCTTAAAACTTAGGCAGACTTTTGTATCCATTAAGTTGCATATGTAATAAATAGTGTGTAAACTCCACCACGCACGGAGCATGCATATTACAACCATTAGACAAAGTAAAAAATTTTCAACAATAGAGTAAGTGATGTAAATCTCTTATTCCCTCTTGAAGATGTCTTTTCACTTAAAAGCATTTTCACAATGATTTCTTGTTGGTCAATGGCAGTCTGACTAATGCTCCTTGGATATATTAAAGTTGTTTTAAAATAGAGTGTAAGGGACAGACAGAGACTACTAAAAATGAACTAGGAAAATCGTTCTAATAAAATGAGAAATCAGCTTTTAGAAAAGGGCATAGGAGAGCAGAAAGGTCTGGCAAATAACAGAATAAAAGCAATCTTAAATTTTTTTATGAAACTGTGCAGCTTGTTCATTTGAAGTAAGTGTCTCAAAGCGTCCTTTAAAAATATCACCAACTGCTAAAATCGAATACTGTCATTTTATCCTGGTAACCATAGGTTTCCTGATTTCATAATTGGCTTGGCTAGGGAGCTCAACTGTAGGGATTTTACCAGTAGCTGTTCTTATCAATTTTTTAATAAATCCCACAGATTGAGTACAGTAAATAATAAATTGCACAGTGCTCAGTAAGTCAATATTTAACTTAATATAGATTTTGGGAAACTAGCATTTTACATGCACATATTACTATAGTTCTTACTTAAATGAAAGGATAGGTTTTATTTACAAACGGGAAAGGGGTGAAATTTACAAGGTAATTATTTCAGTGTATTTTTTAACTTCAGCTTAACAGAGTATGAGATGGATGTGTACTGGCTGCAGGGAGCCCTAGATATTTTTCTGAAGGTAGATCTGAATCTTCAGATCCATCCAGTTGGTATCAGTTCCTATGGATGTACAGATTCATAAAGCAAGTGTGTGCACATATATTCACGCTGTAACTTCGGCATAATCGAAGCACGTTTAAGTACTTTTCCACAGAGAAACTTGAGGTATGCGTAAGGCTAACTAAATATTTTACGATTCGTAGGACTGAACTGTCCATCAGCTTGAGTATTCTTAAGATCTTTGTTTATGGACATATTGGAAAAGTGTACCTCTTTCGTCAGTAATTTAAAATATTTTTAATTGAAGTCTAATTAATCAATGCTGTTTATACACATGCATACATGCATATGTTACTTAGGTGCTAAACAGTCGAAGACGAGCGAATCAGGAACCATTGCCTGTTTTGATTTGCTTCTTTCTGGATAAAAAAAGAAACAACAAAACAACAAAGTTTTAATTGTTTTTCCAACTAAAAATTCCAACATTTGTTCTTCCAACTAAAAAATTCTGAAGAGTATTCCTGAATTATTTATTGACTTGATAACTTCACTGAGCATTTTTGTACAGTTTTGAAACACCAGAAAGGAAAAAACATGAGTTTTTTATGATGCTGCACATTCTGATGATTAGAATTGGAGAAGCCATGGTTACTACCCCTTATAGTGTCCATCATTCTTTCCTATTATTTCACGAACTGTAATTATTTCGGTATTTATGCTCCTTAGTGGGAGCATCATTTGAGTACTTCAAGAAGGAGAAAAAGGCAGCAAACACTTGAGAAAAACAGTCAAAGCTATCAGCTGAAGTGCTGACTTCCTGTAGTAATAAGATTTATGTGGTCTATCCCAAAATTTAGCTCTAAATGCATTGATCATATAGGTCTGGTCCTAATACAACCTGGTTGTAACCAAGGATGCTATTCCAGATGAATATGGGTGAATTAGCACTGTAGGAAGAAAAGAGAAAGATTCCATGAAGAGTACCAGGAAAATTAGAGTTCCACCCTTTCTGTTTGGAGACCCATTACTGAAAGCTGTATTTTAAAATGAGATGGTAAGGTAGGCTGTTACAAAGGGTTTTGGTGGCTGTCATTTTGGGGGAGAGTATTTGTATTTAGAAAAAAAAAAAAGTTGACTTTTTCAGAATGTTTTATTTCCTAAGTCTTCATTTGATAGTTTAGTTGGCACATCCTGCTAAAAGCAGAGCTCCAGAAGGAAAAGTAGATCGCACTATGGGATATAAGCTGAGGATGGCTCCTAATGGTTTCTACCACTACCTCCAGCTGTTTCTGCAATGTTGCATAGTGCTGTAAGGTTCTAACATTGTTATCATTATAGATTTTTTTTTCCAATAAATGTTAAAGGTATCTCCTCCTTAAATGAATATTATCAATCTGACAGTAATCTGAAGATAACGTGAGTTACAAGTCTGTCATTTCTCCATGGATTTTCATGCCAGGTGTATAACAAAGAAATTGTGTAACACCAGAAGCCTATAGTATCTAGCAAATTTTATTTCAGCTCATTCAATTTTTAGTTCTTGAGTTTGTTTTTATGTTTGTTAAGCTTTTATCTTTGGCCCAAAATTGACAAAAATTAATAATAACACTATTTTAGTTCTGCTTTCTGAAGTGAAAGAAGCTCTATACCAACATAGTTGTATCACTGGCCTAAGGGCAGTAGAGTTTATTTCAACCAATTAAAATAACAATTACTGTTAGAGAATCTAATAGGAGCACCCTATTCCTAGCTAGTCCGCATCCCAGACAGTATGATTAAAAACCTTCAGCTCCGAATGACTGTATTGTACTGGCTGCCCTTTCTCCAGAATAATATTTACAGTAATAGGATATAACACTCACAGCACTTGCATGGTGATTTTTTCAGTTTACTTGCTTAAAAACAGTATGCTAATTCATTCACTGTTGGGAGCTATAGTTGATGAGAAATAAACTGAAGTTTGATCTCTTTGGGTCACAGATTGTGACATATGTTTTGAGATGATGTGTAAAATCTTATCTTGACCTAGCTGAGTATGACTGCAAATGAAATGTTGACACTGAAAAATATTTCTTAAATACAGTGGTTGAAGTTTTGCATAAAATGTAGTGGAACATCTTTGCATCTACTTCTTAGTGTATACCTTGAGGTCCTGACTTGATTATTCCTTTGGATCAGTTACAATAGCTTTTGTTTGTTTGCCACCCTTATATTCGTGTTGATCCTTGGTTATGTTTAAGTTAAGTAAGATATTTACAGTTTCTTTCACATTTTCAAGAGACGAAAACATGAAAAATAACTAAAAACAAACAGAAGCTTTTTAAGGTTTTTATTAAGTTAGAGTAGCATGATTGAGAAAAAGGAACATGCCTCTTGTATTCAATTTCTTGATCCCCAGCTTCTGAAGGATCAAGATGATGTAAGTGATGTATATGCTGTTCTTTACTATTATGGCTCAATTCAGTGGTTGTATCATCTGCTTGTCTGAGAGGGAATGCTGTGTAGAGAAATCCGAAGGTTTGTCAGTACTCTGCTACCTTCTAGAATTTAGTAATTTTTCCTGTGAAGAACTGTTTCTAAGTATGGGTGTTACATGGTTGCTTTCTGTACTTAAAAAGTACTGGTTTGTGATTCTAGGGGAATGTTGATCTCTGACTCCATGTACTGTACGGAGACTGATGATTAAAAAAACAAACAAATGAATCAAAACCAAACAACCTACTTAGTTCTACAAATTCCATAAATGTGATCATTTCAATGAGCCGCGTTAAACTCATGTATTGTATTGAAATGGCATTCAAACGTGGATATTCTGATTCCTGGTACTTTTCTCTCGCTTTGCTGATGCTCTTGTAATGTATTGCCAATGCGGTTTGGGGTCTTCACTTCAGAAATCCAGAAGGGCTATCATAATCATATTTTTACTTCACAGTTTCGGAAAGATTTTATTCCTGTGACAATATGTAGGCTTTGAGTTGTTATTATTCTTTCAAATTCTGTTATTACTTGAGACACCTCAACTCTGGGTGTCTCTCTGTTTTCCAATCCCAGAAATAGGTTTAGAGGCTTTCCACAAATAACCTGAGGTCCCTTAATGTTAGGTCTAATATTGTTCTTCAACACTTTAAATGACTTCTGTGTTCACTTGGTGGTTCATGGAAAAAATTCTTAAATTCTGGTAGTTTGGATGTTCTTAATTGTTGAAACTAAACTGTTATTTGTTGGGTTTTTTTTTGTTTGTTTGTTTTTGTTTTTGTTTTTTTCTCTGACAGAGAACAACAGAAAAGAGGATCAGCATTGAATTTTACTCTAAGTTCCTTGGACAAAAATGCAGAATCATTTTAGTGATGCCAGTGCAATTACTGCTGTGTTCACACCTAGCTAACTAGCAGCAAGCTAATGTCTTTGAAATAGAGTATTGTTTTAATGATTGTTTTAATTATCTCAATTTTATTAGTCTCAAATTCCTTTCTGGTTTCAATGAAGCTAGTCCAATTTATAACCACAGTGTCTCAGCAACACTTCTGCCAACAGAAGTATTAAAAAAAAAATAGTAACACTATAGATCTCAAAAGGGTTCAATACAGGAATGATGATAATTGTTTCTTTAGAGGAGGAAAAAAAGGCAAAATGCACAAAATGATGGTGGTGGCCAATGATCCTGATATGATCAGGATCAATTTGTGTTATGCTGAGTGAGCATGGGTGGTAATATTTCTGAGAAGTGCAGACATCTTTTATCTTAAATATGAATGATTTATATAAAGGATTTTCATCCCTTTAACTTGATACACTTCTAGATGAGAAACAAAATTTTTAATCATCCTTAATTTTATGGGCCAATAGGGAAGTTATGTCATTTTAGGGTTTGCATTTGCTTTGCTTCTTAAAGAGGGAACGTAATTCCTAATATGTATGATAAGATTCTGTGTCTGTGTGATAGGATGGATACATACATTCTTTTTTTCTGGTGACTTGTAGCAAAAAGGCTCAGAGCACAATAGTGCTGGCTGCTAATAAGAGCTTGACTTGAATCATGGGACGAAGTGATTCTCTTGTTTTCTGGTGCAGCCCTGTGGATGTCAGTGATTTAATCCATTAAATGCAAATATTTTGTGGCTATAGGCACAAAAGTCTTCATGATTATATGAAATGAGATCAAGTGCTGCTGGGCAGGGAAGAGAAATCTGATTCTAGGTAAGTGCTTTTGAATGCTGTCAACAAGCTCCTCTTTTAAGTGGGAAGAGAATGGCTTAGCCTGTCATCAGCGCGTGCTGAGGCGCTGCAAGTCAGGGTCTTGTCAGGCTGTCTAAGTGCATGCTTCTGGGAATGTGACAGCTACCTGAGGGACAGAATCTTACCTCTCCTTACAGCTCTGCCCACTGTCTTGCTTGTTCCGTGTGGAGCCACTACTTACATTGTAGGATCACGAAGACCTTGTGTTTAGCTTTATGATCTCAGTATGTATGTGAAATGTCTTGGCTTCAGTCCTGTCTCGTATTTGTATGTTTTCAATTTAGGCAACAGTTCACACATAGATGTCAGTTTACATGTACGTTCATAGAGTACTTCCAGGTGCTTTTAACTATTAACAGCTGAGAATACTGTAAAAAAAAAACAGTTGCTCTGAGAGACAGGCAAAAAGCATAGTATGCCTGCCAAGAAGGGAAGCACTACCCACTGGCTTCCCATTTAGCTAAATCTCATGCTTATTCTGCAGGAGTTCTTCACTGCATGTTGCTGCAAAAGAGCATTGCGAAGGTCTAAGATGATTTTTCTCACCACTGAGAGGATGGATATGCTCTATGGGTGGGAGGAGGAAATGATCTGGGAATTAAAGCAAAGAAGAAAAGGGATAGGCACAATGCTCTAATTAGCCTTGTCCCGATTCTACCAAGCTGTTACATCTGAACCATCTGCTGAATAATTTGAATCACCTCCTTATAACTGGACTGAGTTGGGGAAAACAAGCCAGTTCTTAGGAGCTTCCTTATTTGTTTGTCTCATTTGCAGCTTGTCATTTCAGAATGCTACTGGAGATGACTTGCCAAATATGTTCAGGCCGAAATTGTACCATTACCAATTTTTTACTGTCATATTCAGTGATGTATTAGGCTTGCATTCCAAATGGTCTCCATTTCCATTCAGAAAAGCTGAGGTTTCTTTTCAGCTCTTCCCCTTGGTAAGCCACATTTGCCTTCTTTCAGATTGCAGTGATGTTTACCACGTTTACTTTGGGACATAAGCCTCTGAACTGTCTCGTAAATGTAGTCACTTATTACTTTTTATTAGAAGATAAGGAAGTACTCTCTCCTTTCTAAATCTCCATTGTAGTGTGGACCACAGACTCTCAAGGTTCACAAATGAAGGCACTGTGGATTGAAAGGGTACGTTTACACTGTGACAGATTCTCTCTTTATCAGTGAATCTTCAGATGTTCTCAGCATATTGTGAAAGTACCTGTGAAATCTCAAGGCCAGTAGCTAAATGAATTACAATTGAAATAGAAGATGAGCTTTTGTGTTTAAAAAAAAAAAACAACAAAACAGAACAAACAAACAAAAAACCCAAGAACTTGAACCTATGACTTCACTGTTTAAGTGGTTATTGTGTTGTCCTGGCTAGCTGGACCTGATAATTTGGAATTAAATTCTATAAGTTGGCACAGATGAAGTGCTATGCTTTTGTTTAAATGAGAGCAACAAAAACAAGAAGTAAAGAAAGTAGTGAGCGTGACCAAACGACGTAGCTTTGTACAAGCACAGCATGAAGGCTTTTGCTTGTTGCTGATGAAAAAGGTGTAGGAAATGGTTGTGATTATGCTGAAAAAGTCTGTTGCAGCTGAGAATTTGCTCCATCAAATAGCATCATATTTCTTGGTCAAATAATGCCCTTTGTATCTGTTGTATTTTTTCCAAAATTGTGAAGATGTCATAATCATATTTCTATGAGCTTTGCTTAGTGAGTCGTCATGGCTGTTCTGCTTTGTCTTCCCTGTAATTGACTGCGTGGTTTGACTCGTATTCTTTCTGTAAGATGGATATGATTCTCAAGGTATTTTTCTCACATCATTTTGTCTTGCTCATTTCTTGAGGATCTGTATTTGAAATGGGGAGAAGAATTATATGCTCTGTGTAATTATGTTCATAAGAATATCCTTTTTACTGTATTTGTCATCTGAAGGACCAGTGTGAGCAAGAGTCCAGAATAATTTTAAATAAAACTCTGCTTTTCTGCAGAGAAAAGAAGCACATGCATGCTTATCACATATTTTAATGACTGTGCATGTGGGGTCAGCTATCCACTTGAATACTCTTGGTTTGCACAACAAACATCAGTAACAGACACTTCTCAGATACTATAGTAAGGGTTTTTTTTTTTCCCCAATACTTACAATTAGGAAAATGTGGGAACCATATAAATACCTTACTGTTTATGTCTTTGTGTCATATATTTATCTTTCTTTTCTTATTAGGAGATGTAACCAGATGTGCTACTAATTTGTCTTGTTGTGGGGAAAAAAAGCGTGTGTTTATCGGAGATGTTATGCTCAAATTACACTTTAATCACAGTTATATTTTTTAGTTGAATAACTTGTCAGTGTAATGGTTATGGAGTAGAAACAAATAAAGAAGACAACCAGAGAACATTGTCATAATGTCCATGTAAATTGAATCATTTAGTTCACTAAAACCATTTTTACTGCGTGAATTTTGATGATCTCAGTGTTTTTAATGCTCTTAATTTTGACTAAAGTCTGAAGTAGTGCACTAATATCAAGATGGATATCACTAAGTATTTAGAGATAAGTGGAGATGTGCATGATCAACAGCCCAATTTTATATCTTCAAATACTGCATTATGTGTTTTCATATGTTTGCTTAACTTGAATTTAAGTAATTAAATATTTGGCGAAAATCATGCTGTGGTTGAAATTAGAATTTGCACATCTAATACGCTGAAGTAATTAGGATTTTTAAAGGTAAAATGGTTGATGCCTTCCTTTGACTGCTTCTGGGACAATGGACGTATATTAATCTGAGTAATTATGCTGTGTGTGTTTTTAGTGAATCTGGAAAGTTGTTCTGTTGCTTGTCATTTTTCAGTGGTTTGCTTTGGTCTTGGAAAGTATTTGAGGAGGAGAGGTAGTATTTTTGTTTCTGTTACCAAAGCAGAAGTTACAGCAGCAGTAACAGCACAAGACTAAACTCCTACACTGTACGTACGTTCAGGTATGCATGTGTGGAGTTTTACATATCACTCACAGCACTGTCAAAAGTATGTACATGTGAATGTTAGAATGAATGCAGATATCAAAATATTAAGCGCTTGAGATAATTAAATGGATTTGTGCAGATACTTGGATTTGGTGGTACTAAGGAACATGATTTAGTGGGTAATATGGGTGGTAGGTGGGTATTTGGAATAGATGATCTCAGAGGTCCTTTCCAACCTTAACGATTCTGTGATACTATAATGCTACAATTCCTAACTGCCTGCATGAAGAACATAAATGTTAGCTAGATGTTTGTGGGATCAGATTTCTTTTTGCAAAACAAGTTTGTGAGATAGCTAAACATCTCTCTTTAAAAATAAGATATTTTATTCTCCTAACATTAGCTGTCTATGTTAAAATCACTGAAGGACAGGGGAGGGCAACTCATTGGTTTGTGGTTATGCACTGCTTATCATATGTGTGGATCAGCATTCTCAGGGAAAGAAACGTAACGATAGCAATTGAGTATGTAGTTGCAGCAAGATAAAGGTGATGATGTTATTAGTACTGCATAGGCAGTCATGTGATAGGAAACAGAGTTACACCGAGTAGTGGTACACCTAGCAGGGGCTACCATGACTAGTGTACTTGTATTTTTCTAATCTTTCCTCATTTCATCCTTCAATTGATCAATTGAATTAACACATTACAATAATCTGTGTCCTGTGTCAACACCTTTTTTTTGCTTCACTTGAAGTAATTGATAGAGTAGAAAGTATATTTGGGGTTTACTAGGAAGAACTACTGCATTTAGGATTTATGGTGAAAGTTAACATTTTATTTGCTGTCCTTTTGAAGTTAATACCTCAAAGTGTAGCAGTGAACCTGCAGTTTGTGCAGTAAGTAGTGCTGGGACTCATACAGACAGCTCTACTGTGCTGAGTCCTTTGTCATGTGATCGTTTTATTACTTACAAAGTTTTAATTTTTCTCCTTTTCTGGTTGCTTTATGTAATAATATGTAGCCTTCTATGTAAAGATTGTTTCTTAGTTTGCTTTGACTTTATTTTTAGTGTAATATTAAAAGTATTACCATTTTTGAAGCAGACTGAAGTAAAAACTACTTTAATCCAAAATCTGAGATGAGTCTGTTGGGGAAAGCATGAGGCTCTGTGTGAGTTTCCGTAAAGGGCTTATGTCCAAAGTAAATGAGAAAATACGTTGTGCAGCTCAGACTAAACTGGGAGACTTTTGTGTTGAATTACAGTATGCAACTTCTTACTAAATAATGGTCTAGGCAATATGAAGCAACTGTAAAACAGAGAGTTGATGTTTTCAAAGGAGTGGATTATGCTTGGGGGGAATCCTGGAACATTTGGTGAAATACTGTGCCTACTTTCTTTTGAAGTAGATTTATTGTGTTTATAGTATTTGTCTTCAAAAAATGGTATGATATGTGAAAATGTAATTCTCTTACTTCTTAACCCATGCAATGTGAGAGTCTGAGCAACCTCCAGCATGAGTTCTTCCCTTCTAGGTGGGGCCTCACAAGAATGGACACGTGGACTTGGTGAATCCACCCATCTTGTGGGATAATAATTTGATGCTTGTTAGCTTTCTGCTTACTTTTTGCTGGACAAAGTTTTCTGCTTTTTGGATACTGTAGACAACTTGCTGAGCATGCTTGTGCATTGGTTGAAGATGTAGTGTCACAAAAAACTTTTAAAAATATGGCCAAAAAGAGTCTTTAGGTCCAAAGAACAGTCTACAGTGTTACAGTAGATATCCAAGAAAATACATTCTTTTAAGGGTTTATGAGCCATGATAGGTTAGAAGTAGAATACAGGGCACCTATCACAGAACATCGGGTGAGCATTGCAATGAGTCTCAGAGAGGACATGTATTTCAACAGTTAGATATGTTATCAGAAAGTGTACAAAACACATGATTTTTCTTATATGCGTTGTGCGGCCCTAACTTTCTGATTGTTCAAGAAAAGAAGTCATATTGCAAATGTAAAGAACAAATCCACTGGTTTTTTCCATTTTGGTGTTTCCTTGTCTTTTCATTTAGATATAATCACTGTGAAGACAGACTGAGGGCAGAAGAAATTAAACCAGTGGGGTGAATTAGCTCAGCAGGTGACGGTTCACAGAAGAGTCTTTATCTACTTTTTCCACCAACTGTATGTGTGTAATTGCAGGTAAGTGCACTGGCTAAATTCTCTTCAATAGAACAATTGTAGAAGAAATTATAATTAAAGGTCTGATGTTATACTCATGACTAGATATTTGGGTCAAATTTATACACGCGCTAGCTTGAAGCCTGTTTTAAAAATGTATTTGATTAAATTTATATTTTATTGCATCTCTTCTTGGGGCTATGATTATGCAGCCAAAATGAGTCAATTAATGTCAAAATGATGCTTAGAAAACCTGCTTATTTTTATTAAGTGTTTCAGATTTTAAGGATTCTGGTGTTTTTTTTTTTTGGTTTTTTTTTTTTTCTGTTATTGTCCTAAAGAAAGTTTTGAAAGTAATAAATCTTTTCTACATTTCTGAAATCTAGTTTATTAAAATAATTGTGCTAATCTCAAAATTATAGTTGTTTCAATAATCTAGGTCTTAATTTCATATTACCTCAGGAAAAGAATGATTTATACTTTTGCGTATTTTAAGTGTTTAGTGAAAACCGATTACACGTTAGAAAAGAAAAAGAAATGCAGTTTTGTGCTGTTCTAGTTTGGTTTTCTTA
The DNA here is from genome assembly GCF_019238085.1 of Lagopus leucura. Taxonomy (NCBI): domain Eukaryota; kingdom Metazoa; phylum Chordata; class Aves; order Galliformes; family Phasianidae; genus Lagopus; species Lagopus leucura. The sequence goes on along the minus strand of NW_024962278.1, from coordinate 3,932,209 downwards.
ATATCCACCGCTTAGTAATGACGAATGTGTTAACAACTGACTGTTTGTATGCAATATTTTATCTTGTTTTTATCTACTTTATGTGCAGTGATTTAACTAGGTCTTATTAGTCCTTAAACGTAAGTGAAAAATATGAAATGAAGACAAAGAACTGCAGAACGTGCTGGGGGAACTTAGTGATTTGCTTAAAAAAGTCAAATGTGTTCAAAAGTACATTTAAAAAAATCTCTAAACCTGGTAAATTCTGTTACTGGTTTCTCTTAATTCCGTGCATGTATTTCTATGAGAACATGAAAGCTTTCTTCTTGATCTGACTCTGTGTGTGGAGACTTCATTATGGGTTGCTGTTTTCTATTGTAGCACTAGTTGCTGTTTTCCTATATTTGCTTTGAATATTTTTAAATGTATGAAGAAGCTTGAGATTTTTTTTCTTCAAAGACCAGCAAGGAGAAAAACAAAATGATTTTAGCAGTACAAAACTAAGAAGGACTGTAGATGCAAAAGCTTCCCAAGTCTTTTGTGTAGCCATCAGAAATATCCTCTGTGCTTTTGATACCTGTACTTTTTTTTTCCCCCAAGCATTTTTTATTAAACAATATACTTAAAGTTCCTGAGCAAAACCATGATATGTGAAAATTGGTTTTAAAAAGTGAGATGGTATCTTATGTGTTGTTTCTCATACATTTGCAGCACAAGAAGAATTACATTACATTTGTAGCACTAGTCAACATCACTGTCTGATTATCCAGTGAGTTTATCCATTTTTCTATCGTAAATGCATGTTTATCTCATTACCTTCTCAGAGGTTATGTCAACAGCATTCCATGGGAACTTTTTTTTATTTCACACTCTGACAAACTTTGTAATAACTCAGTAAAGAAGAAAGATTGATTCACACTAAAGCATGAATAGCAAAAAAGTATGAATTGTGATTACCTGGTTTCTTAATTATGGAAGACAATTCCTGTTATTAGAGATGGAGAACTATAACATCTAGATTTGAAGATGAGTAGATGCTTAAGTACCATTGAATTCAGATGAAAATTACACTCCTACCTACCTTTCTAAGTCTGGGATAAATTGATTTCAGCAGCATTTGATGTCATTGGTGTGGAATGTCTGTTTGCTTCAATGCAATTATTTTGCATTTACTTTCTCTTAGTAACAGTAAAACTCTGGCCATTGAGTTAATTTGTTGTTTATAAATGGTTTGCTACTTCACACTTGTGGGGGAAAAAATCTTATAGATGAAACCCTTCTGAGAAAGTGTAATTGTGATTTGAAAGGAAAACAATTCACTAGAAGCATCACTATGTCTTGCTTGGTTTGCTTGTAACTCTTTCAACTATTACTGCAGTCCAACTTAGAATGCAAGGGGAGCAGTGTATCTGTCTATATATTAATAAGGCCTTTCATTAAATCTTTACTTTTAAAAATAATTGGTTCTTTTAATCTATAATGGAACATGGTCTTACAGGCTGACTGTGATTAAAATTAAACCTTATTTGTCTTCTAATATGGTGTTATGTTCATCTGTAATTGAGTAGGGATCGATGCCAGCCCTGTGATGGGCAGTAAGCTTATCCAACATGACGGAGATAGATTTCAGGGAAGACAGACTTTGCTGTTTCCATGTACAAGTGGGACGAGTAGACCATATCAGCAACATTTAATTATTTTGTAGGTAATTATTCATTTGAGAGACACAAGTTTCAAAGCAGTATTGGAGTAGAAGGAAGACCAATACAATTACCATTTGGCTAAGTACACTGTTTGTGCTCATAGCTGGAAAGTCATGATGAGCTTTTCATTATGTTTGCACAGAGGAATGTTTTATTTAATAATGAATTTCAGTTTTAGCTTAAGCACAAACTAATCTTCAGTGTACTGACAAGGGAGGGAAAAACAAACCCACACACACACATACACAAATGAAGAAGAGAAAGCAAATCACAGATTGGTAATGTGGATTCTCTAAGGACTTTTTTTTTGTTTAAATCTGTTTTTAGAGATTCTTTATTCTTGTAGAGTCACATAACAAGTTCTGTTGGAGCAGACCTCTGGAGATCATCTAGTATAACCCCCTGATCAAAGTAGGTCTGGGTAGATCAAATTGCTTAGGACTTGTCCAGCTGAGTCTTGAACACTTTAAGTAATGGAAATTCTATAACATTTCTGGGCAGTCTGATCTAATATTTGACAGTACTAGTGGTAAAAATAAGGAAATTTATCGAAATGACCTAGCATTTTTTCCCATGCTCCAACATGTTTTCCAATGCCAACCAACTTATTGCTGTGTACCTCTGAGAAGAGCATGCCACTGTCCTCTTTGTATCCTGTGGTCAGGCAGTTATAGACAGGAATAGGGTAACCTTTCATCATTGTGGAGAACAAGCCCAACTGTTGCAGTCTCTCCATGTATGCTTTATGTTCCATGTTCCCATACCTATCCTGGTGTTCTATACTGGACATTCTTGTCTGTCAGTATATTTTATTGTGGAGTCTGGAGCTGGACGAAGTATTCAGACCAGACGTAGTCTAACCAATACTTTGCTAAGAGCCTTACAAATTCAAGGTATCCTACATCCACTTCCCTCACTTTGTCCACGGAGCCTATCAGATTAATCCTAACAAGTGGTGAGTTTGATCAAGTTTGATTTGCCTTGGTAAACCCATGCTGACTGCTATGTAAAATCTACCTTGCAGTCCATGCCTCTAGAAAGGGCATCTAAGTGCATTTGCACTGTTTGCACATTTGCACCTTTCCCAGAACTGAGATATGGCTAACAGATCTGTGCTTACTGGGGTTTGCCTTTTACCCCTTTTTCTTCTCCATTTGCTTTGTGTGGTCAAAATCCTATTATGAGATCCTCCTCTGATTTCCATGGCCTTGCAAAAAATGGTAGCTGTCCTGCAGTGGCACCAAGCCACACTCTTCAGCAACCTACAGATGCATCTCGCGTAGTTCCATAAATGTATGCATCTCCAAGTAGGTTAGGCTATCTCTAAATTTGTCTTCATCTGCTGTGGGTACTTTGGTCCTTAAGAAAATATTGGAAGGATCCACGATTTTAAAAGTTGGAAGGAGATAAACCCTCTTAGATGTTATGCAGACTTTCATAATGAATATATTTCCATCCACCTTGAGTATTCTTACTTAAAAATCTTTTTTAATACAAATTATTGTTTAGGAAAACTAGATGTATTTTACTGTTTGTGTGTCCCTTGCTCTGCAAACAATCGTTAGTTTTATGCTGCTTGCTAAGCTATAAATATTAATATACTACCAGCTTTACTAACAGAGAAGAAACTTAGCTTAATTAGTAGTGAACTGAAAGGAATGTGATCAGAGAAGTTATTATTTAACTATTAGAATTTTCATCAATGTTGTAATAGTTCTAACAGAGTTTGCACTCTACAGTTAATTTTAGAGTGTAAATAATGGTGGTGTCTCTGTTTATTTTTTCCATGAGAGTGTTCAAACAGCTCTTGGAACTGACACCCTGTTAAAATGGATACCTTTGTGTCATGCCTCAGAAAGATCATGCTTGCTAAGAGTTTCAGTTGTCTACTAACTTATTTCTTAGTATCTTTCAACCACAAACTACTGATAAACATGAGGACTGCTCTGAAAGTAATGCTTCTTATTTAATTATGTTGGCTCATAATGTTGGAGGTGGATGTTGGTGGTATGGCTGTACACGTTGAACTTTCCCACTATTATTCTGTTACATGCTATTGCTGTGTGGCAGACAGCAGCAGAAGGGCTGCCTGACAAAATGCTAGACTTCATGGCTATGCACATAATTTAGTGCAAAAATATCATAGATTACCTTTACATGTGTCAGATTGTAATCTAAATGTAAACCATTGATTGTCATATTTTTCATAGCAACTATAGTGTTAGAAAACCTTTTACGTGCTCTATCTTTGCTCAGAGTGGTCAGGATAAATACAAGTTTGGTGCTTCTTTGCTACTAGTTATTAATCATTGTCAATACCTGCTTCAGCTACTTGATGATTGGTTATTTATTCTAATTGCAGCTGAGGATCATCAAAATATCATCTTCTTTTACCAAGAGCCTTAGTGTGGCAACAGTCTTAATTTTTGTCTGTTTAGGAGTTGTTGTTTAGCAAAAGAATTTGTTTGGCTCCAGGTTCAAGTACTGTATATTGGAACTTTTCTGAAAAATCTTTAGAACTTTTAACACAAAGGAATCATATTACCTGATAGACTGCCAGAGGTATCATCCCTAATGCAATTAAGTCTGTTAAATGCATAATTATGCTAGTTCCCTTTATATGATAATTCTCATTTTAAAATAGCAACGTGACACTGAACAAAGCATTTCAGAGGATTATTTTGCAAAGGGTTCAAGTCACGTCACCTTTGTCAGCTTCTTCCCCATTGTACTGGAGGAACGTAACAAAAACTTTGTCAGACGTGCTGTATGGAGTATCTCTCACTGCATTAATTCTGGTCATGCAATTTTACTTATTCATGCAGTTTCCGTAACATCCAAGTGCTAAGTTGCATGTAATTTACACAGATAAATTACACACAGCTATAGCTTCTAAAGACTTATAGTTTAGGCCAGTATTTCATAGTTGTATCTTGAGCTTGAGTCATTCCATTTCTGAATCCCCCGTTTCTTTTATCTGTTGCTTGGAACACAAGGAAAGTTTAACAGGACATTTAACAGTGCGGATGGTGAAATCGGAATTAACATAGAAACATCTTATGAGTTTAAGAGCTGGAGTACTTCAGCCAAGCTATATTCTTTAAAAGATCGAGGAATTTTCAGGGCTTTCAAAGGGAATACTTAATTCCTTAGGAAATTTTAAACTTCCTAAACTATATCTACATTTTAGTTTAAAATAATGAGATGTTCTTAAATGTCACCAGTATCTTAAAGGGAATTGTAGGGAGAGAAGGTTTGATTATCAATTCATTTACCAAAAATAAGCAGTTGATGTTTGTCAAAAAAACCTCAAATTTTTCCAGGAATTTTAATCATATAAATGCACATGAAGTTGTGTGTGCATCTTACTGCTAATTAATTTCCTGAGAATAATGCTCAAATTTTGTCCTGAAGGAATAAATAAATGACCAAATGCACAGTTGAATACTGTTAGGGTTCTTCAAGTAGCGAACAGGTTTCATTGATTTGTATTGTTTGTGTACTTTTTAAAACTCAGTGTTTACTTTGAAATAATAGCATGTCTCTGAAAAATTATTATTATTGTTGCAGTGGAAATGAATAAAAATAAAAGCGCCGTAACTATTTGTCATGACTTTAAAACAAAGTCTGATTTATTTTTTTCATTTCCCAAACAGCTGTTTTGCCTTTGGCGATGCCAGAGGCTGTGTAAGTTGTTTACTAGCCAGGATCTGGGAGTGAGAGTTTGGACATACTGCTAGCAACAAATGCCTGTAAGATAGTCAAGAAAATTATTGAGCACCATTGTACAAAATAAAAATGATGATTTTTAATTAGAGATAGTGAGTGTATGTCAGCTGGTGGTTTTTTTTTTCATTCTTCGATGTCCAATGAGCATGGGTAGATTTGTCTAAGTAATAAATCGTTTGAAACCGACCCACACCAAATCACATAACTTTCAGCATCTCTTACATGTGCCTGTTGTGATATGTTGAGCTAACATAAATGTGTATTTACTGAGTGTGATAAAAAACTAAGACGTTTCTTAAGGCTTCTTGCAATACCAGATGTCTTATCCATTCTGTAATGATGTAATCTACAGGAGTTGTACATCCTATATTCACGATTGAAACAACAAGGAATATAAGTGTGATTAGGCAAAGGTGGTGATACAGATTGAGAGTTTTTCTGATGAATATTCTTACACTACAAAATCAACAGCAAAGATTTAGAAAGTATTAAAGCCGAGAAGCATAAATGAAGTTCTCACACAAAACAAATGCTTAATTAAACAGGGAAGCATGGTATGTGTTACATGAACGTTAAGTTGCAGATATTTTCTCAATTTGCTCAAGTGCACATTTACTGAAATATACCTCTAGATAATGAAATTTAGGTATGAAATCAGATAATTTAGACCTTACTTGCTATAGTGAAAACCTAAGAGACATGTTCATCTTTACCAATGTTTAAATTTCTTAACCACAAAATATCCTTTGAAATTGATTTAGCAGTGGAAAACATGTCTATATTAGGTAATTCTTCCAGAGTGTTCCAAGTAATGAGATTGCTGAATGGCATCTTTTTTTTTTTTGTTGAGTTGTCCAAGATATTTTATGTGTGTTTGACAGCAGTTCTTCACCTAGAGGCAAATGAGAGCATCTCTCTGTTCACTCCCATAATGATAGTCGATCCATATGGAGTGGTGTAAATGAAATTACTGTATCTCAGAGAGGCGCTACAGATATCTCTAAAGCAATATGAAAAGCGCTTATTAAATAATGGCAACATATTATTGCATGTATTTAAAATATAGATATTTAAGTGAGAAAGCAGAGAAAAGCAATCGGTGTCCAGGTTTAGGGAATAATATGCTAGTAACAAACTACTCTAAAAGGCCCACCTGTCTCTAAGCAGTTGCATTTACAGGACACTGAAAAATAAATATATTGTTGTTGCATGCTATGTTTTCCTTTTTTTTGGTGGTTTTCTTTCCTTCCTGCCTCTTTCTTTCTTCCCCCAGCCTAGAAATGGACATAGACATGTTTTACCATGAAATGAAAGAAAAGAGATCAAACATTATAAATGCATGTAGGAAGGAACTTTCAGGAACAATATTATATGTTCAGATAATTAGTTCCAAAGATCTGTATGATTTTTCAGGATTCTACCTTACCACAAAGTAAATTCTGGTGTCTCTGTGTTACATTAAAACGTGTAAACCAAGTCCTGTCAGCCAAACAAACCAAAATTTTCTGCCTTGACTTTTAGAGATTAATGCAATTTGACTATGGAAAAAATGCAATTTGACTATGTAAATCTGTTTGAAAATCATCTACTCATTTAAGAAAACAATTGCAAGAGTGTTTTTTGTTCTGCACAGTGTTTACCAAGGACAGGCTATGTAGTTTAGAAAATTCATTAGTGAAATCATCTGTTTCTTCTTTCCTCATGAAACTTTGCACCTTTGTGTGACTTCTGTTTCAAAAATGTCTGCTGTCCTTAAAACAAAGAGCGCTGTCGCTAACTGACTGGATAAATCTTTCCAAGGATCATAGATGGAGAATATTTCTGGAATAAGGCACATGGTTCATTCTTGCACAGGAGTGGCCTTAAATTAGCTTAAAAGCTAATTACTGTCTCTGAAATCGGTGAGCTTAGCACCTGTGCCTATTTAAATTCCAGAAGTTCTTAAGGGGGTTACTGATACATTAAAAGCACTTGTCTGTTTGATAGCCCCATGAAAACATTAGTGGCACAACTACAGATTTGTTTTTGAGGTTGGTCTAGCAGCTGTCTTTCTAAACTGGTGCTCCTTGGGGTGAAAGAGACAGTTAAGCCCATATCTCATAATCAATATTCATAATGGTCTGCAGACATCACACAGAAATTAGTAAAACTTGCTTTAGTAAAAGAGGAATGCTATCACAGTTGTGATATGTTTATGAACAGCTTTTATGCATCAGGAAAAACTTAATTGGGAATACTGCAACAGGATAGGTAATTGAAGCCATTATGGATGGTTTTCAGCCTATTAGATTTGTTTAGTATGAATAGTTGAGGGAAGAAGCAAGAAAAGGAGAAGAAAACTTAACATAGGATTACTTTTTCTCAGTTATGCAGCTGCTGAAAAAGTCATACGTGGTAATAACAAAATGAATGGCTTATGTTGAATCCGAATCTTAAAAGGCACAGATGTCCTTGCAGGCGCTTTACTGTAAGACTGACTGTTGTTTTTTTTTTCCAGAGAAAGCATATTCTGGTGATTCTGCAAGGTTAGCACTTGGATTTCATGGATCAGTATTCAAGCGTCTTAGGATAAACCTGATGCTCAGAAGGCAAACTGTTTACTCCTTTTTTATTATATAACTGCATATCAGTATATTGATTTTTAGGAGATCAAATACACTTTAAGCTTGATCAACAGTTTACTGAGTCCAGAGCTTTTAAAGATAAGCAAAGATTGACAGATTGATTTGTAGTGTATGGCCTATTTTACAAATTAGGACTGCCACATTAGCAGCTCTCGGAAATGCAGTTCTGATTTTTCAGTTTGTGATAGTAGCAGCAGCTGTTGGGGCATGTAACGTAATCTGAAGGTGAGTCATTTGCCTTTTTTGCGATTGATTTTTAGAGAACGGGTGGAATAATATTCAAATGTGCAGATGCGTCTCAGAAAGTAGAATTCAGACTTACTGCGTTGCTCTTCTTACTTGTGCAGAAGTAAAAAATTGATTAACACTCCTTTTGAAACCAAGCTTGTATTCCTGAGATTCAGAAAGCAGCATGTCCTATGGATTTCTTGTTTAAGAATATCTAAGGTGTCCAGTGATAATAGTTGAGATGACAACATTACATACTCAGTTATAGAGCCACAACTGTTTTTAATATGTATGTGTTTTTGTGATGTCACGATCACTTGTTTTACTCAGTTAGGGAGCTGGTTGGCATTTGTTATGAAAGTCCTTGCCTGAAAAAAGATCTAGTACATTACCAAAAGTAAAATTTTGATGGCTATGCTTAGAAGTATAGTATGCTCAGTTCAGCGTCATTCAACTTTCACCCTTTGTGGTTTGCTCCATTACAAACATGGATTCAATGCATCACAGTTCCAAGGTTTTGAAAGTAAAAGGATATTTTGAGATCATTTGTAGTAAAAATTAGATTTTTCAAATCTTGTTGTTATTCTACACTTGCATAAATGTGCTGTAGATAGGCTTAGCGCTAGTTCTGATGTAATCACTTTAAGATGTAGCTATCTTATTAGGGCAAACAAGACTCTAGATGGTTGAATATTTGTACTTTAATGATCTGCAGACTATGCTGAACTAACACAATCCTTGAAGTTGGACTGCAAAATAGTGGATGGAGTTCTTAATTGCCTGATTTTGACTAAGTTCTTTATAAATAATTCATGTATCAGAAAATTCCTGTGTTTACTGAATCACAATGCTGTGATTACTTGCATAAATATTGCACGTTTTTAGGTTTAAATTCTGTTGAATAGTTTCCTTGAAGTTGAACCCAGGATCTGAAATCCACAATTCTTGCTTAAATATTCACTTAGAAAGGTCTTCGCTTGAGGGATGCTTATAAGTTACACTCCCAGCGGTGTCCTAAGTTTACTAAAAGAAGTTCACTGCAAGATGTATTCTTGTTAGTTAGTGATCATTTTAATTTGCTGGGGTTTTTTTGGAAAGCAAACTTCCATTGTTGAAGAATTTGTAAGAGTGATCAGTGCTGGAATGGGCTGCACAGGGTGGTGGTTGATTCACCGTCCCTGGAGGTGTTGAACAAACATGTAGATGTGGTACAGAGGAACAGTTAAGCGGGGAAATATTGGTGATAGGTGGATGGCTAGAATGTATGATCTTGGAGATCTTTTCCAACCTTGGTGATCTTATGATTTTATGAACATGGCTGTACTTTTGTTCATGCTTTTTTGTTTGTTTTGTACTAGGGATTTGATCTTGAGTTTTTGTAATTTTATGTTTTTCTATGCTTTTTATGGTGATTTTGTTGCTTTCTTATTTGCTTTTCTGATCTGTCCACAAACAAACTCAGAAAATATTCTTTTGCTACATTACACACAGTTACATTTTTATTAAATATCCCTAATTAATAGTTAAGAACTAATTGTTTTTGCTGACTGCATGTTCAATTTGATACATCATTTGAACCTCATTTTAAAGGCATTTTATGTGTGAATTTTGTGTAGCCAGTCACCCCAGGGATAACAAAACCATCATGATTTTCTGAGCTAATATCTCATTCTATATTACTTTCTGTGCATCCCAATTTTTCTGTTACAGTATCGATTCACTGTGTAAATGTGTTTATTTAGTAAAATACACATACACTGGAACATTAACGTACATTTTTATGTATTTGGAGGAAAATAAATGGCATGCATATGCACAAAGCAGTAAGGAAGATGCATTTCCCTTAGCTTACTCTACCCAGTTTCAATGGTTTTCCCATTGCTAGGGGGGACACTGGGTGAGAGAAATCAGTACTCTTATCCAGGGTAGGGATTGTAATATCATTGTTTTTGCAGTTTCTCCAGAAAGTCACATGACAGCGAGGGAAGTTAAAATGAGATGCTAGGGATGATAACCTGCTTGTTTGTTTGTGTGCATGAGAAAGATATAATATTACTTAAGATTTAGGTGAAGTAGGGAAACATCTTCACAACCTATTTCACTTTGTTGTCCTTTCCCCCATGCTACCCACCCACACTACTCAGTCCTCATTTCTAGCGTTACAGCCACCGTGAGTTTATTTTCTTGAGCTTCATACTCCAAGTAGCTGTTAGGGACTTTCTAAAGAAATTAGGGGAAAGCAGTAAAATTGCTGTGACAGCGGAGAATAAATCTAGTAAAGTCAGGTGTTGGAAGATGGAGTGTAGGAAGATCTGGATAGTCAAACAGGAAAGATCTTGGTTGAAGGTGCTGGGGATAAATGTCAGATGAGTAACAGAATAGAGTAAGTACCTCGAAGGGAGATAATGGACATTAGACTGCTGTTGTTCTTGGAAAAAAGAGATCATATGCTCTTCTGGGTTTTTTATATTCATTCATTTGTACCTTGGAATGTAGTGGACACCTTACACCTCTTTCTGATTGAGATTTTTCATGCTCTTCATGGAAAATCGCCTATAGTTCTAATTGGTTCTGTTTAGTTATTATCTATTAATTTTGTAGATGAATTAAACTGCTACTTTTATGAATGGCACACCATAGAAGTGTAGTGTAAGAAAAGCTTTTCAGTTAGCTGTTTGTCAGAAGGCATTGTTCCATTACCAAAGAAGAAATAACAATTAAATAAAACTTACTGATCTCAAATTTCATGCTGAAAATATAAATTATATTAAATAAATAACTTGAATTTCCATAGGTGTAAAGAAGTCTTTAATAATCTAACTTGATGACATACATATTTCCTAGTTTTTTTTGTAATAGGGATTTTATTTCAGAGGGAAGGGAAAGTCATGTATGTTTGTTTGTTTGTTTGTATGTCTGGTAAATTTAGTTATGTCTGAAATATCAACAATAATACACTTCTGAAAGAGGTCTGGATGGACAATTTGATTAATTCCTCATAGAAAACAGAGTAATATAGTCCTATGGGTTGAATAATTCACAGTAATTTATGCATCTTTAATCCTGTGTCTTTATAGCTGACAAAAATGTTGACTGACATCTATATAGGTTATCTGTTTTATCTCTGATTATTTATCTTTACCTAATTATCTTTCCTTGATTATTACTATCCTGTATGACTGAGAAAGACAGAGATGAGCTTACATTAAATGCAAATACATTCAATTTTTCTTCTGTGTACTTTATATCTCATGTATCAATTTTCCCAAGTGACATTTGAGCTACCTGCATGTTTTGCTTCTGTTTTATATTATCTCTTTAACAAGTAACTGAATGCTGCCCAGATGGGGATTTTGTAGCTTTTGACTTCCTATGGCAATCTACTATCCTGCTAGTGAAATCTTCCAGCGTCCAAGCTGAACCTCCCAAGTCACAGTCTGCAGCTGCTGCTTGCTGTTATATCTTCTGCCACGAGCAAGATGAGTTGAGATCTGCTGCTTTTGTAGCCAAGCTTCAGATAGTTTAAGGCTGCTGTCTGGTCACCCTGTAGTGTCTTAGATGGTGCTCTAGCACTGCGTTCATTTTGCTGATCCCCTTCTGCTGGACTTTCTGAAGTTTCCCAAGATTAATCTTAATTCCCAGAACAGCACAGTGATTGAAGCAGTGCCATTTTTGTCAGCCGTCCCCCCAGTTTGCTGATGGTATGCTCTGACTTTGCATCAAAGGCGTCACATTTCAAGCTGAACGTCGGTACTGTATTGATCCTGAGGTACTTGTTCCTGGCTGCTACGTGGATATCAAACCAGTGACAGTTGCCCTTGCAGCCTGGGCGTGCAGTGTAGTTTTGACTTAGTAGTGCTCAGTCAGCCTGTGTTTTCCTAGCTGACTGATCGGAAAACTATGACAGAAGGTGTGTAAAAGGCCTTTGCTTATTGCTTTGTGTTCAGTCACTTGGTTTATTGTAGAGGCAATTGATGCTTTAATACAGCTTGCCCTTGGTAACACTGCTGCCTGAGTTCTGACTGTGGTGGTGGTGTTCCCATTTAGGAATGGGTTTCAAGAGGGCCTTACCAGGCACTAAGACAGGACTGATTAGTCTGTTTTCTCAGGCCTTTATTCTTGCTTTTCTTAAAGATGAATGTAATGTTAGCTTTTGGCATTAGTCAGGAACTTGCCTTCAGAATTCTGCTTAGTTCTGATGCTAAAATTCAAATAATTGTATTCTCTAACTTACCTGAATGTTTTGATGTTTCAAATACCACAAGTTCTTGTTATTAATTTCCCTTACAACTTCTTCCTTTTAGTTTGAAGGAAGGATCTCTGTTACTACTAGGCTTGCCAAGTTATGTCATTTGAAGACCAAAACATCTGATTTGTGTAACTAAAACGCAGAAACCTCTTGCTGTAACCATTGCATTTATTTTCACAAAATTGTTGTAAAATAGATGAGTACTGAGAGAAGTCCTAGAGATTTTTTGTTTTCTGCTTTTATAAGCATTTATAAAATGCTTATAAATAAAATGTATGAATGAGTATTTAGTGGGACTTTCAGACGCGTTAGTGTCTGTTAACGTGGGCTAAATATAATTTAAAATTTGATCTTAAAAATTTGGGTGAGTTTTTCACTACACATTAAAGGATGCCACAGTTTTGAATGAATTTCTGAATTGGTGTTTTTCTTTTGTAGTTTTCTTGCCAGAAATACAGTCTGTGTTAATATAAAAAGGGGATTGCTAAATGTTGGCTGGTCTGCATCTCAGTTCCTATGATATATTGCACAGAATTAAAATAAACTAGTTTTAAGCATTCATTGAGCTCAGTTTTGTATTTTGAATTTTTGATTTGTTCTGTGGATATTCAGCTAACTTATTGCCACAAATTTGGTTGCTTCCCAAGTTGTTTTATTACCTAACTAAAATAAGATGCTGAGGGCAAGATTATCAGCATGAGAATAAATGATCTAGCAAGTAGTAATAAACCTGAAAACAACAATACTTAATGTTTTATGCATCGTTTGTGTGTGTGCCACTGCTGAAGGTTGAAGCAGTGCTTTTTAGTTCTGCATACTAAAGGCAGAGGGATCTATTAGCACTTCTTTTACTCATGAATTCTGCTCCTGGTTATTATATAGGCATATGCATAGAAGCTATAAAAATAAAAATTGTAGTGGAAGACAAAGAATATCAAGACAGCACTGTGTTCATGACAAATGGAAATTGTTTAACAGAAAGGGGAAAAATTAAACTTGAGCAAAATTTACCTAGAGTCCTACTGATATTACTTGACATTTTCCTCTGTTTTTTCTTTCCTATGACACACACAAAAAAAGCGAAAGAAGTGCATGTTGCAAAAAACTGTCCCTTGATTTTGCTAGCTCAACAGGAAATTAGGGTATTAATAGTCTGTGAATGTATCCTAGGATTTTCTGTTTTGCCTATCTGGTTAGTAGGTGTCTGTTACCATCCTCTGTTTACCTTCTGATAGTTGGTTTTAGCTGTAAATTAAGGTGTAGGTCTGCTCCCCAGTTTTTTTGGCAAGATGAGAGAACACATACAGTGTTTGTGAACTCAAATTGTGATTATATTAGTTTTAAAGGTACCATATAGAATTTGTGTGTGGGCAAAATAGTCCAAATTTGTGTTTGGAGCATTCATTGTTTTTCAGTCTTTCACTGTCTTTTCAGTCTAAAAAAAAAAAAAAAAAAAAAAAAAACCAACTCCAAATATATTCTTTTCATTATATGATACATGTATAATATATAATAGAACTCCTGTAGATCCAGATTTCAAAGTGACAGTAGCTATGGCAGTAGAGCAGCTGAGATTCAAAGCAAAAGGAACCTCTTCAAAACACTTGCCATTGTATGTTAAAGAAACCTTGACTGCAATATCATTTTGACCCATATAAAAAAAAAATCCCTCATGCAAGCTGGCATTAGCTGTTGAATATCTGTAGTTCATGATCTATTAAAAGGTTGCTAACTTCAATATGTGCAAATGTAGGAAAGTTGACAAAGTTAATTATGTGTTAACAGTAAACACGTAAAAATGATTTCCTAGGTTGCGATTTCTCAATGTTATGCTTAGCCTGAGCAACGAAGGTATTAACATTTCAGGTAAATTTCCATGTGAGCTCTTCATATAGTTAGCGAGTTTCGCAAAAATCTTTACTTTTCCAAACAAGTGCTGATTTCAAGTACTGATACTACTACATAACATTAATTTTCTTGAAGTGGTATCCACAAAAAAAAAGAAAAGGTCTGTTACATACATAGTTATGTAAATAAATAATTAAGCAACCATTTAAATTAGTGTTCTGCTGAAATTTGTCATGGCTATTTCCATTTGCTCTATGCTCATCCAAAGCATGGCCATATCTAGTCACAAGTTCAAGCTTAAATAACAATTCTTGTTATATTCCAAAGTTCTGCTCAAAATAACTGTATAAAAGTGAATAGTGATTAAACTCAGGTGAACTGCACTCTTTTAACAGACGTTATGTGAACAGAATAACAGGAAAAATTATTGAGGAAATTATTTGCTGTGAATTATTAGTTCTGATGGGATCATCGTTCAATTGAGAATTTTGAGTTAATGTCAGAGCAGCAGCATTTGATTAATCTATGCTTTTTTCTACTTCTATATCCTGGAGTAGAAAATGCTTTTCATTTATATAAGAAATCTAGTGGGTCAGACCTACCGCACTTTTGTTTGTCCTAGTTTAGGGAAATGAGTTTTCCTATCCTAGATATGATTATTCCATTCTTTAAATGTCAACAATAAATTTTAAACTTGTCTGTACTGTTTATTTTATGGTATTTTATGGCCGTACAACAAATATATATGCAGACTTGGGGATTATCCTACCCTTCATCAAAGTGAGTTAGTGTATGTACACAGCAGACATTAATGCTATGAATGCATATTTAGCTATCTTTAATTATCTGGCTTGAACAAGACCAGAAATCTAGCGAAATAAAGGGCTGTGCAGACTGATACACTCAGCTGTGTGTTGCCATGGTTAGGTCGCTTTCAGAATCGGGGTGCTTAAGGCTAAACAAGGTCTTGTGGTTTGTTTTATAGACTGTAATCACAATAATTTTCCCGACGTTCATGGGCATTCTACTGAGCTTCTTCATAGAGAAAAGTGTTTTTTCTCTTTTATTGTAGGTGTACAGGTTTAAATGACAGAATGCTTGAGCTGTTTTAAACTCTAAATTTTTATTAAAGGATTTGCAAAACACGAAAATAACAACATCCCAGAAAATATTTTTGCTTAAGGAGTCAGATATACCTTCAATTTCACTTTTTCATCTTCTATTCAAACTTCTGGAAGCAGGATTTCAGTAGCTTCAAGGGTAATTGTTTGGGCACTGCTTTTAATGTTGGACACTGTTTTTACTCATACTTATTTATATTTTATATCTGTATAATTTATATTCCATGTGATATTTTATGTATTATCTTACATATTGCATGAAAATATTTATATTATCCTTATTATACATTATAGAATATATGAAGAAATGTTGAGAGACCTGGTCTTGTTTGGAAAACAAGTTTGGAAAAGACGCCTGAGAGACCTCCTTGTGGCATTCTAATAATTGAATGGAGCTTGTAAACAGGAGGGAGACCAATTTTTTTAAATGGTCAGATAGCGATAGGACAAAGGGGAATGGTTATAAACTAAAATAGGGTGGATTTAGACTGGTGAGGTGCTGGAACAGGCTGCTCAGAGAAGTTGTGGATGCTCCGTCTCTGGAGACGTTCGAAGCCAGGTTGGATACAGTCCTGGGCAGCACCATCTGGTGAGTGGTGCCCCGGCCTAAGGCAGGGAGCTTGGAACTGGAAGTATGGAACTTTAAGGTCCCTTCCAATCTGAATGTTTTTATGATACTGTAGGGTATTGCACAGGAAGAGGATGTGACAAAGAGAAGTAATGTTTGTGACTTTGCAGATTATAAATATGCAAATATATAAATAACTTAAAGCAAATTCTGAAATGAGAGCTTGGGCTGCTGGTATAAAACAGCTCTGTCACAGATTAAGTGTTAGGTGTCCTTGGTAGGGCTAGAATAAAGATTGAATCATCTTTGCCGTAAGCGTAATACTGACCCTGTTAGCTAAATTTAGGAGGTCTGAAAGGAAGAGTGCAGTTTAGAACTGACCTTTCCCAGATTAATAACCAACTGCTGAACTTGATTATGTATCATATGCCATTCTTCTGTATTAATTCCCTGTACAACATGGTTGAATGCATATGTACTTGTCAGGCTTATTTTGTAAGAATTAATTAATAGAAGATGCATGTATGAATTTTAACATTTTTGCCTTTGTTTCCCACTTTTACAAAACATTCCTTATTTAGAATGCTCTGCTGTGTATGGTGGGCTTTATCCACCTATATACTGTGTTCATATATGTACTACATATGAAAAAAATGAAATGTAATACTGTTCTTATTAGGAATGTACACAAGAGGGTTTTTAAAATTATTTTTCAACATAAGGTGTGTTCAAATTAAATGTCAAATACAATTTGATGTAAGAAACTTGAAATATATGATAGTCCTCAGAGAAAATCTAAGCACTCTGATCTCCTAGCCAAACTGCTATTTGCATAATAGTGAGCTGTAAGGTTATATATCATTATATGGCAGAATGCCAGACCATAATCTACTCAGTAAAGCTACTGAAAATGCCAATCTGAAAAGCATTCATCTTGGAAAGAAGTTTGCAGCTTCTATAAAATACAAAGGATTTTGGCTCTTTATTTTTACTATTTCTTGTTCTTTGTTGTTGTGCTTGTGCAAATAGAATACTACTGTCTATTTCCAGTGTTCCTCTACTTTAGCTGTGGTGGACAAAAATGCAAAAATGAATTTTGACATGTTTGCTAAACATCCCTGAACAGATTAAACAACTTTAGAACTTTTTCAGTAATCAGTCTTGAAAAATACAAACTGAGATTTGCGTCCCTAGATAAATTAAATTGTTTCCAAAGTTCTTCATTAATCACCCAAAGATAATATATTAAAAATAATAACTGCAGGTTCTTTGTAAGGATGCTGAATTCACTGTTAGATAAGACAAAAACTATTTTACTACACAGTCATTTTTCTTATATATATATGTGTGTATGTGTGTGCGTGTTCAAGAAACATTTAGTTGTGATGCTAAAAGACATGTTTTAGTGGAGTTATATTGGTGGTAGGTGGATGGTTGGATGATCATGGAGGTCTTTTCCAACCTTGTTGTTAAAACAGCATCTTCATTATCATTGATAACAGACGTCTTTGTATTTCATGACAAGTTAAAGATGAGACTATATATTAATTTATTCATAACAAGATAGTGTAAGTGGTGGTGTGTTTGTTTTTCTCTCTGTTCCTATTGACAGGTGTATTGGCTGCAATAGGCACTGGCATTAGCCTTTGCATAGTTTTATGAAAATGCTCGAGAGAATACTGGTCTCAGGGTTTCACACTAAGATGCTGTGTCTGGGGAAGTCAAGGTAAGAAGGAATCCTTGAAAACATTTCCAGGTGTGAAAAATGGAATTGATTATTCCTTGCCAATCAGAAGGAAGTATAATCGGCCAACTTGATATCCTGATTTGAATTTTAATATGGTAATACGTGTTTGTTTGTAAAAAATACCAGAGAATTTTATACAGCAAAATTACTGGTGAAATTGCGTCTTCGTAATTTACGTTGTGTATTATTGTGGGCTTAGGACCGTATTTTTTCTGATAAGTAGGTGAATCTTCTTAATATGATGTTAGAGACCGAATACTGAGAGTAAATGAAAACTCCCCAAGTGAACTTCATTAAGACTGCATTTTTTCCTCATTATATTTTTAATTTTTGAAAATTTGGGATTTCTCCATTTGGCAGTATTTATCCAAAGGTATTTTAATATTTTCCATCTTTTTATTGCATGTAAGCTCTAACTTATTTTTATGGAGATATGTTGATAGCTTTACTGTCAAATAGGTACTTCGCTTTAGCTTTGTTTTATGAAAAGTGCAAAAGAGGACATGTTTTTCCCATATCCAACTACATCATTGAGTAGGTTATGAATAAAAGTGCTTATTTTCATTATCTCATGACTTTAAAAAAAAATAAAATAGTGTAAAAAAGAAAGGAGACTAACAATGAAGTCCAACTTAAGAATGTAAGAAGCAAAGTAAGCTGAAGAAACCAATGATTTTACTGTAACACTTCTCACACATCCTGCTCTTCCTCACTGATTGGTGGCCTCAGAAACAAGATACTGGGATACACAGGACCTTCATCCTGGTCACTGGATCAACCCTATCTTAAGTTTTGAAATAGTGACTCCATTGAAATGACTGGTCTTCTACTGCTTCTGTACTAGGTCTTGAAAACTGTATGCATATCCTTTTAAGGTAAACATGAGGGTCAGTAATCAGAGTGCCTACCATTTGGGAATTTATGCATTTTCTGTATAAAAATGATATTATCAGAAGGATATTTAGATGTACTTGCTTCTGGACATCATTCATTCAAATTGGTGAAAGTAAGAATGGCCAAAGTAACATTTAAAATGTTCTTGTCTGACAAAACCTCTTCACTGTACTGTGACTGGCTATGGCCATTTAACATAACAAATTTTAATAAAATAGAAATGAGATTGATTTTTTGAACACAAGATTGATTACTTGTAAGGTACCATGAGGTTGAACTCGGCTGCCCATCTGAGACTTAATAATGTGTAACTTTCACTTGATGTTGCTATACCAGAAAAGTCAATAGTTTCCTAAGTTTCAAATCTGAAGTACTACCATAAATGGTTTAATTCTCTCATACTTACGAGCCACTAAGAATTCTTCAGGGAGTTTAGTAGTTAGTGACCTTAGATACCTAATTATTTTCTTGTAATATAATTATTCCCAGCTCAGTAGAACTACTGTTTCATGCAATTAAAAAAAACCTATAGGCAGAATTAGAAAATTCTCAAATATGGGTAATTTTACAAATCATGGCAGTTTAGGTGCAAAGTGTTTTGAACTTATTCTAGTCATTGATCATGCTTATAGTTAGCATTAACATATGGATACCTATGTGCATATTAAATATGCAATACGCATTGGACTCAGAGCTGTTTAACAAGTCGATAGAAGACTATTTTATATGTCAGAGATCCTTTGTCAGAAATCTTTGAAATACAACAAATTTATTTTAGCTACTGGGAATTAATGTAGCTAAGAATGATGGCAAAGCAGCAGGTATCTCATCTGAGCAAGTCACTGTTGCCAGTAGTTATTGGTATTTTTCCAATGTGAACTCGCTTGTTATTTAAATGACAGGAAGCTGATACTACACCTAGTGATACCCAAAGGCAGTTTGAACTCTTACTGAGCAACAGTAGTGCTGAGGTGTAAAAATATTCCACAACTTTGCATCAATTCCTTAGTTATGTCAAAAAAACTCTAACACCAAGTTCGTGTTTGGAAATCTTTCCTTAGCAGTCATTTAGGTAATTTTTATTAATGATAATTTATCTGCAGATGTATGCATTTTTAATGCTTTTAAATTGATTTGTTATTTGACCTATTCAAAAGGAAATTTAAAATATATTCCAAGATAGCAAAGCTTGTAAAAATAAATAAATTGAAATTGTCTAAAAATTACAGAATGTAATAATATATGAGATGAGATATTGCATTGAAGGAGAGAGAAACCATAATAGGTTATCTGAGTAAACTTTGCACAGTTCCTTCTTGCTACTGCCTTGAGCTTAACTTTCAGAACTGCGTAGTGAGTTACGTTATCTAAGTACTGTTTGGTTTTTAATATACGCACTTCAAAAGTTTTTAACATTTTAAAGTAAAATCATTAAAGCCTGATTTTGATTAGAAAATGGAAGACTTAAAAATAAAAATTGAAAATCTTTTAGTGTGTAGGTAGTTTAGCAAAAATTAATTCTAAATATTAAGGAAAGCACTCGGAGGTGAGGTATATGCACACGTATCTTCTGCAGAACTTGGATCCTTTTCTTGTCAGGGAAGACCGTCAAATCTTCCTAGGAAGGATTCTTTCTTTATTGGTGTTCGTTAAAAGCAAGGACACTAAACTATACACTGCCAGAGCAATCATTCCTAGTATTAGGATTAAAAAAAATCATCATGGTGGCTAATAGTATGTTAGTGAGTTTTGAACACTGTAACATCCTAAAGTGGTTTATGTAACTGTATTTTGTAAATGGTGTGTAAATAGAAATATTTTATAAATAAACTTGAAACTGGTGGAGAATGCAACTAATTAAATTACAAAGGAGGAGTAACACATTAATGAGATGTATGTAGAAAATATTTTCGTGAGAAAAGATAATTCTAACAGGATTTTCAGGAAGTACTTACGAGCTGAACTTTTAAACCTCAGGAGTGCTTCCAATTTATAATATTCTGATGGTTGTGCCTGGAATAGTTTCTCACTGGTATTACCCACACTGAAAATATGCACTTATGTATGGGATAAGGCATACAGACTTCTACATGTTCTGATGTTGGTCAAAATAGTAACAGCAATCTGCTTTGCATTTGCACAAAATAAAGTTCCTACTTGTTTACCACAGGATATTCCTATTTTAATCCTGTGTGAAAAACAAAAAAAAGTATTCATTGTTGGTTTTTTTTTTTCCTCCACTATAAACTCTGGTCATCATATGTAAGTTCATGGCTTACATGAAGTTCTCTCTTGATTTCCATGCTTTTTTGATTGCATGTTATGTATGCCAGTTTTCTACTTTTTTCTCAAAGGCCTTTAGTTCCTGTTTGTTCAGGAACGCAACTGTAAGTGAATTCTAAATGTATGCTAACCTTCCATAATATAAATATGCACCTGATATTTTCACATAACTTCGTTTTGAAGGAGAGATTAGTTGATGAATAGACAAACTGAGATCACTGCTTTGTAAATGACACTAGTAATCTGGAGGCCAGAATTTAACAGTGCTAGTCGCTTCAGCTTCAAGTTGCACCTTCAGGCAAAGAGGAGCTGTTTGTGTAAGACATCATCGCAAGGCCTCTGCATACATTTGGCCTGCTGAACCATGTAAGTCATGCTTACCACTTGACATGCACATAGTTGGTAGCACAAAGGATCCATGGTTGATTGGCTCATTGTGTAAGACTGCCTGTAAGCGTTCTTGTGAAGCAGGGAATGTCTTAGCTTCTACTTTTACAGTACATTCTTAAATGTAATATTTTCAGTTAAGACAGTGTTGGATATGTGACTGCTAATGAATAGAGCGCATTTGTTGAGTGTTCCTTAGGAAATAGATGAATATTAGAGTTCATTATATGTTGGTTATCTCATAGTAAACATTCTCCCAGTAATCAAAATCCTGCGGGCTTAGAATGTCTGTCCGATTAGATCTAAACTAAATGCACCTCTGTGAACTTTCGTTAGAAGCTTTCATTTTACTTTCCCTGCTCCCCCCCATGTGCTGTGGTAACATTATTACCTGCTAATTTTTCTAATTCTTGCTACCTCTGTATAGGCAGCACTTTGTTCTCACTGTCTTTCTAATTGCAGTTGTTTTGAAACAAAAACTTCTACTAAAGAAAACAGTAATCGAGCTCAAATCCCAACATTTCTAATATATGCTGCCTCAGTAGGAGTTTTTTTTCCCCTCTAAGTTTATAATTAAAAACCTTTTAACAAAAGACAGCTTGAGTCTGAAACTGTCTGGTTTCCCCTTGTCCTTGATACGTACTGGAGTGGGGGAAAGGCAAGAGGTATTTTACTTTTAAAGAAGCCCCAGTTTGTGGAGACATTTGTATTCAGATATTGCTCTCCCTTTCTCATGAGAGCACGGCTCTGGTCTTCAAATGAAAAAGAAATAATAAAGCACATCAGGAACAGTGGACCTCAGACCTACTCTTTCTCTCCTTGTCTTGGAATGTTATTTCCATATAGAAAGCTACTCTAATGGGACACTTGTAAATGGCAGGGAATTTAGCCCTTGTGAGTCTTCTCCAGAAATTGGATTTTTGCTTAAGCAAACAGCAAACCATGCAGCAGGGAAAAAGCTATTTATTTGACTGCCTGTTGAAGAGCCTTACAAAAATACAATTCAGTCCGTTGCGATCAGTGAAGTCAGTCTAGTATGTATTGAAGAAAAAAATCATTTTACCTCAACTGGATGTTGAAGCAATCTTTCAAATGCAGTGACATATTACGTAAGTTCCAACTTCAAAATTTGTTTGTAACAGGGATCATGCAATCCAGTGCTTGTTGTTAAGCACAGCTTTCACTAATGGCTATCGAAAACTCATTTTCTGTTCTTCTAGGTAACTTTCACAGAAAGGAAGAAAATCGAGATATTTTCTTCTTTAGACATTTTTAATGTTTTAAAACTCTTCAGTTTAAAGATACTTGCTTCTGTGATACTTCATGCTTCCTGCCCTTTTTTTTTTTTTTCTCCTGTGCTGGTTAACAGATCTATTAGAAAGAAAAGCTTGTTACAAGTTCTTTTTGAAGGCAGCCTACCATACACTTGGAACAGTAACAAGGATTCACTGATGGTCATTGGAGTTGTGCAGCCTTCAACACAAAACAAAACTTGTTGAATCCACGACATTCTGTTGTTTATCATAGGCCACTTCCTGAATACCTGAATGTGGTTAAATTGTCATAATGTTGTTATGCCTGAGTGGAATCTGTGTGTGTATATTGGAGTTGTCTTGAAGATGAGAATCTTTTAATAGTTTAGACTGGTTCAGTTGGTGGGAAGTGTCAGTTCTGAAATACAGATGCAGTTCTCGCAACACCTTATTTGAAAATTTTACCCTTGATGTTCTAGATATGATAATTAATAGAAGACTTCAAGTGTATGTATATGTACGTCTTCTAGTGTTTTATTAACATTTCTACACAGCTGGGTTGTGAAAGACCTTTCCTAACTAGACATTTTTTACAAATAGTAGTTCATAAGTATTGAGTTCTTCAGTGTTTGGAAAAAGTGTCAATAAAGACAATAACTAGCTTGCAGAATTAAGGAATCAGAAACTTGCAGTTAAGATAGATTTAAAGTCTTAATTATTGCATTGTACTGTGGTAATACATTCAAAAGATACTCACTTTTTAAGAAGGCCCTTGTCTCCCTAACCGTACAAATTCCATGTAGATGAATCACTGGTCAATGTGTAATCCATGATCACATTGCTCTGACTTTCTCCTGAAGAGGGAAATTTCTACTTTATGTACTTCTCCATTTCGTTCATTCTATCTGAACAATTCATAAATGTTCATCACTCTTTATGACTTTTGATGAGAGAATAAGATCACCTTTTTATTAGTGTAGAGGTTAGACAGAGGGCTGAAGTTCTTTTTTTTATTTTTATTTTTTGCGCTTGATTTTTCATTTTGCCTGATATAGAAAATATTGGAAACATTTGCACACATAGTAGAAATGAACCATAACCAATATTACTTTATAAACCATCTGTTTATCTCAAATTAATGTGATTCAGCATTCGTCCTTTGTACTCTGTAGTACCGTGTTTTCCATTTCAATATCTTCTAACCTTAAACTTGTTTTGTGTGATGCAGTATTTCTCTAGCGGTTTTAACCTGTTCATTTGAAAGCTCAGTTGCCCCGTGTATAATTCCAGTGCCGGAAGCATTGCAGAAATATATTTATTTCATCACTGATTTAATCATTAGTGTATTTTTTTTTTTTTTTTTTTTTGTTGTTTTGAAAGCAGATTAGCAGAGATAAAGCAATGGCAAAAAAGTCATTTCATTTCCAGCTTTTCCCTCTGTCTCGTATTCCAACCAGATATGCTGCTACAACAGTAACAGCCATGATGAGCTTAACGCTCTTGTTTGAATTTAAAGCAGAGAACAATGGAATGGGGAGGGAGAGTGGTGGAAATAGGATGGGAATGGGGGAGAAATCTCAGGGTGAATTGTTCTATTGTGGTACTTAAGTGCTGCTTCAATTAGAGCTAAGTGAATACTCACAACAAGGGAGACCAGCCTTTAGTTTTGACTGGGAGGCAGGTGATGATTAATTCTTTAGCATCTTTCTGTTCAGCCAGATATAGAATCATCTCAAGTGCATTATAGAAAACGAAATAGCTCAGTGAATTACACTTCCTCTCTATAATAAAGTGGAAAAAAAATGACATTAACAAAACTCCTGAATGTAAGTCACAGTATTTGGCACTTCTCTAAGCACTCTGTTCATGATCATTCAGGAATTATTCATGGGTTAGGGCCGAACAAGTCCATTAAATTGTGGGTTTAAAACTTCTAGGTACTGTGGGAATTCATAATGACTTTTTTCAACCACATATAACAAGAAAGTGTGTACTCTCAATTTCTTCATCACTAGCAGACAAATAACATACTTCCCAAAAGTTACATTCCACAGGATTTTTGTTAATTCATTGTGTTTTTTGTACTTATTCACGTAGTCATTTAGTCATGTTTCTAACTACTGTACTGCCTTAGTAGTCTTTGTTTAGTATTAATTCCATTATGTTTATGCTGCATGTGAGTTCGGTGAGGAAATGATGGAGCTTTGCTACTGTGTATTTTGAATGCTTAACTCGGTATGTTTATCTTTAGCCATCATTAGTTGCTTTAAGTATAAAATAATCTGCAGCTGGGAATGTTTTTGTCTAGTAGTGTCTGCAAAATGTCAGTTGTTTGCTGCATGTCAGTGATGCCGAGAATGTCAGTAGACATTCTGGTTTCTTGGGCAGCAGAGCAAGCTGCACGTGGGCAGAAGACGGCAGTAACCAGGAGCTTTGCCAAGCGGCTTGTAGGTGAGCTGCAGCTTGTCTCAAGCTTAGCATCCTTGCTTGCTGTGGTAGGGCAGAGTGGGTGTTTTCCTCTGTATGCCCTGTGACAGAGCAGCAAGGTCAGTGATGTGCTGGAGGCAGAAGTTTCTGGTGCGTAGTGCAGATGGGGGAAGTGTGACATGCTTTTTGGGGAGCCAAGAGCTCATGCACAGTCAGGAGTGAGAGGATAAAGTCTAGGGGAACTGAGAGGGAGAACACTTGAGAGGAGCCTCAAGTATTGAGCAGGATTTGCTGTGTAAAGTTACTGTTTTAATCGGCCCTAAGTATGGAATAAGGATCTGTCTACACTGACACTGGGCAGTGTAAAAAGCGACACATAATCATATTTGTCTCTCTGTATCTGACATAATTACATTATTTTTCTACTTAAGAGACGTTCCCATTTTGCCTTTTAAGTTGAAAAGCCTTTTAGCATTTTGTGGTGAGTACACTAGGCAGAAAGTAGATCGACCTCAGCATTCCAGCAGATTTGGAATTCCATCATTTCTGTGCCACCTTTCCCAGGTGGTGAGGCTGCTGCCAGATGCAGTCAGAGCTCATAAAAAAAAAACATTGGAGGTGTCTCAAGGTTGAGTCAGATTGTCTCTGTGAAGTGCAGTTGTTTTACTGTTACAAGGTTCAGCTAAGCTTTAGAAAAAAGAATGAAGTTCAAGCTGTAAGTGAAACAAAACTTAATTAGGAAATTAAAGAAATCCCTATAAGTTCTTGATTCATTAAATTATTTAACTGGCAAAAAAAAAATGTATTTTAATATTCAAATATTCTTGGAAAAAGAAAAACATTGAATACAAAATACTGGTTGAATTGAAAAAGTTATTAACATAATGGCATAGTTACTCTGTTTAGGTGAACTGGAACGTTCAGAAGCTAACCATTAAGAACCATTTTCTGTGGGATATGATGGACTTCTTTAAGGCTTAAAGCAAAATTTTCTTTTTATTACACAGAAGAAATTTTAAAAAGCTTTTTTCTGTCCATGTGGAAAAATCAGCTCTCTTTGTGATCTGTCTTTATCATGACATATAGGCTATATATATTAAATAAAGAAAAGCAACAAACATACAAAAAAGACCAACAACTTGCATTGCATAATGGAAAGGGCGTTATCATTTAGGAGTGTTTTTAATTAACATTTTCAGATAATTGAAACACTTCCTGTGGTTATGCCAAATGCCTTCCATGTTAATACCAAAAGATTTTATTCTAATATCACTAACTAAAATTGACAGTAAATGCACATGAATTTCTCAATAGCACTGAGAGAAAAAATGCTCCAAAGGCATAGTAAATGTATGCATTTTGTGTTTTAGGGAACAGCAGTGCAATTACTGCATAACCCTCACTTACCAACCATTTTAACCTCAATTTAATGTGTGACTGTTCTCCCAGGATGACCTTGGTGCAGCACTGAATGTTTTGCATTTTTTAACTAGACTCAAACAGATACAAAGAGATGCAGTTCCCATTAAAAAGTAGAATACACAAACCTTATTTGATACATTTGATAATTTTATAATTATCATAATAACATTTGATAAATTGTATTATTTGAAAACTTCCACCTACTTACAGTACATTAAATAAAATCCCTTTAGTCAGACCATAATACTTCTTGTATTGCACTGAGCATCTGATCAGTTATTAGTTTGTACATGGAGAGATGCTATTTAAGGACTTAAAAACTCCCTTGAAGTAAATTGTACCCTCCAGCTAAAACCTGACAAAGTGCAAATAATACATACTGTATTCTCTATTGTCTTCAGTGGCAGGCTGCTGTTTTTGAGATCCCTCAGAGGCATCTTCTTCCTCAGTTCTATAAGCCAAACTTTTGTGGATTGGTACCTGTGAAAACTTCAAATGCTGTACAGTGCTATCGGGGCATTGAAGAAGCTGATCTCAAAGTCCACTATTAAAACTTCCCTCAAGGACATTTTCATTAGGACTTTGTACATGGACAGTTCAAAAGACTCAGCTATTGATTTTTGCTCAGAAGTCCTCTCTCTCTTCTCATATTGTTCAACATTTTGACAGAATTTCAAAACGCACAAACTGTGGCAGCGGAGGATTCCAGCTAGGATTTTATGCTGTTCATTTCATTTCTTAAGGCCGCATCCTTCCTATGTCCTTGTCAACACTACAAGGAGAGGAGCCGTCTTAGAAGATTTGCTAAAAGGCAGAAGCAATTTCACAGCAATCTAAAAAAAAATCTAACCTTTCCACATGCAGAAAATCTCTCTTAAGTAAATAACCTTTTTAGCTGTGAAATTTTGCTGAGACATTCATTTGTCAAAAGCATAGATAAAAATCGCTGCATGTTTATCTCTTTTCACCATTTAAAAATTGCACTGAAAGGAATATACAACCAATACACATGAACCATATTAATAAATGCCTCTAGCAAACAAAATTGTTTTATTTTGAAGCAGAATCGTTGATTTAAAGCTTGTGATGTTAGAAGCTGAGTAATTAATAGTTGCCATTGCACGAGATATCCTTACTCCTATTATGATTTTCATGGACACAACATAATGACGTTCATTTAAGCTCCACTGTATTTCCAAGAGATAGTAGTTCCAATTTAACAGGGTTTATGAAGAAGTTCATAAATGAGAGTTGTAATTTTTCTGTTTAGGGAAAATCATGATCTGCTTGATCTTTATGAAAGACATAGTACAGGTGTTTTAACTGCTAGGAGCTTACATCCTACATTGGTGGTTGACAGTGCTGACATTCTCTCATTTTTCAGATGATTTTGCTGAGCACGTTTTCAAATACAAAAGGGTATTTCAAGAGAAGCCCTTTCTTAGAGTAGGGTTAACTATACTTTTGTTGAGATTTCTGAGAACCTTTTGAAATTTTTTTTTCCAAATATTCTATGGCTCTGAAAGTAATGCCTCCTATTTTATTTTGCTGGCCCATGATGTCAGAGGTGGATGTTGCTGGGGTGGACTAGAGGCTGAACCTTCCCACCTATATTCTGTTATGTTGCTGTAATAGGTGGCAGTAGAGGGGCGGTCTGGTAAAATGCACCTGACATCAAAGTGCAAATGAAGCAGTGCTGTGGAACTGCATTCTGTCATGTGGAACAAATTACACCTGCTGACATTCATTGACTCTTGCAGAACATTTATGCAGACCAACCGTTGGATGTTATCACAGTGAGGCAGTGGGTGGTATGTTTCAGCAGTAGTGACGGCGACATGAAAGAGAAGTCATGCTCCAGATGGCCATGCACAGCTGTCACACCGTGAAATGATGAGTGTCTCAATCAGCTTATCCCCTCAAAGTGGCAAATTCTGACCAGAGAACTAGGCATGGAGTTTTATATTGGCTTCAGTGCTTTAGAAATAATGGTGGCAACACTGAAATATCACAAAATTTGAGCCAGGTAGACCCAAGGATGCTCACAGAGAAACAGAAAGAAGACTATGCACTGTGAACCTATTGAACTAATATGAGGCTGAAAGTGAGATGTAATTTTCCTATTGAGGAAGTTCAGCATACAGCCCTTGGCAGGTATGGCAGTGTGCACTATCTTCTGGGATAGGAAAGGGGTGATCCTTCTAGATTTCCTGAAACCTGGACAAACCATCAACTCTTACCACTGCATCCTGATGCTAATTAAGCTGCAGGCTTGGACTTATCAGGCCAGAGACGACAACCTTTCTCTTTTTACATGATAACTCCATGCCCCATACCAGTTTGAAGACTATGGAGCATATTGCCAGTCTTGGCTGGGCTGTCTTACCACATCCGCCATGTAGTCATGTTCATTTCCATTTGTAGATATGTTGTCCAGCATAGAACCACTCAGTATGCATAGTGCACTAACTATTAATTATGTTTTAATTATCATATGGGTATATGTGTTTTTAGACCTCTTTCCAGTTGATAGGGTTTCATAGAAGGACAAGGAACATGTCCAATAGATATGGACTCTTTTATTCTGGAATTTTCTGATTTCTCATTGTTAAACTATTTCTATTAACAATACATATTCAATTTTAACTGATGAAGTAATGAGAACTGGAATCCTGATTGCTCTGTTACAATTCTGCATGTAAACATTCTGGTACAGTAGAACTTTTTCAATTCTGTTGATGTTTAAAATCACTGGTCGTACACTGTGGTATATTTTTGAGAATGGCATGGCAGTGACAAAGTTAACATTATTCACATTACAAATTAAAATACAGTAAGTGGCTAGTTCTTTAAAATGAAGATGTTAATAGTTATTAATATGTGCTTAAGAGGCATCTTAATTACATAAAAATTATAGCATCCTTTTCTTGTAGAAACAGTTTGCCAGATTTAACATAAATTTTTAGCTTTAGATTTAAAACTGTATTTTTAGATATATCTACTGTTCATCAGAAAAGATTGCCTCTCTCTAGAAAGCTGTGATTATTTCTCTTAAATAAATTAACTTATGAGTAAATATCTCATGAACATCCACAGTGAGATGTAAGAAGCTTTCCTCATTTCACTTATATTACTGTTAAAAAACAAATGTATAAACAGTATCCCCAACCCAGCTGCTGGCTTCCTTTCCCTGCAAAAGACGTTGCAGGGCTGAGGCTATATTAATCTTCCATTTCTCAGGCCGCAAACAGGCTGTAGTGTCTCAAGCACAGTGTACAAAAAGAGGAATCTTCAGCACCAGTGATGGTTATTTTTCCAAGGCTAAAAGAGGAGATCAGAATACACCGATCTGTTAAAAGACAGGCCTAAATTAAGTTGATGTGTTTGAACAATGGCCAGAGGCAACTCATGTTATGTTAGTAAAAAAGCCAGCAAGCTGAGAAGTCTGATACAGAGGCAGATATAGAATGGGAGTTCTAGGAAAACCTTAGCAGTGTGTGTACACTGCGCAAAATTGAGGTCAACCCCACATATTTTGTAATCTGGAACACTTGAATCTATAATACAAAATGGTGAAATCCATGCTTTCCTCATGTTTCAGAAGTAGCTTCAAGATTTTCTCTATGTCTTAGGAGGAAGAGTGGTTCACTGGCTTCTTACACTCACCTGGCTTTGTGTTCAGGTAGGGGGCTCTGTGGGACCATTAACAGAGGCCAGCTAAGCCTGATCTCTGGTCATGCCTTCAGACAGCAGTTCATGAGACAGCTCGTTTTCTGTTCCTCCTCTTATTCAATGAAGACTTCCGAGCTGACATTTTATCTCAACTTAGGCATAAATTGTCCCATTGCCAAGTTGTAAAGCTGCTGTTAAAAATTGAATCCTCACCCTGTATTATTTTTTCTCTTTTTGAGTAACTGTGTCTGCGAAGCTTGGCTTCTAACACCTAATCATACTTTTGTATGTTTCTTTCAGTATTAACTTAGTGCTCCAAAGGTTGAATTAATTCAGGGAGTTAATTCAGACTTTTCCTCTTTTTAATAAAAACATTGCTGTTTAGAATAGAACACAGCAAGGAGATGAACGGATGATTCACATGAACATCTGTGTCAGATTGTTAGTTGCAATGATATATTTGATCCTTGTCTATTCATGATAACTCGGACGTGTTAATTAAAAAAAAAACAAACAAACAAACAAACAAAAAAAAAACTATTCTTGCAACACTTGATAAAACATTAATACACTGGAATTACATCTTTCTTCTGTGTAGCTAACCACTGCATCTCATACTGAAATACTAGTTTAAAGTTCTGAGCACTTTTTAAAAATATACATTATTTATTTACTCCAGAACTGGAAAAGGAAAAATAAAAACCTATATCCAATACTTAAGCTCATTTCCAGAAAATGAAATAATTTTTTCACAAATCCTATGTTAACTTCAAGTAATCAGCTATTAGTAATTATTACTGAGGATAAATATATTTAAACTACAGACTTGTTCTCTTATTCCTAGTGAATTGGGAAATCCTGTTTTCTGTGTTAAATAAAGTGAAGAAGCATGGCTACCCAGTAAGGAAATAATTTTACAGTCAGTATGTCTTGATTTACTGGAAATCGTTAGGAACTATAGAGTACCTGGTAGAATTTGTTTCCACACGTTACATCTGTTATATTCTCGATAAACAGGGAGATGTTTTACGGAAGAGTATTTATCTTTGTGCTTATGCTCATAAATATTTCAAAAAGTTTTTGAGAATAACCTTTGTGTGGAAGCTGTAGAATAAGCAAACAGGATAGTGGTTGATGGATCTCCTGGCACTCAGTGAGCACAAGCTGTACTCCAGGCAGAATCATGCTCATATACCTTATAATTCAGGTACTCCACATAGAAAATGGTATTGAAACAATTTTTTTTCTGAAATTAGAATGTAGATGCATAGTTGACTTTAATTATGTTCATACTGGATTTTCGTTCTCACAGATATTCTAGGAATTTTTATCTTAGTTTCTGATCAAATCATTCTAAAATGTGTGATATCTTGTACAGAGATTTGTGACGTCGTTATAACAGCAGTAACAAATGTCTGTAAAAATACCATATGACTCTTTCCTGCCTCCACGGTGGGAACAGTACCAATGCAGAAAGATTGGGCTGTAAACCAAGAATGTGAATAAACAAATTCCACTACCATTTGAAACTCAGATTTTTGAAAATGCTCAGAAAGTGTCAAGTGTGGGAAAACAATACAGATTTTTTTGGAAGAGAAAATGAACAAACTAGAAATAAAGGTTTAAACTGGAGAAATAGGGGCGCAGGTATTGAGGATTTGAGGTGACATAATTCACCATTTTGTTGGTGACCACCACGCTTTCTTGCCGTTGTAACTCAGCTAAATGCAGTAGAATTAAACTGCTAAAAACCCTAGTGATTTTTATGGAGTCCATCAGTTGTCTCATCTGTTCCTGCTTCTGCTTTTGCTGTTTTAATCCATCTCTTGCTTTACTCAGTTGATCCTGAAATTGTTTATGCCATCACCTTCCTTTCAGTTCTTTGCCCTACACCTTTCAACTTCATGTTTTGTGACGAATATTTTTAAACACCTTTTAAATCACCCGTTATTCTAGTGTGTATGGAGGTAGCTATTTCTGTTAGCAAAAACACACTGTGCTCAGATTTAATTGAGTCCAAACACATCACATGAATATTAGCAAAGTGAGTCTCACATCTTCTGACATTGAAACTTTTTTTTTTCTAATGAAATTATGGACCCTGAAGTCAGTAAGAGAAGCACTTGTCGGAGAATTTGTTAAAACTTGAAAACTTAAATTTTGTTGTTGGGTTTGTTTGTTTTGTAATAGTATCACACTAAAACATTTGTTTGTTTGTTTGTAACGCTGACAGTCCAATATGAATCCCTGTTATTTCGCAGAGGACGGCTGATGACATCTTTTCTGTTTAACACTGGTATACCGTGAAGCACAGAACACAATATGCATGAAAGCTGGTTTCAGCCTAAAGGCTGAAACTCTTGGTAAGCTTTCCTAGTAGTCAAATTAAAATTGATTGGTTGGATGTGGCCCTGGGCAATCAGAACTTGTGCTTGATCTAGAGATTGGCACCCTGCTTGTGGCAGGGGGTTGGAACTTTATGATCCTTGAGGTCCCTTCCAACCCAAGCCGCTCTTTGATTAATCTATCCACTTCTGTTTTTCCTTAAAGTATTTTATCTTTTCCACTGTAGACGATTAGATGCATTGCACTACTTTACCCAGAGAGGGGGACAGTCTTCTTGTCTAATGTCACATGCAGAGAGAGTGGTAAAAATGTAGGCCCTCAGTCTTCTTACACCTCTTCAATACAGTTCCTGTTCAGAAAAACATTCTGCTTTGGTACACAATGAGTTAATGTGCATGATAGGGTACTGTAACTTTTTCAACATGTTACCTTCTACAAATGACTGCAGTTTTAACTCTCATGTCTAAGGACCTTGTCCTGCATTTGCATTCCATTTTTTAGTTACCCATCTGTCTTTATCACATCAGTTTGCATGTACAAAATTAAAACAGCTTCTGGTATTTTTTTTATTAATGATTCAGTGAGCAAAAGATATGCAATATTATTCACTGATCGGTACTTTTGGTTGAGATATTCTAATGTGATTCCCATTTTTCAATTTTTTGAGACATTAAACAAGTGTATTTCCAATGGATGAGGTGGAAAATGAGCATTTTATTCCAGAGACTATCAGATTTCCTCGTTTAGAAATTCTAGTATTGCCAGCCCCAAGTGTTAAGGAATAACGCATGAGTAAAACTTAAGATTAGCTTCAAAATCAGAAGCCTGTGATTCTTTTTGCCTTCTTATGTTGAAGTCATAAGGAATAGTATTTCTCAGTGTTATTTAGCTAGAAGCTTATTTAAAATTAAAAAAAAAAAGGGGGGGGGGGGGATTAAAGCCAAAATTCTGGTGTATTTAATCTGTCGTCACTAACTGTTGACATAATAGTTGACTTAATGGTTCCCTCTGCAATCATATGTAATTTCAAATAATAGTTTTAATTAATGCTGTTTTAACCTTCAGTTTGTTTGGCTGTTTCAGTCGTCTTTAATGGCCTGTTCATTAACTGTTTCTATTGTTTTCTTCTAGCTGCTATTTGAACTTGATGAATGAATGATGAATTTTTGTAATTGCTGTTAATGCTGTTGTCTTCTATTTTTATCCTAATTTTGTCATCTTATGTGAGAAGTTCCATACCACTAGATGTGGTTGTAAATTGAATTTTTTTAATCTTGATTGTTGTAGTTGTATGCTTTATTTTAGATTTCAGTGCCTTTCCTACATATGTTTATTGTGTAAAAAAAAGATTACAAATTAGGAAATTTCCATGTTTGTTTCTATGAAGCAACTGTGTTGAACTATGCAGTCACATTCGAAAGATTGAAAGGCAAATCAAAGTCTGTAAGTTTAAGCAAGATTTGTGAGCAGTAAGCTTCTACTATGAAGGGCCACAGTAGTGCTGTCATGGTGGAACAGACTCCTATGTCAGATCATCCCTTGGTCATCAGCAGAGATTCCAGGCGCAGCACTAAAGTTGGAAACAGTGCTTAATTAGTTCTGGTGATCACAGAACTACTTGTAAGTGCCACATAAATCCACATCTAGATTTTTCAGTGTGAACAGGGCAGAGAGAAAGCCTGTGCTCCTAGGAATACGTGTTTGTTGTGCATGGCTGTATGCACAGACTATAATGAATACAAATAAACTCAACATTCTGTTGGAGCAAACAAGTACTTGTCCCCTGCTGGTTCCTTAATAGCTTTTATTAGTGGTCAGTGATGGCAGTATTTACATTCTTTTCTCATCATAAGAAATTGTTCTTATCTTCTCAATTGGGACCATGTATATGCAGTTAATTTGCCACAACCTTTGAAGTTGCACAGCAGAAGAATTTTTTCCTTTCCAGTGATCTAATTCTCTTCTCTGTACTTCAGCCCCTTTCCTCCAAGATTAAAAAAAAAAAAAAAAAAAGTCAGTATTTTTCTGTGCTTTTTGTTCTGGAAGGTCTAGGATGGTTTGGGTTTGTTGGGATGGGAGTTTCATTTTGTTTTGTTTTGTTTTTTTTCTGTTTTGTTGTTGTTTTTCCCTGGTAATTCCCAGTGACTTCTTGGCTATTTTCCCTTGGTTCAGAACTCTAAGACAGTTTCTGTATGAATGTGATTTTACACTATTTGAGATAAAAGGTGGAGGCTTAATTTAGCAAGAAACTCGTGTTAAGATCCTATAATGAATTCAAAGATAGACATTTTACAGCATCACCAGTCTTCTGGATCATATCAGCTGTTTTCACTTAATTGCATGTCATGTAAAATCTTCCACTATATTGAAAATCCAATTCTCCCTGTGTTTTCCCATTCATTTCTTCACCTGCTTTTCAAAGGCAATTTGTTATCTGGTCCTCACTTCTATAAAATCTTTAATATACTTATCCTTACAACTACCTTCGCAGTTACTTAAATCACAATAGTCCCATTTTATGTGTTTTAGAAATATAGAAAACAGAACTGCAAGGGATGTCAAGAACTTATCCAGTCCATCTCCTGTGTTACGGCAAGGTTAACTGTGTCTGTGAAAATCTTGACAAATATTTGTCTAATTTGGCCTTTAATATTTCCTGTAGTTGATATTCCAGTTTTCAAAATCAATCTACTCTATTGCTTAGCCGTCTTTACCATGGGAACATTTTCTTTTATTGTAAACCTAAATATCCCTCATTATATTTTAAGCTCATTACTACTTGTCCAAGCTATTATAGTTATTCAAGATGGGTTAGTCTCATTCTGTGTGCTAAATATTGTTTCATATTTGAATGTGGTAATCCTCTCTGTCCTTACTTACCTTTATTGTAAACACTCCAGATTATTTCACTCTGTTTTCTTATGTCATGTTTTCTAGACCCAAGATCTTTGCTCTCTTCTGGAACTTCTTCACATTCTGTTTCAGAAGAGGAAGTGTGATGAACTAGGCGAGGCTTTAAAAAATGCCTGGTGTAGTGAAAGTGTTTGATTCAGTAGGTTCATCACTCCAGTATGATGTTTTGTAAGAGCTATGGGCCTATCCCATGTTGAGCTTGTGGTTTGCTACAGCTAGCAGTCATTGTTTTTCAGAGGTGTATATCTAAGTTCTGCAGTGTATAGTTACTCAGCTAATTGTTCCTGCTAAGCCAGACTTGCCTAACTAGATACTGTTTTTCATATGTTTCTTTTGTTAGTCTTCTGCATGACCAGCTAATCCTCCACTATGCTTGTGTTTGCACTCTTTGCTTAAACCCTAAAGAGCCATTCCTTCTGCCCCATCAGTCAAGTAACTAACAAAAATATGTGCCGATCTGCTGAATTCTACTCTATGCACATCTCTCAGTAACTGTTCTAAGCATGTTTATTCAGCCAGTTCTATGCTCTGTTTAGAGCAATTTTCATAGCTTTCCCTATCTGTAACTTGCTTCTGAGAATGGTATGCGAGGTAGTATTGAAAGACTTAATAAAGCAGGGTAACTGCTTTATTGAAAGTAAAGAGGTAGGTAGAGTGTATCTCCTATGCAGTATTTTGTTTTATTATAGTGAGTGATTAACTGTCGTTCATTTAAGCAGATACTATGATATGCTGCCTTTGTTTTTCCTCTACTGATAACTTTCATGTCCTTTTATCCATGCGGTGTCTCTAAATTAAGCAGTTCTATACTAGAACAACCATCCTGAAACTACCATTTAGATGCTGATAGATGTGTGAACTAGAATAGACATGCAGGCTCTATACTGAATGCTCCCTTTTACAGCATTTAATTGGTGACGTCATCTTTTTTGGTGTGTGCTATGGTAAGTTTACAGTCACAGAATTTTGTAAGCCTAATCTCTAAACTTGACTTCCCAAACTACATTTTCCAGCTTCTGATGTATGTCTCACAACCTCGATGTTCTCTTCTGCAGATAGCTGAGACTAGAGATTTTAAGAATCATTATAGCAGAAGTGATATGTATTTTCCACTTATTTGCATTTGGGCTTAATACAGTGATGAATTCATTTTCCATCTGATGACTGAGATTAATCTGTAAGCAGTTTATCTCTGGAATCCTCTTTCAACCTAAAATAAGCAAGAGTGGTAACATGCACAACTAACATTATTCATTTGTGACAATTTGAGCTAATTTCAATTTCAGCTATTAATTCCAGCTGTAATTTTTCACTAAATTTGTTAGCTGGCAACCCATACTATAATTAAATATTCTCTATTTTAATGAAGTACAGAACACATGATGGTCAAGATACATTATGCACACAGACTTAGAAGCATTTCTTTGTCAGTTTCATATTGTTTATGTTTAGGTATAGGCTTTATTTGCAGTAGCTTATGTCCTCTTGGCATTCTCTTTCCATTCCAAGTAAGTTCTCCTGGTGAACCAATCCGAGAAGTTATTTGTGCCATCGTTCACCGTTTTTGTAACATAAACTAAGTGCCAGTTTTTCTCAAGTTCGATGAGAAATAATTTTAATGCCTTTTTCAGATTATGGGGATTTATACATATGTGTTTAAACAAGAAGCATAGTTGCAAAACTAAAGAATTCTCTGAAGTACCAAGACCTGTGAATGTAAAGAAAAAAATTCAAATGTCTCCAATATTTCAGACTCAAGAAAACCCACTGCAAATTTCCCATTATGCCCAGAGATCAAAGGGCATTCTTGTCATTTTTAGAATTAATCACAGGAGCTTGACACACTTCTTATAAAATAATACTATGAAAATAGAGAAATTTTGCCAAAAGTAGATTTGTTTTAATACTGAAGCATTATAAGCTTGAATGTAAACTTCCACTGTTATTATAGAGAAGTTGAGTAGAATTTATCTATGTTGGTCGATTAATCATGATTGACTAATTGAATTGACAGTGCATTGTTGGTATTATGATAACAAACAGTCCTTGACCTAAATAACTTACAGAAGAAAAGAGAAAAGCAGGAGGCAAAAGTAGAATAAATTCTATAACTAGGAAAAATAGCATTGTTGCTTCTGATTGTG
Source organism: Lagopus leucura (assembly GCF_019238085.1). NCBI lineage: Eukaryota > Metazoa > Chordata > Aves > Galliformes > Phasianidae > Lagopus > Lagopus leucura. The sequence continues at coordinate 3,894,672 of NW_024962278.1, read as the reverse complement.
TGTGTGTGTGTGCTTCTGTGTGCAATTGTGAGAGGGTGTACAGTACGGGACAAAAGGTAACTTTGAAGAAAATAAGATAAAGGAAACAAAGTTGGGAAAAGAAAGGAGATATAAAGAAGAAGTTAGGATAACTTGTTGAGAGAAAAGAAAAAGAGCAGTGATGTTTTCTTGGCAAGAGAAGTTTCACTTCTCTGCCACAGATTTTTGTCATAGTTGCTTCCAGAGATGCCTGCTATTATCCTGCGTGGTCATGTCTCAGAGCTGATAATAAAGTTCTGATCAAGTTGTAAATTCTTTTAGAGGAATTATGAATTCATGTCAAATTTGTTAGGAAGTTTGAGATGGGAAATTGATGGAATGAGGAAATCAAAACTTGTTGAAAAGAAATACTCAGTTTTCTGTTTTTTACTGTCCACAGCAAATTAAAAAAGTTTCGTGACTTTTGTTGCAGCCAGATTAAGCACACAAATTAAAAAAATGTTTATTACAAAAAACATGATCTGAAATGGGATAGCAGATTATATTCTTCCCTGAAGTATTTCTTTGCTATGTGCAGAAAACAAAAAAATGGGGGGGGGAATAATTTTAGAAAAAAAGAATGCTCGTTTCAAATAGGTGTCCTCCTAATCTCTTTTAATACTTTGATCGTTGTGAAGGTGAGACCTGTATGTTTTTCTCAAATGCCATTTTAGGAAATATGAACATGTAAAAATTTCACCATTTTGTTTATCATAAACAGTAATTTGTATTAATCTTGGGAGTATCAGAGTATGCAAAACAGTGTGATCTTGCTTTGGTGTTAGGAATGAAAACACAGATTCAATCAAAGTGTCAGTGGTTTCTTACAGAAAAGTATTTGAGACCTTTATTCTATCTCATTTTGACAACCTAATAGATTTCCACACATTTGTGCAGGAGAGAAAGTGTAAGTTGTATGTGGAAGTGTGTGTGTATCAATTAGACTATAGCTTCGTCATGAGTGATTTTTGTAAATCTTTCTCTTCCTGTAGAATCATAGACCTATAATCATTGAATAGGAGCAGTAATACATATTTTTTCTATTACCACAAAGAATTGGCTGCAGCATGTCATCAGCATGTAATTGTTATCACATTTTATTATTTGATTAAAATTATAATCCTTAACCCATTTGTTTTGAATTTTGAATCATGACGTAGATCCCAAAATCAAAGTCCTATTCATAAATGCTTACAGTCACAAAGCTTATCATCAGATCTGCAGGTAGTTCACTTCTAATGAATATACTGGATTATTGGCTGAGCTTTATTTATTAGCTCACTAAAATGCATGAGTTTATTTTCTATTTGCAATTTGGGATTTTTTGTTTTGTTTTGTTTTTGAGAGATGAGAGCACATCTTAGCAGTATTGCCAGTGATCTGATGAATCAAATGAGCAGGACATGAAATAGCTCCATGCTGATTGCATTCTGAATCAGAATAGAGCACATTGCATCGGTTTTGGTAATGCAAATCCAGGTTCAGGGAAGAAAGAACACAGGTATTTCTTGTTGTGTTTTTTTTTGTCATCTTTTTTGACAGTTGGAATCCACAATTGTAGCCTTGGTGATTTTTAAAAAAACTAATTTTAGTAATAAAATGCAGCAATACCTATTAAAACAAAACTGACTTCTGTGGGTGCTAAATCTTACATATACTCAGTATGTTGCTGATATTTTTTTTCCCTGCAACTATGAACAGATGTTTGTATGTGTATTGAAAGGATAATTATAAAATTCATATGAAATTTTGGTTTCTATGGCCATGTATTTTGAGAGCTAGTAGGTACTGTGAGTGCTTTATGATTACATTTACCAACAGCATGACAACATACACTTCAGTGTATTCAAAGGAAAACATAATCAGGTAGCCAAAGGAGAACAATTATCTTTCATACTAATTGGCAAGTTCCTTTTAACCTTTAATTAACTATGAATTTTCAATAGGTCTGAATCGTCTTGCTAGGCTTCTTGCTGGTAGAAGGTCATGGAAATATCTTTTCTCCTGATTGCACAGATGCAGTATAAATAAAATATAGGTGCATATACAATGTATAAGGTCATAATCTTCATTTGCACTTTGAAGTGTATGAAGTATGAAAATCTTACGCTGCTGAAAGCAGTGGTGCTGCCAGGAATCTTTACTTGTAGCTTCAAAAGGAAATTCAAATAGATTTTGCATTCTCAGTTTGTTTCTCTTGGCACATTTTGATACAATCAGCAGCAGTTACTTGAAAGGCTCAGAACTGATTAGCATAGAGCCTAATATGCCTTCTTTAGATGCCGTCCTAGAGAATATTCCCTGCAGAGCAAAGGTTAAGATGCACAGAAGAAACAAAACATCGTTCTCCTGAGTGCTGAGTTATTCAGCATTCTGGAGACTGCTGCTTCTAAGATGTGCTACTCTCTTTTTGGTGAATGGTTTAGTATAGAAAACACAAGAAATGCTGCATTTTCAAAACATTTACATGGTATATCTCTGCAGACAGATATTTGAAATTGCGGTATGTTCATGTTCGTATCAATTTGTTATATGTACCAATGCATTATATGGATGCAAAATAAGCAGCTAGGCATATAGCGTATAGGGAATGTTGTTATAAAACAAAGGTTATGGATCAAAGCCCCCTGCTACAGAAAATCTTGCAGCTGTACAGGCAGTACTAAAAAGAAAGATCTGAAACCACTCCCCTTCTCTTTTTTTTTTTTTTAGTTAAATAAAGCGGGTAGTAAAATAGTACACATTACACATGGGATGAATAGCTTCATGTTTCCTGCCTTGGTCAGATTTCGGAGATTTCGGTTGAAAAGCACTGGAAAATCTTGTGACTTACGATAACTGTGTCCTCAGAGTCTACCTTACTTATGATCGGCTTTTACTTTTTGTTGTGCTTTGGCTTTCGAATTGCACTCGCATTATGCAGCTGAGTGCATTTAAGTATCTTTGTGGAAATCGTAGTTATATCCTAGTTCCTGATTTTCCTACTCTCTAGCCAAATCATAGCTCTACGATGCCTTGTTCCTTGCTTGAAACACCAGTCATATCCATTCTGTGTTGTCTTGCACCAAACTATTTACAGTAGCAATTAGGTGACCATATCTTTGTGATAGTGGAGTTTCTGATTAAATGAGGCAAAAGGAAAAAAAAAATATATATATATACATGTGGTATGTTACCCAGATTGCTATTTTGTAGACATTCACACAGTAAGGGTCACAAGGGAGATGGTCCAGTCTTACAAAAAGCAGAAGGCAACTCCATGGTGCATAGAGAGAAGAACAGATCAGGCTGACTATGCCTTCCCTTTTTCTTTCAGTACATATCCAGAGTCTCACTTGTTCTCATGTCTGCCTCGTTTATTGTATTCATAATCTAGCAGAATTGAATGAAGAAGCCATTCCAGCACACTATATAGGATATATATATATATATATATAATTTTCAAAGAACATTTAAATGTTTTAAAAGAACTCTCTAGCAATTTGATTCCCAAATTACTGTTGTGCCACAATACTGCTGTATGTTAGTTAATGTCAGTGATGGCGTTAATAACAGATTCATAGATTGAAAACAAGCACTTTACCTCTGCAAAATATGTTACTGCCTATAATAAATAATTGGGATTTTTTTCTCAGTTAATAAACGTCTGATTCAGATAAAAATAATTTAATATGAAAGAGAGGAACAAATAATTCTGATAAAGTAAGGTTCCAACAGCATTTGAACAGGCATGTGAAATCTAAAAGGCATGCTTCAACAACAGCAAATCTGTAATTAATTCTGTATGTTCATTTTCTTTTTAAAGTGTAGATTACTTTGAAAACAAAATGAGGAACTGGTCTCCTTTGTCTTCAGAAAATATGTTATCTAGTTAGCTAATGAGGTAAATGCTGCTTGTGCAGTCTGTGAGTCTGTGTTGTAGACTTGCTAAAAAGTGTCTCTGTCTCATGCTGCATGCTGTCCTCTTCATTCCAGCAGCATTTTATAACAGTAATAGAGGTGGAATATTCCCAACAGAGCCATATGTTTGAGTATGTTGTGTTTCTATCAGTGGAAGACATGTTAACACAATTATCTACTGAGTTAGATCTCTTCTTCATATGTAGAATAAATGTAATGCCGTGCAAATGGAGTATCACCTCAGCAATGAATTAGGAAGTCATTTCTCGCTGGAATTTTGAAGAAGGAAAAGAAAGTATTTTTAGAAACTGCTTAGATTTCTTGTGATATCAGAGGCCGGAGCATTTTGATTGTTCATACTGATGATCATCTTTCCCTACAAGTAGCTCCAGTAAAAATATTCACTTCAACAAAATGCATCTTTAAAATGCGAGATAGGCGTACAACTAGGAAGAATTCATCACCACCTGGGAGCATTATTGTACAGTCTTCTCTTTTAAAATAATGTAAGTTGGTTTAAGATTCTGACAACTAATTTCTTATTACTAATTTCTAATATGATGCTCTTCATCAGTAACTCCATTTCTTTTTCAAATAATAGTTTTCCAAGAAAAGCAAAGAGGTAACGAACGGACTATTTGTCATTTACCCTGTGCAGGCTGATTGCCGTGGTGGTTCAGTGAACACTTGTTTGTCAGGAAGACCTTTGTATTTGTCTAGAGGAGCAATATTCTCCTAACTTTTGCCTAAGCTTCTGTGGATGTGCTAATTTTATTGCTTGTTGCCTTTGAAAGGCTCAAACTACTACAACATGCAATGCACTCCCTTTTCCCTAGTCATTTCGCAAAATAGGACTGAGTAGAACAACTTCATTAGCTTCCAAGAATAGGAATATCTGCCCCTTATTAATTTCTTGTGAGAAATTAGAGCACCCTTCCTTCAGGGACTGGTAAGCTTTGTTTCTAATGATAGCTATTGTCTGCAAAGATATGAGAACTAAGATTATTTTTTTTGTAATCCAGGCTAATGATGTCACTATTTTACCTGGCAAACATTGTCTATCTTTTTATTTCCTTCCCACAATACATTTCAAGTGGGAAAATGCTATTTTATCTCAAAAGCTGTTATACTCTTTCACCATTCTGTGCTATGCTCTCTAAACCTTGAGAGTTTAAAAAATTGCTGCAGCAGCAGCTGAAAAAGAACCAAGACCTGCTGTAAGTGTCTATCGTGGTGTAAAATGAAACATCAGTTGGAAGCTGCCTATTTCTCTCTTTTGCGTGAAGATTCTTAAGCTAGAACATATAAATACTATTCCACATCTTTAGATGCTCCCAGCTAGCTCTACCTGTGAACTACCTCCTGGTAGCACTTTCCCTTCCATAAAATTAAAAGACTGCAGATTTACTTTATAAAGGTAGAGGCACATGAGGATGCAGTAATGAACTGCAGCAAGTTTCAGATTTCAAATAGTTGTCAATATAACTTTTCTTTCTATATACGATTTCTCTTTATGGAGCTACCCATGACAAAATTTTCCATAAATAATTGCCTGAAGAAGGAATAAAAATTCTTGCTGTGTTAGGATTCAGCAAAATGCTATGTGAAAATTAGGTGGAGATCACTTCAGTGCAATTGTTTCTTCACTTATTAGGTGGCTTTAAAAAGTCACCTAAAGATCAAGAGCTGAACAAAGTACGGTTTTAAAGTTGAAGTGAATAAAGCAGTCACCTATATTACTGCCTTTATTTGCCTTTGGGAATGGAGAACAGGTCTTCTTAGCTGTAGTGTGCAACTGTTCTGAGCCCTGAGATATGTGGTGAGAGGACAAATGGGCTGAACGTGGTTTGGAAGTGGTTCATCACACAGCTTCTGGCTGTTACTTACTCTTTTCTAAAAATGGTTTGCAGCCTGTATTTGTTGTTATGCAAATAGAAGTATCTGACTCTCAAAAGATTTTTTTAAGTTGTTCCCTAAACATGAAGTCAGAGGGCTAGAATATGACTGTTCTCCATTAGGGATGTCTACTCTACTAAATACTTAGTTCCTTATGCTGTGGAGCAGTTGGGAAGCACGAAAGATCTTTCCTGTCTTCTGCTTAGAGTTCTGTGAACTGTTCAAGACTTAAAACTTATGCAAATTAGCGTAGGTATGGTAGATATTAGGTAGGTATTATTTGTTATATGGCAGGTAGGTATTAGGCTGGTATCCATCCACCTGTACAAGTCTCTAGCATCAGGATGGAGAAGTGGTCTCACAGTGCCATGGTGATACCGAGCTGCAGAATCCTTAAGAAGCTCAAACAAGATCACTTCCAAAGCAATTTAACTATCAAAGCCTCTCTTTCAGAGACTCAGTCAGAACTTCCTCATTGAAAGCTCTTAAAGGATATGAGAACATTTTTCACCTTCAGCTTTCTTGCCTTTGGGCTTAGCTTTCTGTATTTCTCCTTCAAAAGGTAACACATTGGATTTAAACAAGCAAACTGTTGCCAAAATGAAAGACAAGGTGATAAGCAAAGTGTGATCACCCTAAAGTAAACAAGTGGATCTGATTTAGCAGTTATTCTGATTGTATAACACCTCATTAGGAAAAAACAAACCCTCAAAAATTGAGAAACCTTTTTTTTTTCTTTTAAAATCTTTCTTCATCTATCCCTTTAAGATAAGTGATTATACTTCTGCTTTAGAAAGCCTTGAACAACAGGTCAAAAAACACCAGGTGGTTGGGTTTGCTTTTGTTCTAGTCTGTGTTTAAGATTTGGAGTGTTTTGAACAAATCGAGTGATCATTAGAGCTGTTTTCTTTGCGTGTCACTCTAAAAGACTGGCTGAGAGTGCTGTGAAATGCAGGTGCCAGCTGAAAATTAATGAATTATAAGGATTGGCAGTGATGGCTCGTAAAGTATAATTTGCTGGTTATAGCTATGTTAATCTACTTCGTTGCAGCTTGCTTTCTCTAAAATGCATTTTCTTGTATTGTTTCTTTTGCAAAGAAGGTTCCTCTCAACAGAGTAATACTTCCTTAATTTTCTTTGGAAGGGGCCTGCTTCTCTAATGTAAAAGTAGCTGTTGTCTTGAAGGAAAAGGTTATATAAAGCAGATGAGAAACTTTCTTATGTCAGTAATGTATATTTTCAGCATCATAGATGATTTTCTTGTATAAAAGTAAAACTGGAATCATTTTCCTGACAGTATCTGAATTGTACAAGGCTGATCAAATCTGGAGCTTTTTGTATTTGTCCTTCGTATCATCACCTTGAGAAAGCTAATGGGTACCAATATCATATGCTGAAAATTATTGTAAAAAGAAAAAAAAAAAAAGAAGAAAGAAGAAAAGTTTGATAGTTTGCTTTTATGTTGTAGAAGATGTCCAAAAATGTTATGCTGTAAAGGAGTCCATTCAGTTTGAGCTGTGTCAATGCACTGCAGTCATTAGAGAGGGACACAAGTGGGATTGCTTGAAGTATACTCTGAACCAGCCCCTGGTTCTCAGAGTACTCTCAGACTTGTGCCTATGTAAGGACGTCTAAGTTTTGTTTGAAAAGGTGCAGAGATACTGGAACGTTTTGAGGGCTTTACAGGCAGATTCTTAAGTACACCGTGACATAGAAATCGTGACCTCTTCATTATTCTCTCTCCCTCAGTGCTTTAAATGAATAGACACATTGCTTTTCTGAAGGCTTAGAAGTAGTAGCATCAGTTCTCAGAATTCAGCCCTGTCAGACAGTCGCTGGCTGAATTTTTCACTCAAATCAACATCATGCTTGTAATAAGCAGAAGTGAAACATGACATTTGTTGGAGGCAGGAAGAACTTGACATATTCAATTTGTGATAAAAATGAACTGTTTGTTTACAAAGAAAACTAACGGTATTTGGAGGAGATTGATGTGGCTGTATTTTCTGAAGGCTATAATAAGTTCTTTTAAATTTCCATATACTCAAGGGTAGACAAAAAAGTCAACAGTATCTGTAAAGCACAAACACTGAGAACTTGTAGAAGATACGCACGATTCTTCTGCTTTCACTGCACGCTGTTCTCTGGGATTTTACCTGTGCAAAGAAAACAGGTTAAAAAATGGAAGACTGAGTGTGGAAAGCTGGGAAAATAATTAAAAATATATGATAACATGCTGTAACTATTATTAATGATTATTCAAAGCTAAATATTTGCATTTTATTTCAAAATGAATAAATGCTATTGTGTGTGAGCAGATGTTTTTATTTCTTTTTAACAAGGTAGTGGATATTAGGACACTGTTCACTGTTGTTTTCAAACTGAATAAACAGTAGTCAGAAATGTTTTCAGAATTTTGAGGCTGTGGATTTTTTCCTTTTTTTCCTTAGTTTACCTTAGCTTCCAAGCGCATTATCTCACTTGGCACTTAGGATCTATGATAATGATGATTTTGTTTTTTGCTTGGAGTTTTAGCTGTCATGCATCATAGTAGATGGAAGTCATTTGTCAGCGAAGCATAAGAACAGAGTAACCGTGTTGACCACTTAAAGATGATCGGAGACAGTTAATTTCATTTTAGCTTCTTCTCACTTTCTATTAATAGCTGTAGCAAATCTCCTAACAAAGGCTGGTGATGGCAGAACATTACAATAGTTTGGAAGCACCCTGAGACTTTGGATCCTATAAATCTCTCAAGAGTTTCCTTTTCATATTTGATTCCTTCCTATCCAAGGAAAATGTTGAAATACTTTAATGGACACTTACTGCTTTCAGTAGTTTTCAAAGGTTTTAGCAGCAAAATTCTTCGGATGGATTTGATCAACTGACTGTACTGCTTTGAGATGAAGGTGTTATTCGTATCTTTTATGATATCTTATTGACCTAAGGCATTTATCTAATTACTTTGAACTATTTTTTCCTCTTTCACCATCAGTTTGGACTGTGAGTTCTTTGATGCTGGAACTATCTGTATCAGAGTGCCCTATATGTTTGTACAATGCCTAGCATAAAGAGGCTATTATATGATTATTTAGGCATGACTCTGGTGCAGATAATAATAACAGAGGCTCAGCAGGCTTGCCAAGAAAGCGCAAAGCTGTCAGCATATTCTTTTTAGCAACTGCTAGGAAACATCGTACACTCTCAGAAAGTTTAAATCAATTAAGGTATGGTAGAAAGTTTTGAGGAATTATGCCGTTGTTCTTCTCTAATTGTGATACAAAAATTTTCTGTTAGGAAGAATAAGTTTCCAGTAACTTATGAATGGGAAAAAACTTCAGTTTGGGTTGCCAAAGAAAGGCTCTCAACTTTATACAGTCATATAAAGAAAAGGAAAAGAAAATCCAGAGACAGGAGACCACTCTGCTGCACAGTCTTTCAGTAACATTAGTGCCAGACTTCCCTACCTCACAGTGCCAAATGGGCACTTACTGTAATCGTCCACTTTTCTAGTGTTGCACAGTCAAACAACAACAACAACAAAAGCCTGGAATGAGTGGAAAGTGTTCATTTATCTCTGGGGAAGGCTGATGCCAACATTTGAAAGGAGGATAAGGTGAATGCAAGTCTAAGGGAAAAAAAAGTAGAGGGCAGTATAAAAGAGAGGGAAAGAAGAAAATGAAAAAAGAAAAAAAAAAAAACAAGAAAAAAAAAAAAAAAAAAAACAGAGGAAAAGAAGCAGGGAGTGCAACAACGTATGAGAAAGAGATAATAGAAAAGATTTACTTTGGAAGTAATACTTAGTCAGAGGTTTGCCATCAGTTCCTGCTGTGCATAAACAATTGCATCTGTTCTCAGACTTACATTCAGTTCTGAGTATTCAGATACTCTGTCAAGGAGGCACAGCTCTCCTTGACAGAACTTCCCAATGAGTTATATTGAGTGTCCTAAACAACAGACTTTCTTTTTCATGAAGTGACTGTCATTATGGTGCTTTACAAGGTACCAGTTTTGAGGATCAAGAGAAAAGAGGAAGAAGATAAAATGCAAGTAGATGAAGAACATATTCCTGAACAACAATGTGAGGGCTGCATAATTGCTCTGTGGCACATGGTTACCTCAGGAAACAGCTGCTTAGAGTGTAACTAAATAGAATGTGTGGTGGGGAAGCATGTAATCTTCTAATACAACAGGTGAAAGCCTTATAGAAGAATATCTCGGACCTTGTCTGCACTTCATCCATTAGGCCTAGCAGTTGCACAGGAGGAGACAGAAATGTGAGCATGCAGAAACAATCTGGAAGCCGTTCTCTTAGTCTGCTTGGCATTAAATTTGCTCATTAGTCATCAGGGATGTAGGATTCCTCCTGAGTGACCTCCATCACATACGTACATACATAAATACATGCATACATACAATACCCCTGTATGTGGATGAGGCATACATTTTTTTATTTTTTTTTTTTGAGAAGATCAAGTGGTAAAGGACTACACTGATGCTCAAAGTAAGGGCAAAAATATAAAAGAAATATATATATGCATATTTATTTATGTTTACAAACAATTCTTGGCATTTTGTTTGGCATTTTGTTGGAGGAAAAAAAATTTCCACCAGGAAAGACAAAAAATATTCCTTTTCTTCTAATCAATTATCACTTGTTTCCATAAATTTGAAGATTTTAATGAAAGAATATAGTTTCTGAGGGGGAAAAAAAAAGGTATTTTGTCAAATGACAACTTTCTGTGTAAGACTAAAGGCTTTTGATCTGATTTGAATGATCAAATTAATAAATCATTGGAAATTTATTTGTCAGGCACAGCCACACATGCGCACACACACACACCTGTATCCTCGCTCTACTTTCTCTACTGTGAATTGTGCACTGAATGTATGCCAGAATGTTTCCAGTTTTAAGTGTTTGGGTGATTTGCTGCTATTTATTTTTTTGGAGAGAAAAACTTTATTTTTGGAGTGGAAAACTTCACAGAGCTGTCATAAGGGAAAAGCAGCAAAGATGTGTCATACAAATTGCTACGGAAATGTTCAAATTCGGCGGCAACCTCAACTCTAATGAAAAGGGTCACATCTTAGATGGGATCATTAGCTCAACAGTAGGACTTGTTAGTTTAGTTTACAGAATTAGTAAGCTTCTCTATAAGCACCATTTTCAAGTGTTAAAGGCTTAACTCTTCTTTTGGTAGAAAGAAAGGCCAAATACAGTGTATCCAGAACATATTTGCGTTTGCCTCAAATTGATCTATTTTTTTTAATGTTATGGAAACAATCAACACTGTTCATCAGTGGGAGTTCCAATTTGCTGCACAGCATGTAGCACAAGGTGGGGAGGAGGAAATGGTGCAAAGTAGATCATTTGGAATGCCATTCACTTCCACGGTAGTCTGTGTTCCTAAGTTAGGCTATTCTTTTTTTTTTTTTTTTTTAAGATCACAGTCTCATATGCAGTCGATCTCTTGGATTATCTGTGTCGTACCTCTTGCTGCTCCATTGCATTACCCTTCCTTTTATGAAATTTCTGTTCAGCAATCACTTTATTATGGTACTTTATTCCTTTCTGAAATCGAAGTTTCAATTATGTGCAAATAGCTGGTATTTAAAAAGTAAAGGGGAGAAGGGGCTGGAAAGATCTTCAGTTGTTAGGTTTTCTGCCACTGTTCTATTTGACAAGGGAAGCCTTTACAGGTGATTGAAATAGTTCACTTTGTGTGGGAAATTTATAATATTCCTGTTGTTTTCTGCATGTAGATGACAAGCTGCTGCCAGCTGTACAGTGTTCACTGCAGCTTCAGGGACATTAGTGATTTCCATCCATTTAGATTGGTCCAAATCACTGAACTATTCCCATCTCCAGCATTTGTAGTGCCCTTATCACAACATAGTTGCCGAAGGCTGTGTGAATTACAAGCTGTTTCTGTTGTTTATCGATGGACTGATATTTGGGAAAGGACCAAAGCAATGATAAAAAAAATGTACAGTTCATTTTTTTTCCCTTCCTTTCTTCCTTCCTTCCTTTACTATTCTCATTCTCTCTCTTTCTTATTTTCTCTCATCTATCTCCTAATTTTTTTTTCTTCTTTTTTACCTTGTTTTTTTTCCTTTCCATTACTGGAGGTGAAGTTATGGGGATAAGGGGACATAGCTCCATTTATAAATGTGAGACCTCTGGGAGAAGGAGTTGAAGTAATTGAATCGGATTAGACAAACCAGCAGAACAGTCACATTCCGTGAGGTTTTTCCAGTATTCAGTAGATGTATAGTAATTATTTAATGATTAGTGCAAGTCTAAGATGTAGTCCACTCTGAATACTCTTCGTCATATATAAACAAAAGCAAGATGTAATATATGCCATTTAAGCTTCTTTTTATCTATAATAGATTTCTTTTATAGCTGCATTAACTTGAAGAAATCCTGCATGGTGAGTAAGCACTCTTACTATTTTTCAATAAAGACTTACATCCTGTAAGGAGACTCTAAAGAGAGCTTAGTTAAAGATACTCTAGCTTAAATTATGTCTAGACCTCTTTTTGTGTCTTTTTTTAAGTGTATCAGGGGAAAGAGAGTTTCAAGTTTAGTTTTTTTAAATTACTTCTGGTATCCATTTTTTTTTTTTTTTTTTTTTGTGGTTTGTGAGGACATTCAGCTTCACAGTTACACTTGCTATTGGCCACGTTTTTAAAAGTGACTTGCAAAGCTAAAATAGTCTTGATTTACATTCTTTTTTTTCCTTAGTTAACTGTATGTCCAGTGACCACATGAGAACATTTGCCCAGAGTAGTTCTTGATAGTCCTTTAAATAAAATCTGATTTTTTGTTGCTTTTTTTTTTATTTTATTATTACTTTGGCATCAATATACTGGTGTGCTGTAAAGATTACTTTGGGTGAACTATTTCATCCTATCAGAAGTAACAGAAGAATAATGACTTGCAAAAAGCTGTAGTTCACAGTTGATTTTGTGGAGAAACATCAAGTACTATAGTGATAGATAAATAAAGATGATGTTATGGTTGTGATTCCTTGCTCCAACTTCATTTTGGAAAGTATTGGAATTGTTCATGCTTGGATTGCTTCTATTCCCAAATGGCCTCTGCTTTTTTCCATTTTCCACGTACTTGATTTAATAAAACTCTTGTGATGTTGATTTCCCTCTCCTCTCTGTATCATAAGATAAATAAAATAAGGATTAAATCAAGCAGGTGACCACATCATAGACTTACTGAAAGTAACAAGCTTTTACTACGTAATCATGAGCAAAACAGTTTTAATGCCTGAAAATTAATTCATAAACTGCTCCTGTAAAACTCTGGTCTTCTACCCTTTCTTTGCCCTGTCACTGGGAGTGTTTCAGGTGAGTTTTATTCACTTTGAGCTAGACAACCTTGATGGCTCTTGCTATTGCCTGTAATTGTTCAGCGGGTTTGAATTCACTCAAACCTATGAATTTTCTCTAATTGTGTTGCTTTCAAGGCTAGTGACTAGTTAATATTATGGACCCTATGGAGTTGCAGTTGGAATGGACATTGGGCTAAGTTTGAGTAGGCAGGAAACAAAATAAATATTAGAAGGTTAGAAGGCAGAGCCAGAGACAAAGGAGCGGTAGGCTGAGGAATGGCAATAGCCCTCAGAAAGTACTGAGCAGCCATGGAAAACAAGTGAATTCTTTTATATTGCAATTGATTGACCATCTATCAACCAAGATCACCTATCAGTTCATGGCCTCTGAATAGATGGAATATGACTTGATGTTTGATTGTGACAAGTTAGCTTCATTGCATAGTAGAATCTTGTGATATTTAGCAGGGGTATCACGTCACGTAGTTACACAACAAAATTTGTTTCCCAATAATTGGATGTTATCAATAATGACCAAAATACCGCTATTCTTTTTCTCTATAAAGAATGTTATTGTTTTCTTTGGTTACATGGACTATTTCCAGCTGCTCAGACAAGCCTTAATAGTAATGTTTATCTTGTCTGTTCATTGGGCCAATTAGACCATTGCCAAAGGAAATACGTGACTTTTTTTTAATATTAAATAATAATTACAGAATTTTTAAATAGCAATATTTCTTTTTACTTCATAAGTGCATGTTTCTCAGTATTTTACATAAAAGTAAAAATTTCTCTTTTCCCCATATTGCTTCTTGAAAATGCTTAGTTTTAACAGTTGAATGCAATCACGAGCAAAAGCCTCTGAATTATCCAGCTACTAACATTGATTTCAGTTCTGGAGTAATACAAATCAAACCACTGTTCTGTACATGAATAAAATGCCTGTGGTATATCCAACACTTTCACAGAATGGCTGGAAGGGATATTTTAAGATCATCTAGTTCAACCCCTTTTATTAAACATATTTTCTAAAGAGGCCTGGAAAATGTAGTGAAGACATAGAAACGTAGAATCACCAAGGTTGGAAAAGACTTCCAAGATCACCCAGTCCAATGATCTACTTATCACCATTATTTCCCACTAAACCACGTCCCTCAGTACAACATCTAAATGTTTCACAAATTCCTCCAGCATCAGTGACTGCACCACCTCTCTGGGCAGCCCATTCCAGCACCTGACCACTCTCTTGGAGGAGTATTTTCTAATGTTCAACTTGAATCTCCCCTGGCACTTCTTGAGGCCATTCCCTCTAGTCCTATTGCTAGTTAGATGGGAGAAAAGGCTGAGTAAGATTCAGGGTCTTTGTGTTTGTGGAATAGATGGAGATTGTAACTTTGAATTAGTTTTGAGATATACTTCTGTTAGACCAAGTAGTGGAACATAAGAAAATAGACAAACACTTCAAGTATGGAAATTCTTTTTCCATCTTAAAGCAGGTGATGCAGGCTCAAATTTCAACAAAAAAGTCAGAAGGTACTGTGGAGTAGAGGGGATCCTATGATGAAGAAAAGGTAAGTTATTCTGCCTAGGAATCATAGTACTTTACAAGCCTGTGAGGACCAAATGTGTTAATAGAGTGGGATGATAAACAGTGTTGTCTTTCTACAAGGAAATTAGCAAGGGCAATAGGCCAACTCCTGACACATCGGGAAGGATGCTAAATTCAAGATCTGTTGAGCTTTCAATAAGCTGTAGGGAACATCTGTGTTTGTTGATAGACTGATAACTCAAATAAGATTTGAGTTCTTATGTTAGTTTAAAAAAAAGAAAGAAAAAAAGTGAAATAAACAACATACTGAACAAAAAGGATTCGCCCAGAAAATAATTTTCAGCATTGCGAGCAGAAGTGCAACTGCTACTACCTCTATAGTGACAAGATTTGCTACTGTTGTTATGCAGTCAGAAAAGGTATTTACTTAGACTGAAGCCAGGGTAATTGCCTGTCTAGGTAGTAGAACAGGGTGCTGCCCAATATGTTCCATTAGTTACATGAAAAATATTAATACAGCGTTACAACCTTTCATTTGTGATCTCTGGTGCCACTTCTGATGAGAGAAGGTCTAAAAGCATGAAAACTTTTCACCAACTTTGCTTTCATCAGGAGATGTTTCTACTGTCTGTGTGCATCAGACTTCTGCTATAATTGGCCCTACCAATTTTGTTCACACTTCAGCTGTGCAGAATATGTAGCACACAAGTAACAGGCTGTCTTGCGTTGATAACAAGCTTTTTAATAAATCACTCATCCTTCCTATAATAATATGACTTTCTGCTGTGTTTTCTTTTCAAAAGTAAAGAGAAAAATAATTCTGCCACCCGTATTGTCATTTTCTTGTCTGTTTCATTTTCGTTCTTTTGTGGCATGACATGATGTAACATAACAATAAGACAGAAAAACTACCTTTTTTTTTTTTTTTTTTTTTTTTTTTGCTTTCTATCTGGCACGCTACTGTTGTTATAGAAGTTATAGGACCAAAGAGGGGTGGATTCATGGAAGACAGGAAAAAAGGAGCAATGGTGTGCAAAGGGGAGCAGAGAGAGGTAAAGAAACATATAAAACAATTATAGGTTAAAAAAAAAAAAAAAAAAAGCTGCTTGAATGTTAAACAATATTTTATAACTCTCAAACATGCTGCATCATGTAGCTTTTCCTTTTTTTTTTTTTTTTTGTAGTTATGAATGAGCTGTTAAAAATATTTTAAGTTCTAAGGAATTCCCACTGTTTACTTAATTTTTAAATGTTAGTGCTTAAAATACTGTAGGAGGGGAGATTGTGATTGGATATAAGGAAATTTTTTTAAAAGTAAGGGTGATGAGGAACTGGAACCCAGAGATGTGGTGGACACCCCATCTGTGGAGACGTTCAAGGACGAGCTGCATGGGGTTCTGAGCAACCTGATCAAGCTGTAAGTTTCCCTGTTCACAGCAGGGAAGTTGAAATAGATGACCTTTAAGGGTCTCATGCAACTCAGATAATTCTATGATTTGATTATTTTAAGAAGATAACGTTTCCTTTGCAGTGCAGTAACGCCAGGCTTCATTCCCAGTTTGAGCACTGTGAAACACTGCCAGTATTAGCTGAACTGTCCTGCCACACTGTATAGTGTGGATTTAGTGCATTCTGATTTCCATGTGTTAAGAGTTCACAAAAAATGGACTGCATAGGCAACATTATCCTAGCAGCAATGCTGGGAAAACTGGGTGGGTCACGTCTGCTGATGCATATTTTTAGGAGTGTGGAATACAGGCTCTTGTTCATCGCTGGCAAAAATGCATAGCTAATGGCAGTGGCTGTGTTGAAAAATATTCCTTTGTAGCTGATAGTTTGTACTGTCAAGAATTGTTATTGTGCTCTTTGTATCTGTTGTAGTTTCTATGGAAATAAACAAGAGGTGTTACTGTTGCTGTGACCAGTGTATAATTCCACAGTCTGCACCTAGCCTTCTGTAATCAGAAAAACATCACTATGTTTTCTACTCTGTATTTTTTTTAATACTGAAATGTTTATATGGAAGAAAAATCGTTCTCCAGTTGCATCACATAAGCATCAGAATATCCAGATGAGGAAAGATTTCAAAGTTCATATTGATACAGTTGGCATTATCTTGAGGCTAAGAACTGTATTTTCAAAGACAGATTAGGTAGGCAGTGGGATATTGAACATCTTAAAAGCATGTAAATTCAGTAACAGAGGGTCTAAAAAAAATTCTCCTGGGCATTATTTACTTGCTTAAAGAGCAACTGAAAGTCAAGATTTGGAACATATGGGCTCTGTATATATCCTTTATCTCTTCCATTCCAACTGCTACTCCACTCTCTTAGTGGCTAAGGTATTACACAAAGAGCTTGGAATTTTATATGAAAAAATCAGTAAGACTTTTTCACTGCAGTTTGAAGAATAATGCATCCACGATACAAGATGCGATGCAAGCCTACTAGTGAAGATTTTGATTGTTTTGGTATGTAAGGATCCATTCTCACTATCCTACAGTGCAGTTTATAACTAAATCAGTATTGGTTAATCTGATATTTCAGAAAATGTTAATAAAACAATACTGGTATTGCCTTATTGAATACAATTTTGCTTCAGCTATAGTGATGAACAGAAAGTTTCAGGAGCTGTATAGTTTTAGTAACTGAAATCCATGACAAGACACAGCACATGGGACCTCCTCTTGCTCTTCAGTTTCTGTTTAGACTATACATTATGATTAAGTAACAAAGTTTTGCAAACTAGACTGAATGCTTTTCTGGTAACAAGGAACACCCAGCAAATTCCTTAAGAAATTCTAATTGAAATAACTGAAACATCAAAACCTCCTTTACCAGTCTTTGTAGATTTCAAGTTCTTCAAATTTAGGGGTTTTTTTTGTTTGTTTCTTACTCCAAGATCTTCTTATTTTATCTGTTGGACTCCAAATAATCTCCAAGGAAGAGGCATTAGTAGCCAGGGAAGGACTTGCCTAGGGATGAGGTACGTAACTACTAAAATATTAAAAGGTTGAACACATTCATCTCTTGAATGGTAACATTGACTGAGAATAGAGTCAAAGTTATTGCCATCTAAACCGACATTTATCTTCTTTGTATCAACACATTGTATAGTAAGTCCTGTTGTAGCCGCATCTTTCCATTGTTCACCATGTGTGCACCTCAGCTGGTCTTGCTGTCTCTAAGTATATCTGTATCTTTCCCAATTAAAATTTTCATCACTCCTCTGAAGAAGATTATTGCTGACTTTCTTTCTTCATATGAAAAAGGATGTTAAAGCCTTCTTTCATTTTATTTCAAATGCAAATAATCGTTTTTTTCTTGTCTCACAGAAAAGTTCAGCCCCTGAATCTATATAAAAGAACAGTGACAACAAAGAACTCTGAATCTGGTGATAAGACTGCTTTGGAAAGGATTGTTTTATTCCTTTAGTAGTACCTTGATTAGATATTCCTTTTTAGGTAGGTCTTATGAATCCAGCTCCAAAGTACATGAAGTGTGGTTCTAGATTTGCTGTTTTCAGCACCCTCTGCTTTTCTAGATGGAGTACTGTTGAACACACTGAATTTCATATGAAAAAGTTGAAGACACCCTTATTCTTCTTAATTAAATTATTTTAGTCTGCACACCTTAAAAAAAAAAAATCACTGATATTGAATAACCTTAATAAGAAGTGATCTTTATGAGTGAGAAAACAGAGTATTAGAGATTCTTAGATATAAAACCTATACTTCAGATTGACTGGCATCAAATCATGGTGAACTGTTGCTCTTTAAGAAATACAATACCCTCAACAGTAATGACATTAATGGATGATAGGATAAGACTAATATTTAGTTAGGTTGCAACAACAAAGCACTTTTGGGAAACTTTTACTGGATGGACAAAAGCTAATAGTATCTGTTGATTTCACAGCTATTTCATTCTCCAGTTGCCAACAAGTCATAAATTGGTGCTAGAATTACAATTCTGACATATCATTAATCAGGATAAATATGAAACAGCTTGATGAACCTTGGAATAAGAAACACAATTCCAAATAAAAAGTCATCCCATATGTGTCATTTCTTGATAGAACTTTATATAATTCAGCAAATTGTATCATAAATTTTGGAAAGAGGGACAGTGGAGCTGTCAACTTAATTTTTTTTAAATGGAAAAGCTCAAAAGATAGTATTAGTTCCATGTCACATAGCATAATCTTACTTTTTCTGCTTTTATATGGATTTAAATTTTTTTTTTCAGTGATGTCTAATCTTATGAGGGTAGATATGCACCTAATTTGACACTTAAAAGTTTCGGTATTTCACATTTCTGTTTTGATCTAGCTGTCCAATCAGTCTTTCTTCTTTCAATCTTTGTGGTCCCTCTTTTGTTCAGCCAGCTTCAGTCAGCATATTAATGGGATGATGACAGTAATGAATTTGGACTTAAAAAGACAAACAAGAACTCTGCTCTGAGAATTGTGTTTTTATTCACCCTTTTTCCCATCTGTTATCATTTGCCCTTCTATAATGTTAGCAATAAGGAGACATCACTTAACTACACGGTCTGCTACTGAATAAAAAATGCCAGGTAATATAGCACCGTGGAACTTACTGAACAAGAGCATAGTGCATTTTAAGAACAGAGGGACACTCCATGAAGTGTCCTTTCACTTTGATCTTTCTGTAGATCAAAAGTAATGGACATAACAAAAGCAGTGCAGTTCAAAATGGCAATGTAAAACTTTTTGATCTCCTCCATTACTTTCCTCCTTCCTCTTTTCCCTTCCTAGTACTCACAGATTTCCACTAACTACAGATCTGGAGTGACTGTTCTGCGTTTCAGGTGGGAGAGGAGGGAGTGCACCAATTGCGAGAATGCAGACAGAATCCTCGTATTTTCCTCATATTGTGTGAAATAGCCTGCTCAGGCAGCACAGCTGAACTCTGGCAAGTGTAGGAAGAGAAGTGGAGGAAGCAGAGTCTCAACAGACTGGAATACTGGTCAATAAGAGAATATTGTGGGGGACAAGAGTTTGACAGTAGGTACTGCAGTAACAATAGCTTCATCTTCAACTTTTTCCTATTGAGTTTCTTCTACAAATACATTATGTTATGTGCACTTGAATTGCAGTACTGTCTTTGTAAGAGTTTAGTCATCATTTAGGGTGATTTAGGGTTCCTTCAGTTGCACCAGAGGAGGTTTAGATTGGATATTAGGAAAAAATTATTATCAGAAAGAGTGATGAGATGCTGGAACAGGCTGCCCAGGGAGGTGGTGGTGTCACTATCCCTGGTTTTCAAGAAAAGGGTAGATGTGGCACTGAGGGACATGGTTTAGTGGGCATATGGTTTAGGATGATGGGTTGATGACTGGACTAGGTGATCTTAAAGGTCTTTTCAAACTATAATGATTCTATGATTTTATTCTTATCTGTTCCCTGATTGAAATAAGTCCTTTGCATGTCCCTGGCCTACAGGAGGATGAGAAACAGCAAGTACTGTGTCTGGCTTTGAGCTACACGTGTACAGATTGTCCAGGCAGCAATACTGTTTTATGCTTTAGCAAGTAGCCTTTCTTTTAATGGATTCCCATTTTTTTTGGAGGAAGGAAAGTAAGTATTATTAGCCTAAAAAAATAATGACTTTAGGGAAAACAAATCAATAAATCTGAAGATTTGACAGATAAAGTAAGTCAGCAGTTATGTATAACACTTTTTGACCAGGAACAGGTTAACAGGATAATTTTTCATCCTTGAAAGAGTAAGTTACTGATTACATGGAGCTCTTAGAGCTGCATATTAATTGCATATATATATATTTATATTAACAGTAGTTGTGATGTAGTACAGTGTTGAGATCAGTTCTCAAGCAGTATCTTAATTGCCGATTGATGCTGTCTGTTGTCAGGTGGTTGTATGAACATGTGTATATTATCACCAGCATGCTAAATCCCATAAAAGAAATGCTATGACATATTCTTTTCTTTCCATTCTAATTGCTGTGATAGCGCTGGTAATAGAGGGAGTGGATATTGCAGTCTGTCTTGGATGTGTGTCTGTTGTCAGGCTTATCCAGAGTTTCTGATCTTTGCAATGTGCTGGTTGGGCCTCTTGTCTGGGATTCTTTTATTCTCTGCTATTTATACATAAGCATGAACTGTACTGTATGGCAGTGTTTAGATCTTTGTGTGTTGTTGAAATAATCCTATAATCCTTTTTGTTTTGTAGCAGTTACATAATGAGGAATAAGTAAAAGCTCTATATGTACTTAAAGCTCTATATGTACTTATGGCTTGCCTTACAGACATGTCAAGTATCTGAAGATCACATTATTTTATCATAAAATCAAGGCATTCCTTAAGTAACAGTTGTTGTAAATTTAAAACAAGTACTTTGAAAGGCTTGTATTCCGGGACAGTGGATATAATAAAAATCCTCTTACCTCTGTGTACCCCAGAAAGATATTCCTTGTTATTAGCTTCAAAGTAATTGGAGCAACAGGTTTGGGACAACCTGTAGAGCAGAAAAATGGATTCATTTCAGGCTGACTGGATGTTCACTTTGTGTCTGAGTAACTCTGACATATTGTAAGCATATGTGTGTGGTCTAGAACACTGCCTAAATGTTATAAAGTAATATGTAAGTATTTTTGTTCAGTGGCTTTTTTTTTTTTTTTTTTAGTTAGTAGAGAAATAATCCCAGAAATTTAAGCATCAGAATAAACTTTTTGGCTGGTCTTTTGTAGACAATTCTCTAATATCTTGTATTTCACAAACTAGCTGTGGTTCACAGACACTTGGAAGGGTAAAAGCACAAGAGCTAGTGAATACTGTGAATCTTCTCAGTGTATCAGTTCCAGAAAGAGTTACATTAATCAGTGTTGAACAGATCTGGTGTGAGAATGGCCAAAGCACTCAATTTTCCAATTTGTGATTTAACGAGGGAAAAACTGCTGGCTTAAAAAATATATGTTTTTACCTTCTGCATATCAATTCTTTTACTACATCAATGGTTTTTTTTAGTTAATGAACAAAAAAATTAGTTACAGACTGTCACTAATACACTGCTTATTTTCATAAAGCAGCTACCTATTGTCATGAGAAATGATTTTCACCTAAATCTTTTTTCTTCTTACAGAGAATAGTGTAAATCTTTTTTATATTAAGCCTTAAGTACATGATCCATGAAAACTAATCGAATGACTCAAAACTGGGTGATCAAATTTACCCAATCCCTCCAAAAATCTCAAGATGCTGCATCTTAAATAAATATGCTTATAGTACTGTCTATAATGCAAACTGTAAAATAAATAGGGTAGCTTGTGTGCAAAAACTTGTCTCACTGGATTAGCAATAACTGCAGTTTGGGTTAATTTACTGAGAAACAAGCTGAATTAATCTTTGTGGATTTGTCATGCATTCAGTTTTAGCATGGTTCAGCTGCTTCTGGAGTCTAAAGTAGTTCATTCAAAATTAACTTTGTGTTGGTGATCTAAGAATATCTACAAACAAAATGGTCAGAGTTTCACAGTTGGTTTTTCCTCAGTCAACTTTGGCTATTCTGTTTACACAAGAAGTTTTGTTTGCTTTTATCAGTTTTTAAATAAAGTCTGTCAGAATAGCATGACTGACCACTGATTAGCATCTTTTCACCAATAAACCGATAAAGAGAGTATGTACTAAAAGTTTCTATTTTGTGGAGACGGATAGGAATGTAAAACTTCAGAATGATAACTGATCATTGTGGAACTAAATATGGATAAATCCATACTGAATGAATCTTTTTCCTGAGAATGATTTTGGAATTTCTTCTAATTGAGTTTTAAATGGTGCCTTAGTTTTGATTTGTTGAGTTGACTACAGTATGGATAGATCAATAAATGTCCTTACCCATACTGTGTGAGAGCCATATTCCTTTTTTGAGGGAAAGAAAGGTAAGCATCATTTAATTTGAAAAAAAAACAGAAATAGCAATAAATACAAGATTGCTCAAGCTGAGAAATAGAGTAGGCAATTAAAATTGTGGAATAATTTAGGCTGGATTGATTTCAGCAAGCCTTCCAGTCTAACCCTCACTGAGAGGAGGCCTAGGTTTGGTTGCACAGGGTGCTTGGGTGCTGCTGCAGCAGGGGAGATGGTTTAGACCTCTCATTCTTCTGTCAAGTTGAGAGATGTAAAAAAATAAATGTGGGTTTTTTTTTTTGTTTTGTTTTGTTTTGGCTTTAAATAAGCAAAGAAACCAGCATTTTGTTTCAGCTATTTATTAATTTGTTTCTATTTTCAATCAAGAAAGTAGAAAAAAGTTTGCTGTAAAAGTGAAGTAAAAAAAGTAAAAGTAAATGCAGAAGATACTGAACGTGCAAGCAACATTCATCAGATTTAGCATTTGCTGTTTTTTCCCCTTTTCTATTGGCCTCTCCAGTGAGTTTTGCTTTTAAGATTCTGGAGGATTAATCCAGCGTATCTCTCTAGCTTTGCCCTCTGTGATCTCACAGGATAAACTTAGAATTAATTCCTCATACCCTTTCTGATGGAGGAGATAAGCCTTTAGATAAAATGTTATTTCAGTTGCTGTCTTATCCGGATGTTTTAGCTGCCAGTTAAATTGTAAATTAAAGGCTCAAAACTCTGGATTATGGACTCCAGCTTCATTATTAATGAAAAATATGCCCTTTTCACAGTTTGTCATTTTTCTGTCTTCCAAAAAACTCTCTGAAATACTGTGAATCTTTTTCACTTTTCCATTTAAACAAAAGAAAGACACAGCGATTCAATCTTCCTTTAGAAGACTAAGTTTCTACCATGAATAATTGATTTGTGCCTATTCTGTCCACTTGAACGACCAACCTGTGGAAATGTGAAGTTACTTCCGTAAGTTTCTTCTTGCTTTGGAACAAAGAGACTGGATCAGACTTTCCTCATTATACTTGTCTGCAAAGTTTGTGTCCCAAGTCATAACGTGACAGAAATTTCTCCATCGTCATTAACCTTTGTATACAGCCTGTCAGTTTTCTAACTTCCATTCCTTTTCCCAATTACGCAGTGGATCTTTATCTCAGTTATTTCTTCATACTTTTAAATTAAGCCAGATAAGTGAGTAAATAAAAATTGATCATAGCATTTCAAATCTATGTTCTTAATTGTGCCCTCCTGTAAATAAGCAGTTCTTTATAGAATGCTCTGCGTATATACAGCTCGATTTCCATGTGAAATCTTTGTGAAGTTCCGTTTTGGGTATTAGATGGAAATTTCATTGCAGACATCTTACTTATTTGTAAGATCCACAAACTATGGGTTGGTTCAGATATAACCTTTAGCTCTTTTTGTGACTGCAGTATTGTGTGGAAAGGTTTATGGAAATAAATAATTTCCTGTTTGAAAGTCTACCTGATAGTATTTGTCATCTTGATAGCTTTTCCTGTTCAGTAGAGGCATGATTGGTAACTAGACCAATTCAGTGGGGTTACAGAGTGATCGGCCAAATAACTGAGAATTATAACAGTTCACTGATGTGCGTATATCTGCTCATTTTATCTCTTTCCAAATGATTAGTTCTTCAAGCTCTGTTCCAGTTTCTCTTTAAAGGCAGTGATTCCCTGAGGCAGAATGCATGCTGACCTTCTGTGATGGGCCGTCTTTTTCTCGGCAGTTCACTCAAGTTGGGCTTTCATGTCAGCTTCTAACCTTCAGCCTCTGAAATTAGCACTGCTACATGATGTTTAGGTACTGTGGTGTATCCCACAGGTGTTTGCATTTTTTATGTACTTGTATGTTATCTCTTGCAACTCTTAGTGTTGTCATGATTTACTTGAAGAGGGATGTATGTGGTAGTGAGGCTCATTTGTAGATTGTAACTGTTTGAAGTGTTTTAAGACACTCTGGAATGGAAAGCATTATAAAAATGTACATTATTAATAACAGCATAAGTACTTTGTGATAGTGTATATGGCTTACTGATGAAGGTGGCATGAACTGCACTGTTAGAAAGAGCTCTGGAAAGGATATAAGCCTGACAAGATACAAGCAAAATAACCCCTCATCTATTGGACATAAGATTTTACAAACTTTCTCTGTTTTTCAGTACAAAATACATGAATGTCTTGCACCAAAGAGAAAGTAGTGAGAAAATCTGAAGACTGTTCATTGTATAAGACAAAAAGTGAGGTCAGCGTTGTCTCCTGGTGTACAAAAAATAGGTATGCTGTAAGTTAGAATATGCAATAGTGATTGCAGGAATGTATCTTGAGCTTCTGTTCAGAGTAGCAGTTAGAGTAAACCAACAGTGCAAGGACTTAAATGATTTATCTTTGTTGGAAAGAGATATGTGGCAGAGACCTTCTTTCTGTCCTTAACTATGATAAGTTCAGTGTCTCTATTAATTATCCCTCTGTGCTCCTTTATAAAACCAGTCAAGATTACTTACTTACCTTTCTAATGTTCCAAAGCGTAATAATGTTTTCATCTTCAGTAGGGACTGAATATAAAATATCAGTATTATATCCTTCTGAGTGGAATGGTAATTTGAATACATTACTCCCTTGGTGTTAGACACAAACTTATGGCAGCCAATATTCTGTAAACTTGTTCAATACACTCTTGTTCCCTCACTGCTGCCATGGTAAGTTCCCTCAGACACTTCTGAGGAAGGTGATTCCAATCCTCAGGTTTTATTTTGTTCTTTCCTCCAGTGTTCATAAAAGACTATTTCAAGCTTTCAGTTCATTCATGCAGCTGACTTTCACATAATCAGTAAACCTTTGCAGAACAACCTGTTCAGGTTCCTTTGAATGTGCCAATGAGTATTTCCTTCTGGCATCTATTTAAATAGTAACTGTGGTAGGCTACTGTATTTCCCACTTGCCTGCTATCTTAAAATTTTCTTCTCTCTATTCCTTAATATTAAAAGCAGATGAAAGGAATCAAGTAGGAAAAAATACGTTTTATTGTGACCTCACTCTCTCAGATGACAAGCCACTTTCATGTCTTCCTTCCTATTGGTGAACATATCTTACAAAGTGGCCAAAAATAATCCTGAGTGAGAATTCTACTTCCCCTCCCTTCCCCCCCCCCCCCGCCATGGTTTAGTGGTAGATGAAGTCCAAATTCTATTCTGTAGATAATAATGAAATTATGTTTAGAATGTCTACTATTTAGAATTTATCCTAAGTTATTATTTGTTTAACGTTCTCAGAATTAGAGCAAGATACTCTGATCAGAAAAGAAGGGCTAATGAGAATTAGAATCACAGAATTGGGGGGGGGGGGGAAAGGCAGGGGGTTGAAGGGACATTTAGGAGAGAAGTACAAACTTTTGAGTATTTTTCATTACGCTCTTCCCAAGATCCTTGACTTTCCATAAAAATAAATCCTTCCTCAGTAAAAGCAATTTGAATCTATATAAAGAATCTTTACAAGACACAGCAAGCAGTGTCCACACTGTTTTTGATTTATTTTTTTTTTCATTTTAAGATTTCATGTCATCTGTAGCAGACAGCAGCATTCAACATTTTTTTTTTCTTCTCTCGTTTTTCTAGTTTTGTTCCAGTAGCTGTAATTTACACAACAAGGGAGGTATCTTGTTTATTTTACTTACCACCAAGATAGGAAGAAACTTCGTGATCCGAATGTATCTAAGAGTAAGATGCCTTGGGTCTGTTGCCAGAGTTTTTTGTCAAAGATGCTCTTTTTCTTTTAAAGTAAAAATAGGTAGAACTATAAAAAAAATGGCATTGTGCATCCTTAGGGGGATATGTGACTTGCTTCAAAATGGACAAAACCAATATGCTTAAGACTTATGCTTAAGAATTGTGCAAATTCTTATTTCTGCTCTATTAAAATTGTTGCACTGTGATTAGACAGAAAAGAATGATTAAAGTAGGACTGACAAAGCTGATTAATTAATTAATCCCTTCTGCTATTTTTGTTATTGTCAAAACTGCAGCAGTCATTAGAGATTCAAACTTTGATCACAAGGACGTGTCTATTCATCTAAAAAATGCAGTCCTTAAGATTGTCAGGTGGGATTCTGCTCAAATTGTGTCTTTTAAAGGCTATCCTTGTTAACCACTAACTTGTCCTAATAGTCCATTCATTCTGGAGGGACTGGATGAGAGAGGAACTGATTGCTATTGCAGTAAATGTAACTGTCTGGTTTGTAAAGACTAATTTTTAATTTTTAAAAACTGTTTTACTATCTCAAAAGTTAAGTTTCTTATAAGGTTTTTCTTCATTAAACATATTGTTATATTCTGGAGATCAACTTAAGAAATTATATCCAAACATTCTTACTTCCCCCTTCCCTCTCCCAAAGTCAAGTCACCTTTTTCCTATTACAGAAAGCTATACAAGCATATTAATTTCTCTCTCAATAGCCAGAATGATGCATGATGGCACTGTGGCATATTTTATTCCCCTGTTACTGAGACAAATCCATAACATCAGCATGGATGAAGAGAGGGATAGACCCTTAAATTAGCATGCAGAAAGAAGTTCTGTTCCTCTTACTTAAATATGAAATTCAACAAAAGGCAGATGGCATTTGTGCCTAACTTATGCACTCCCAAGTTCTCCTAAATATGCTTTGAATGTGATTATACAGAACTGTAAGAAATACCTTTGTTATTCCTCACAAAATCCTTTTCTTGCTCGTGGAAAGTGTGGGAGAAAGTCATTTTTATCCAAAATAAAGAACCTGTACGTCAAAGGAAACTAGTAAGCAATTTCTGTTTAATTTTAGCACTAGAAAATTAAAACTTGTACTTCAAAAATATAATGACTTTAGAATGAACTTTGGATAAAATCAATTTAAAGACTTCTAATGATTGTAATAGGTTTTGGACCAGGCCTGAAAAAGATAAATTATGAACCTAGCTTCTTTTTCTCCCTTCAGGAATTCAGAAGATCTTGTCATCACAGTGTAAATCTCAAATGAACAGCTTGCTACTGCTTTTATTTATCACCTCCCAAAGTTCATTGTAGTTCTTGGGGGAATCAATTTAATTACGACAGTAAATACTTCTCTAAATTTTTTCAGTCAATGATGAAAAAGTATACAGGCGTAATTACAGTCTGTGCATAGCATGCTTTGTCTCTGATTTACTTGTTTGCCAAAGAGCCATTTTCATGTGCTAATATTGCAGCAGAAATAGTGTCACGTGGCCTCCTTTAATGGCAAGTGTTCAGCACATATCTGAAGTCATTATGGAGCGTACATTCTAAATAAACTCTGCAGTACTTCTAATGCTGAGGAAATACAGAATCTAGGTAGCAAGGTTGGGGCTTTCAAATGTCACCCATCTGCACTGATGAGGATGCGTTATTTATGTCCTCCTTATTAAAGAGGACATAAATAGAAATGGAGGGAAGGAGTGGAGAGAAGGGATGTAAGAGAGATGAATTTTATGGTTCCTGTCTCTTTAAATAAAGCCGCATGATATTTTTAATTTTAATTTTAATTTTTTTGCCTTCACTGATCACATTTCATTGTGAAAAGCAAATCACTTTTTTTTTTTTTTTTTTTTTTTTTTCTTTTCATTGCTTCTGCACACACTTGCAGGGATGGCTAAAAGCACTCAGCTGGAAAGGTTTGAATCCAGTTACTCAGAAACATGGAAAAAAGGCATCAGAGTTTTGGGGGAATGCATGATGGGTGGCTCTTGGTAGAACAGTCAGAGGAAGGACTGTGAGTTACATTTTTAAGACATGAAGAGATCACATGAAAGTTGAGCAGGCTGCTTTTATTCTGACTTTAACAATATCAGGGATAACTGAATTTCACTCTTAATTGAAGTTCCCTCCTCTGGGATTTCAAAGAGAGCTTGCCATAGTGGTGTGAATAAATGATTTTTTAACTGTCATATGCCACAGGCCACCTTGATTTTGTTACTGCCGGGTCATCCAAAAGTGCCGTCTCTCTGGATCAATCCACTGAAAGCACTAGATGTCTATTAATAGATTTATTTTTTTATTTCCATAATGGGATTGGTTTTTGCTGGTGTAAGAAGAGTTTCCTCACGGATCGCCAGCTATTACACTGATAAAACGAAAGCCTAACTAATTTACAGGAAGAAGTACAGTAGTACATGAAGATGAGGGCTTTTCAAATTAAAGCCATGATCCAGTCAGCTTATGAACTAGAACACGTTTTCTTAGGCTGTAGCGAGTAAACTGGCTGTCACATCCAAGAGGGAATCTTGGCACCAGCCCATCAAATCTCTCATGAATGTCAGAGAGAAAGGCAAGACAAGGCATTTTTTTCTTAACAAATCGTAAGGGTCATTTAATCTGCCACTCCTTGCAAAGCATAGTATGTGTGTGTGTGTGTATATATATATATATGCAAATATATTTTGCTCCATTAGTTGAAGTGTAAATTAAATTCTGTTGTATGTGACTACTTGAAAAGTTTCTTGTGAGGCTTCTGAGGTTCACACTGACAGCAGGTCTGTAGTTACAATGTGCAATATATTACAGATTATTGTAATATCATTGTCGAAAACACATCATGGGAATAAGTTCATTTCAATTTAAATTTATTATATTTTAGTCCTGAAAGACTCTTTCCATCAGGAAACATGGAAGTATGCGTCTTTTACAAGAAAGGAAATGTGGAATGGATAAAATAACAGTTGCATGCCTTACCTTGCATCATCCTTTCTGAAAAAAATAATTGACATTTTTAGCAAACCGCTTATCTAAATCCCAGTTTGATCCACTTGGATCAGTTGCCCAGACAGCAATCATGCTGAGGATCATGGATTCTTCATATGAATGCAGGTTTACTACTAGATTGCTTTATAAGTTTAGGAAGTTTGTTTATTAAGAATAAACATTCAGACATGCATGTCTATCCACATGCTGAAGTGCAAACTATCAGAGCTTCATCAGTCACTAACATATGAGGGAATGATGCTTGAATTCTCAGTTGCAGATTTTGTAGCATGCTCAGAAAGTCCAGTTCTGACAAGTTCTAATCATTTCCATTTCCTTTCTTTTTCGATTCCAGTTTCCCCAATGCCTTTTTCAGAACATATTTTAAAAATAACTGTTGCCACTGTCTGGTTCACAGGAAGTCACTTGTAGATGTTGTAGACTATGTATTAAACAACATCAGTTCTCATTATGGAAGTGTTAGCAATGCAGATCCTTAGAGAGCTGAGTTAGTTGAAATGCTGACTCTTATTTTGTATTTCCTGACTATCCAAACACAAATAAGAGTAGTATGGAAAGTTTTGGTAGTAGTGTGTGAATTTATCTTCTTACAATTCTAGAATTTTCCCAAACTATTTTTAACTTCTTATTTTTTTATTATACTCCTCTTATTTGTTAGAGAAATCATTAGGTTCATAAATAAGCCTAAAAATGTTTTTGTTGATGATGATAGTTTTTATTTATAAAGGCTTGGAAAATACGCACTTGATATAAGATTGTAAGAAAGCACAACTGATCAGATTGTTCATTCACTGAGTGGTTTGTATGTTCAGCTCAGAATTGTGTCACCTCCTTTTAAGCTCCATTGTGACTGTCAGTGGTCTATGAAACACTGCTCTGTATCAATCAAAACAGTGATAGTTTGGCACTGATGCAGCTGATCCATATAAATTGTCAAGTTTCATCTTCAAAATACTTTTGGATACTCTGGTACCTTGAGCAGTCTATGACCTACTTTGAGTAACAAATGAAAGCAGCTGGTGCACAAGTTGGTCCATGTGTGGAAAGTCCACAGCATAACAATTTCTCAAAATTTGTCCCTACTGCATACCTTCCATTACATGGAAATGCCAAAGTCAAAGTTGGAATGCACTGTGAGTAGGATCATGCAAAGATAAAGGCAGGAGAGGCCAATGACAGTTCTGCTCACTTCTCTGCCAGTTAACCACTTTTCTGCTTTTGTACCCTCAAACTGCCTAGGTGCTGATTTTTCCATGCATTTACAGCATGGCATTCAGCTTT
Source organism: Lagopus leucura (assembly GCF_019238085.1). Classification (NCBI taxonomy): domain Eukaryota; kingdom Metazoa; phylum Chordata; class Aves; order Galliformes; family Phasianidae; genus Lagopus; species Lagopus leucura. Next base: position 3,864,023 of record NW_024962278.1, on the reverse strand, counting down.
TTTCCAGGTAGCTGGACTATAGACAGAAACCATTTTTCAGTGAAGAGAAATGTTGCATGGAAGCAAAGCCTAATGAGTTACATCCCAGATATGTGTACAGACTGGGAGAACACACTGAGAGCATCCCTGTGGAGAAGGGTTTGAAGTTTTTGGTGGATGAAAGTGAGCCAACAGTATGTGCCTGCATCTGAGAAGGCCAACTGTATCCTGAACTGCATTGAAATAAAGGGGGGAGGCTGTCAGCAGGGCGAGGGAGGTGATTGTTACCCTCTAGTGTGCTTGTGAGGCTCCATCTGGAATAATGCATCTAGGCCAGGGGCCCAAACACATGAAAGATGCAGAGCTGTAGGGGCAGGTCCAGAGGAGGACCACAGAGATGATCAGGGGGCTGGAGTATCTCTCCTGTGAAAAAAGGGTTGAGGGAATTGGGCATGTTTAGCCTGGAGAAGACACTGTGAAGACCTCATTGTAGTTTTTCAGTAATTAAAGTGAGCTTAGAAGCAGGAAGGGGACCAACTTTTTACATGGTCTGATAGTGATAGGGCAAAGGAGAATGATTTTGACTGAAAAGAGAGAAAATTTAAATTAGATAGGAGGAATTTTCATTGGGAGGGTGATAAAGCACTAGCACAGACTGCCCAGAGAAGTTATGGATGTCCCATCCATGGAGGTGTTCAAGGACACATTGGATGGGTTTCTGCACAGCCTGATCTCATGGCTGGGAACTCTGTGCATAGCAGGGGGCTTGGAATTATATAGTCATTAAGGTCCCTTCCAACCCAACCATTCTGTGATTCTTCATTACCTAAAAATCTTCTCCTTACTTCTCAACCCTTCTCTTCTCCAGCTCATGGCTCTAAGCAGTTATTGAAGTTCAGGATAGAGGGCCCACGATGGCACAAACACTGTTTTCTTGCTATTTTGCAACATATTGTATATATATATAGACAACTTCAGTCTTCAGGCAGGTCAGTCATACTCTATTTAGAACATTCATTTTGAAAAGAGTGTGAATTACCATGCTTTAATAAGGGATGTGTTAATTATAGACTCCATTAAATAAATATTTATAAAATACCTTCTGTGTGGTTTTGCAGACTTTTGTATATGAAATGCTTGGCTAGTGATCGACACATAGATTGACTCACAGAGATTGAAATAGTTCAGGATTTTTCATCTACAAAGTGAAATGTGTTAAAAATAAATAAACATACGAGAATTTGTAAGGAATAAGGACTTGTCTTTTTTTTTTCCTGTCTAAATTTGTAAGCTTTTGCTGAGTTTAGCAGTATTTAATAACCTAGAATAGGAATTAATGAACTGTTCTAAACCTTTAAGGTATATCCTGCTATGCTGCAATGACTGTTTTGCAGAGGGCCTAAGTATGGAGGGGATTTTTTGGTTTGGTGGCTTTTATGGTTTGTTTGTTTTTATTTGTTGTTGTGTGGTTTGGTTTAGTTTGGTTTGATTTTCTTTTCAGGAATGCTGCAAATGCAACATCAAGCTCTTTGAAGAAGATGCTTCCTAAAAACAGTGAACAGTTGTGTTGTGCTTTAGCTCATCTTTTCTTTGCTATTATTTTGATTTTGAAATTTTTGATGCTGAAAGGTGTATAGCAAGGAAATGTAAGGATTATGTGAGAACTATTTACAAGAATATACAAAGAGACCAAGTTCTTGCTTTCTCTAAATGAGATATGTAAAAATCAAGAATACAAGACTACATAGTTAGCTACTGCAAGAATGGTTTGGTGTTGTTTATTTTCTTGATTTTCTTTCTCACTCCTATTTTTATCACCATAGTATTGTTGTAATTTTTCTCAAAGATTGGATATAAGAATGTAGTGTCTCGTGAATTAACTGGGGGGCAGATATAGCACAAGCAAACCTCACAGCTGAAAACATTTCTTTTAGAAATAGAGGAAATTTGCTTTCTGCAGCTGTATTGAGCGGCTCAAGGAAACAGGAGAGATTTCCCATCTGACAATGAAGGCTGTTCCTGTTTCCCAGCCATAGTGAGCACATGAATGACTGTCATTAAAGAGGATTTGTTTCGCTTTAACTTGGAAACTTAAGCCAAGATCTGTGGTAAAGATTAAGCTGTATAAATTGAATTGGTTATATTTTGTGTGTGACACGATTTTCATGGTTTGATTTAGCTCATTTTACCTGACTTTAGAAGATATTCAATTAGGTGCAGTAAGAGCTGGTAAAATAACACTGATCTGAGTCTCAGTCTTGGGAAACTTTTCCAAAACTGCTAATGTAGTCCTCTAAATTCACTTGCAGAAGCTCTTTAGAGTAGAATAGAAAGTTGAAAGGTGTTGTTTCTAGCTCTAAAAAGTAGTCCAATTCTTATTTGCTTTTCAGTTGTATTATTATATGTTCATATATATCTAGTTCACCTGAGGTTTCCAGCATTATTAACAAAAGCCTAATACTATTTTGTTTTTAGACTTCAGCGTACAAGATATCAAGGATAAAGTCTGTAGCTTAAACATTTTAGAACATGCAGCATTGTGCCTGAGAGCTATCTGTTCGTGCGTTAGGGCTCTGACTTGCACTTTGTGTGCATGTACAGTCAGTAACTACTTGTATGTTTATGTTACTTAAGACTTCCCTAGGTAAAGGATTTTATGACCTTTTTCTCTGAGAAGCACCAGGCGCTCTGTTGTTTGCAGATGACTTTAGAAATTGAAGCACAGAGTCGTATCATTGCTTTCTTTGTCCCGAGACTCTACTCTGGTTTAACTCAGGTGTAAAGACAGTGTCATCTGAGAAATATTTGCACTCAGCCGGTATAGAACACGCAGTAAGTTATAAGTTAAGCCTTGCAGTCTAAAATCAGGCTTCAGTCATTGCCAAAGGAATTTACTGCCGGTGACAACTGGAGGAAACAGGACAGAGATCTGGATTTCCCACTGTAAGCTTAGCAAATGTGGTGAGAGGGTGGTGTGCTAGCAGTGGCAGTAACAGAATTCAGAGAAATGAACACTGGTATTTTTCCTTCCACTTCCTAAGATCATGATTATATTGACCCAACTTAACTGGTTTAAAATCCCATGTAACTATAGTATTGTCTCTGTTGAATTTGCTTTCAAATTGATTGCACTCAATGCTGTGGCAAATTAACTTTGGAAAGTCATTAGAAATATCAGGGTGCTCTCATTTAAAATCATCTTCCTAGAAAACTTCAAAACAAATACTAGGAAGCATCAAAAATAAAAAATAAGAATTATGGGAAAACTAGTAACAGTAGCTGAAGGGTTAATAAGACTTTAATTGAGTCACTACTTGACCAAGTAAATTATATCCCTATTAACTGTGTGCCATTTACACAACTTTTCCATGATTTCTTTCCTAAGCTAATAGGCCTAGCAGCTAGCTGGCTGCTGCTTCTGCTATGCTTCGGCAGCTGTCATTTTGACATATTTTATGCTTTCTTTAGAAGAGAGAGGTTGATTGAATGTGAGAAAAGTGGAACTTTGACAGGCTGTCAGAATCTCTTGCAGTGCAAACCTACCTGCCAGCTAACTTGTTTCAGGTTTATTTCAAAGGTTTCCAGCTCACAAACTTCCATTACCAGCCCAAGAAGCTCTTAAATAGGTAGCTTCCATTTTGTGAAATTCTAAATTAAATGATTTTCACTTCAAATTGGCTTAGATTGCAGAAAATCAAGGTATCACTGATGGAAGAAAAGCAAGACCACTTTCCTTTGCCCATACGTTAAGGTCTAGGCGGTTGAAAGACATACTGTTCTTTACTGCTTCATTGTTTTTACTGTAATCTGTTATTTTTCCTCATTTGTGGAGAGATTTCTGAAATTCCTAAGTTATTTCATGCACTGCTCAGGAGTAGGCATGTTGAAAATGGAGATCAAGCTGGGAGGTGATGTAACTTACTATTAAAGTAATCAAGCTGCTATAACTAATGGCAGATAACTATTCACCCAACATTTTCACTTACATACAGTTTCTCACAAGCATCTTGGGGCAACATCAACAGCATGTTCATAGGCAAAGATTTTTCTCGTGTCTGTGTAGCTTCTATGTGGGTATCTGGAAAGTCCCTCTGGGTGTTTTTCTCAGACATAGTGTTAACTTGCAGGTAGCAGCTACTGCCCTCTTTGATCTGGTCTGAACCATGCTGCCTGTTGACAGCACTAATGTGGGCTATGACCCAGGACAGGTTCAGCATGCTCTCGGTGTCCTATACTTACCCATTTTTCCAGATGCAATGGGTGGGTACTCATCTCCAGAATTAAACCAATCCCAGGAAACTTTCACACCGTATCTTCTCAGCAGGTGCTTTCCCTCTTGTTACCCTGAATTTTTCTGAGATCGAGATCTCCATCCTAAATCTATAGATGCGTGTAGAAATCATTCACTTAACTCTTATAAAAATGGGAAAGGGGTTCTTATGAAAGCCAAAAATGTGTAGAAATGAGGTTGTCCTAAAGACAGGAACTTCTGATTTTTTTCTTTCTTAGCATTTTGCTGGATTAAAATTCAGTCTTGAAGTCACTATTCATCTACAGGACTTAGTGTTTAAGATATATAATGTGTCACATTGTGCTGTTGTGCTTGCACTACCCTTAAAATTAAATTGCAAAGAACCGGATGTATGTTTGTATGCTACTTTTACTGTGCTTAGTAGCTTGCATGAAAATTCTTTCTTATTATATATAATATTTGTTTATCTGAGTTATCAAACGGCTCTTGAGGAATATTCACAACATTTTACATGCACGGGCTTTGGTACTTGCTTTTATCTGTATTTGATAACTGGAAGTTCATTTGCCAATCTACATGCAGAATACATTTTTATGCATAAAAATCTATAGTGCAGCATATACAGTGATGAAATTAAACCTTACGTTCTACTCGGCTCATATGATAGTTATCTCCTCTGGTGTAGGTCTGCGAGACTAGTCACAAAGCTGTCTGGTCATAGGGTGCACCTGGGCTTTGTGTTGTCTCAGCCTGGACCCACACTAGTGACAAGGTCTCTGTCCTTCCTAATAGCTTAAGGAGATGTATGGTACTGTTTGTAGGTAAAAACTGATATTTTATGTGTACAGAAAAAAACAGCTGTGGCACACAGAACAATTCTATAATGTTTTATAAATTCCTACCCAGCCCCTGACTGGCATTTTGCACAATGCCTACAGCAGATTCAGTGCCACTCTAATCCTAAACTTGCTAGCAGTGTCCAAGAGAAACTGGCCTTTATTACAATCAGTAGGTGCCATTGACTCAGATAATACCAGTGTTCCTAATCACAGTAACAAATTAAGAAAGAAATCAATAAGAAAAATGCAATGAGGATCTAGTTGCTGTACTGTAGCAATTTTTTGTTTGCAGGATGAGATAAAAAAGCACTTTCATACTGAGACGAGGAAGAAAAAAAATTAGTTTAGGCAAGGTCCTGCAGGTATTTCATTTTTCCGTGGAGGACTGCAGAACTTTTAGAGACCTTATAACTGTTAGGGTCAAGTTAATGTAATCTGTGACCAGTCTCCCATCGGAGTGATGGAAGAAATTGTCAGAATTCTATTTTCTTGTCTCAGATAAATTTTTCATTTCCTTCTAAAAATGATTTTTTCCCCTTGTGTATCGGAGGTATTTGCAATACAGTTATCCAAATTATTCCTCAACAAAACACACAAACTTCCAAAAATGCTATAACTTCTTGCAGCACTGCCAGAAACTGTTAGTCAAACAGGGTAGGTGCAGCAATGAAAGACATTTCTCAAGACAATTCAAAATGCTTTCTGAAAGTTGTCTAGGCTGCCTTAGTGTTTATTTATCCATGTTATTATTTACTACTGCATGTAGTAAATATTGACAACGCATTGGACTGTTCAAACTATAATTAGATACTTAATTACTGGAAACCCAGAGACAACTTAGATGTCTACTATGTATTGGGTTCATTTTCAGCACAGCCTTTAGCAGAAAATGTATATAAAATTGTAAACTTTTACAGACAAAGCTGTTCCAATTGCATAATTTCTTTGTTTCAGAGGGACTGCTAGGGAATGAAAAGTACATTGTGGGAATGTCATATTCCAAATATTTGAGAATTTTATTTTAATTCAGAGTTGAAGAGCTTGCAGAAAACACAGTAAGACAGAGTTATATGTAACATTTAAAAACAGAACATGGCACTGGAAAACAGCCTGCAAGTCTTGAATAAAAATTGAAACCAATTTCTCCCTCTGAAAACAGTGACATAATGGATTATTGTTGAGGAAAAAAAAAAATCATTTTTGTGTTTGTGTTATCTAACTTGATATCTTAGCCAGGTTCAAACTTTCATGTTTTACAGCTACAGAAGTACAAAATTAAAGAAGCGTTAGCAATTTAATGTTTCACTTTTCTCTGTGAAAAGTTCTTCCTTTTCAAAGATTTTTATATGTTCAAGTCACATGTAAAAATCCATTGCTAGGAAAAGATTTTGATAGAACTTTCTCCCTTCTCTATATTTATTTGGCTATTCTTGTAATTTCTACTTAATAATTTAAAGACCTGGTCATGTAAAGATCAGATACACTTTTCAAGAAAATGTATAGTCTGCAAGATCTGCACATGAATCTATCTGTGTGCAGAAAAAAAACCTTTCTAAAGTCAGTATAGAATGCTAAGGGCAAGGTAAGGGATATGAGAATTTGTACAGAGTTTGTTTGAATGCTAATATATCTTGGATATAACTTTGTTTTCTGGTGATTGAGACTTGCAGCATAGGAAATACTTCAACACAACAAAGTACTTTGTGCACAGATTTTTATGCTGGTTTAAACCACTGAGTAAAGAGCAGAGATGTCTCTCGTGACAAAGAAAAGTGAGGTTTTAATGCATATGCACCATACTCAAATTTGATTATGTTATCATTAATTGCTTATGTTTTTTAAGTTTCTTAGTTTCACAGGCTTTCCTAGGTACTTAAGTTCTGAATTCATTTTGGTTTAGACTGTGTGTGTTTGGCATAGCTGTGTGTCCATGTGTGCTACTCAAGCTTCTGGTAGCCAAGTTAATTGAAGCTAGGTTGGGTATTTGTACAGTGCATTGCACCTCCCGTCCCTGGAGGTGTTCAAGGCCCAATTGGATGGGGCTCTGGGCAGCCTGGTCTAGTATTAAATGGGGAGGTTGGTGGCCCTGAATGTGGCAGGGAGGTTGGAGATTCATAATACTTGAGGTCCCTTCCAACCATGGCCGTTCTGTGATTCTGTGAGATTTGTATGTTTAGTTATATATTTAAATACGTGCATGTATGTGTGACAATGTATGCATATACCCCACATGTACATACATTTACAAGTATATATGGATGCGTGAAATGTTTAAATACGTAAATATGCACACGTGCATGTAAAGACATTTTTATATCTTCCTGAAATCATGCACTGTATTCATACCTTTATGAGAATTTTTCTCTACGGTACTTTCTAAATTAAATGTCTTTAAGTAATGAAGAGGATCTTTCTGCCAGGTAGTATTCTGAAGGTGAAATGAGGAAGAGCTAATTTACTCCAAAAGTAGGCACAACCAAGGCCCCGTCAATGTAGTATGGGAAAGGCAGACAAGGCAGAATGATGCTTTCATGTGAAATTGAATTTGTCTAAGAATATAACTCTTGAAATCTTTAGACTGTTCCTCTTTCCACGTCAAGGATCAAACTGTTAGAGATGAGACTATTTCTCAGTAGAGCAGGAAAAGATCTCTAGAAATATGCAAGTTGAAAAAAACACAAAAAAAGAACATTCTAGAGAGTCAACAGCCTGAGCCCAGAGCTGGCTCCTGTCAGTTGCTGGTTGAGCTTACCTTGTGCTCCACTGAGATCTGCCAGGAATTAAGTTAGTACCTTTGAAGAGGAAGAGTGTTGTTCACTGTCCATCTTTGACATTTGAACATCACAAGGAAGTGTTGGGCTGGAAATGTATAACAGTACTCTCCAGCCTAATTTATCATTCATGCTAACAAAAAAGTTGATTTCCTTTTGCAGTTTAAAGGGATTGAACTAGAAAAATAATGGATTAAAATGCACACTTTTTTGGCAACAGTGTAAAAATATTGGTAGTCCTCAATTAATATACATCCACAAGCACCTACTTGCTAGTTTCTTTGCATTTGAAAATGGGAATTGATTTAGAATTACAAAAGGTACACCTTTTTGAAACATTTCTTGATGAAAAATCCTTCTGGTGATGACTGTCATCTCGTTAATCCTCTTCCACATATTTCATTTGCTCAACTCAAAACAGGAACCGAGTGAATTCTCAGTCTTTCAGAACTGACAATTCCACAGAGTAGAGGAAAAGAAGCAGCAAAGTCATGGAGGCATGCTTGTCATCCCTCCCATCACAGGAAGGATTGTACAGTAAACTTATTCTCTTTTCCTCACGGCCAATTTTCACATTCTGTGCCAAACTCTCACACAGGTTTTTAGTACTTTAGTTTTCTCCAAGCATGTTTCATGTTGTTGTAGTTCCAACTGACTTCATTTTTATTGAAGTATATATTTTTTGTTTTGTTAATTAACTTTGGTATTCACTTCTTCCACATATCGTTCAATCTTTCTTGCATATTTTGACTTGCAGTAGATATAGTTGAACATCGTATATACAGAAAACAATATGGTTTTTATTTGGTTGATATTTTAAAGTTTTCAGTTAGAATTCACCACCCTGTAGTTCTTCCTCCTTCCTTTTCTTTCCTCCTTAATGATTCTCCTTAGAGTTGTTACAAGAGTAGTTAAAATAATTATTGAAATGATGCTTTATGTGAAGAATACTTTGACATTGCTATTCTTTCTATTTCAGGTTATTGTTAATGCTCAAAGGTAGAACTTAGAAAGCCAAGAAGTGGTACAGATGCAGAAATTAACTTCTCCTGTTGTCTTTCTCATGGAGGCTAAATGATCAATTGTGAAGTCTCCTTAGCTAGAAGGAAGAAAAGAAAGGAAAGTTACTCTTCAGCAGAGAGGAGAAATTGCTGTGTTGCAAATGATTTGAGTAAACAAATGACAACTAAACATATGGCTTTATGGATGCTGTCTTCCTATTCCCTACCTTGAGTTTTGATAGGTGAGAGGAAGGTATAGCACAAAGTAATTAATTCTCTATGATGTGCCAAGTCTTAAAAAAGGAAAAATATTAAACATATTTTTAAGCAAGATATTGGTAAGGCTGAAAGGACCTTGTTATCTTCAATCTTTCCCTGATCACTGATTATATTGGTTGCTCATTTACTTGTAATGTTGAATAATCATAAATTGAAAATAATGTTTATTTCTAACAAAACTAACTAAGAAATAGGTTGTCTTACATTAGCAATATTATTTTTCCTCATTGTGGGAAAATACCAAAATTTAAAAGTTTGAGGTCAGTGACTTTTTTATACTGTTCAATTGTCTTTAATTTAAAAGAACTGAAACTGATAATTTTATTTCAACAAGATTGGTTCAGATTGTCTCAATTGCTATTAAAAGCCATGTGCTCATTTTTGCTATATGTGGTTCAGCTGATTGCTGTGAAGCAAATGGAAAATTAAGTCTAGAAAAGTAAAGTGCTCTTTTAAAATCTCTTATTACTCACTTGTGTGTCCTGAGCTAGTTCAGCATGTTTTATGCTTAGCAACATGATTTATTTTCCAGTTAACTGGGGGTGAAAAATGCCTATATAATATGAGGGAAACTGCACTCTGAGGAAAACATGATTATCTTCTAGTGCAAGTGAGAAATAGAGATCCTTTGACATCATAGTTTGATTTTTTCTTTTGATGTAGGTGTGGTTCGGAGATCGTTATTCCAGTAAGAAAAAAACAACTTCATATCCAAACAAGACCTTTATATCAATATTTAAACCTTCATTAAGGGAACAGAAATTGCATTAATTTGATAGGTTCATTGTTCATTTTCTATAATAATACTTAACAAGGGATTAACAGAGTTCTGCAGGTAGAGAATGTTCTGCATGGTTGACTGATCACATATGCATTTTTGTTGGTACCTATAGAAGCTGTTCATTTTCCTCTGAGTTATTCTGCTGTGGGCCAGAATTAAAGAGCAAATAAAGGGTGCAGGACAGAACTGTGAACACAGGCGGTGCCCCTGTTGTGACAGAGGAGAGGACTGGATTTGCAAGAAGGTGGAATGTTTTCAAACCGGTCCCCCATTTGCTTTATTGCAAAATCCTGACATCCATTGATGAAACTAATAAATTCTATTGAAAGCTGCCCAATGAACAGTTCCATTTCAGATTTTTTCAGGGGAAAGAATTTGCTGCACCTCAAGGAATCAGAGTGGCATTCGCCACTTCCTAAGTGACAAATTCAATCAAAATATTGTTTTAACATGATTACATGAGTGATACTTAGATATGCTAGCTTTATTCATTAACCCACCACAATAAATAAGCATCCTCAGTCATTTTTTTCTCACGAATCTTGACCAGTGGAATTCAGAAGGAAACCACAGCACATTGTTTTTCATCAGTTGTACTAAGCAGATAAAACAGAACTGGTAAACTGATGACGACTGACATCGTCAAGTACTGTTTGAATAGATTAGGAAAAAAAAAAGTCACCTTTTGCAATATGTCATACAAAAACACACTGGTCAGTGTCTAAGGTCAGATAAGAAAATTTAACCTGTCAAGTACCTGATTTTTGCAGAACTCCTACAGCTTGCATTTTCATGTGGCATTATATTATTTTTTTCAACCTGAAAAACTTGAGAGCAGTGCTTACTTGTCAAGATCTAAGGGTAAGTTCCACACACTTGTTCCAAACAGAATTCTACAAAAGGCTCCCCAGTGCCAGCCTCAAGGCTGCAATGCTCTTTTTTGTTACAAGACATTGGGGCAAGAAGTGCATTAACTGCCTGGAATTGCTATCAGGGATTTATCTTGAGAAGAAGGGCAACAAGTGGAGATGGTGAATCTAGAAGAACAGAGCATGGAGTAGGTAAGTTGTCTCTTATTAGGAACAGCGGGCAAAGTGTAGAGTTAAAAAAGTAAATGAGTGAAATAGTTGTTGAATGCCATTCCTGTGCGATTAGTTACTCTAGCAGTAACGGAGCAGATGATGAGATAATAGAGAGTAACAGAGCAGTAAAGGAGCAGAACTGTTTGCGGGTGAGGAATGACACCTGGCAGCTTAGCTGTGTCCCTAAAGTTAGGCTTTACAATACTTGAGCAGGTAGCCAACTCTTTTCCATCTTGCCTAGGTTGTGTAATTTCAATTCACATTATCAGTGCCAAGATACTAAACACTGTTAGAGGAATGTCTTTGCAGTTTCACATTATCATGTGTTGCCTGTGCACTTGTCTGTATCCACCTTGACTGACCAAATAGGTCACCAATGCACAGACCCAGGAATTCAGTTATTAATATGATAGTCAGCAAATAAGAGATGTCTTCACATCCACTCCTAATGGGAGTGGACCTAAATCTTCCTTAGACTTTCCATTAAGTTCTTTGAAGTCATGGTTTTCTGTACTCATCCAGTGCAGTATTCTTCCAATGACAAAAACTGCATTTTGGGGTACTTCCATGTGGGATCACTGCTGTTTTTTTCAACAACAGGTCATAACTGATTTCTTTTCTAGTTGATTTATTTTCAAAAGCGGGATGTTTTTTTACTGTTGTTTTTTTTTTTTTTTTTTTGGCTATTTCTGGTTGGTTGATTAGATGGTTTGTTTTTGTTTGTTTGTTTGTTTGTTTTTTCTCCGTGGATAAGTAATGACTCTCTTGGTAGCACTTAAAAAACACACAGTGCATGTAGGTATGCAAAGTACATAATGCACTCAATATCATTTTTCTCACAGGGATGATTTTAAATATTTTGCTTATTAAATCTCCTCTAACTTTTCAATAACATCAGCAATGTGCTATAAAGATACTTCAGGGAAGTGAATGTAGATTGTTAATACTAGTGTATAACCTGCCATCTGGACACACTTAGCACACGGTGAGATGTAAGGATTCAGCCATTTGTGGAATTTGATCCCAGAGCTCACTTTCAATCAGGTAATGTCATGTCTAGACAAGCACAGCTGTTGTATGTACATCATGTAGTTCGTTTAATTTATGTCTAGATTGTGTTAGAATAATGCTGTACTGGGATTAGTGCAGAACCACAGTGCTCTGCAAGGTGAATTGGTGACATTTAAGTTCAAAGGAGCATGATCCATGCTGGTATCCCCAGTGCGTGGCAGCATATATAACAGCTTCATGAAAATAGTGTAATACCCTTGATTTAGATTATGGTAAAAGGAAGATAATGCAAAATTAATATTACACATCACCTACGTTTCGGGCTGTGCTAAAGAGCCCTTAATTATATCTGTAGGGTTATGCATAAAATAAATAAAGTGTTTCTGGTGGTGATTCTTCAGGTATGTTGAATACAGCTGTTGAGATCTCTTATTCCTTCTGTCTAAATTGTGCTCTTGTGCACAGGAAACACATGCTTTTCCTTCACTAACTTCAGCAGTTTAACTCTGAACGTGTAAGTTAAATTTTACCTAGCACAGATAGCTTTGAGAGTTACATAGTGGCAGCATGGTGTAAAAATCTGTATCAAAGTACCTTCTGAGATATACACTACTGGATCATTTTCTGTTTACACAAACAATTGTGTTTACAGGTGCTGTCTTATTTACCATACTCAAGTTTCTCCATCATTAAGTAGGTTTTTTTCCCATTCAGAAATATCCAGATTCTTTCTTTTTGTTTACTATTTACATAAAAACAAAACTGTTCTCTAAGTATTGTCTTGATAGATCCATGTTCTTGGAATGCCATTGCAGTAAGCAGGTGCAACCAGGTAAACACAGACTGTAATGACAATGTCAGGCACTATCAGCAACCAATTTATATCTATCCCTTTGTGGTACTTAAGCTTATGTCAATAGTGAATGGTGCAATACATTAATTTGTGCAGCATCTCTTGTACTGACTGTATCCCAAACTACCCTGTTGAGTCTACATATTAAACATAAGCACCGTAACACTCCATTCGCATTTCACATATGTGTCCGTGTATTGGCACTGAACCATTGAAGAGTATGTTTTGAAAACGTTGGTTATGATTGTAAACTTCCAGGTTAGGACTTTGTATGGGGGGCCTACAATGTGAGAGTTGTGCTCATGTAGTTTTGATGTAGAAAAAAGAGAACAGAATGAAAGGGGACAGTAAAAGGGACTGTAAAAGGTGGGCGGAGGTAAACTAGATAGTTTCTCTTCTCCCTTGACAGATGGCTCTAAAAACATTTCAGTCGGTTATGTCCATGTGCCAAAATGGTTTTGTTCTAAGAGAGTTCTAATCCTCCAGAGCCTGCCATCTGTTACCTTCTCTAACATATGCACCATGAGGTAGGTATATACGTTGTTTAGGGAAAGATGATGGCATCCATTTCCAGAACAGGATTGCTGTTCACCACAACTGGGGATATTGAAATGTGCTAAAAATTCAGTGCTCACCATGTACAGACAGCATCTCTGTTATACATTTTGCAGATGAGGAAGGAAAGCTGTCTATTGCTTGGCCATTTCATTGATCCCTAAAGAGTGGATTTTGCCTAGAATATGCCACTCAAAACTTGGCATTTAAAGTGTAAATTTAGCATTTGTCAAAAATGCAGTATATAAGTGATATCTTTCTTTGGAATACATTACTCTTTAAAAACTTTTACTTAATGCTAAAATACTCTCAGTTACCTCTAACAATGGCGGTTGTACATTCTTTTTTGTTTATAAGACTGTAAGAAGGCCTAAGAATGGCTTCATGATTATATGCAAAATAGTAGGTTTGCATCTCCTTATTTCTCTTTTGAAGACAACAGACCTTTTCCTTGCTTTTGTTATAGATTCAGGCTGACTTTTGTATTTTATAAGGTCTGCAAACCAGGTGGATTTCTAGAGTTTTGTACTTAAAGCATTAGTCCTAGATAAGGTAAATAGTAAACATGAATTTTAGAAGCATAATAGGAAAGAAAGTTTCAAATGTTGTTTGGAGTGACGCTGACTGATCTGCAGTAAGCCACCAGGAAAAAGTGTTCTCTCAAATTCCTAGAAAATTGATGTATTTGTCTTTTGTCGTAGTTGTTTCAGATTTTATGGGTAGTCATGCTGTCTTGCCCCACAGGATATTAAATAATAACAGTCCTCAGGCAGCAAAGAACTAATTGTCGTTGTTCTTCTGTTTCACTACTGCGACTGTAATTGGAAGTTATCTCCTTCTAATTGCATCTCTACTGAATAATAATTATAATTCTTATCATTAGCTTTTTCTTATTATTAGGTTTTTCCCCCGATAAAATAATATTTCCTACTATGTCTTGTAAAACTTGAGAACACAAAGAAATGCACATGAAGATGTGTATATTAATACTGGTTTTGTGGTTTTATTAAAACTGGGTTCTGTGTAGCTAACACCAAACTTGTGACATGATCAGTAAAATAGAGTAAGGTAACGGCAGAAGAACATGAACTATGAATAGGAAAGCAGAGGTTTTATTTTACTCCTTCATTTGTCTATACATAGAGTTTGAGTAGTCTAAGAATAACTTAGAAATTAATTCAGGCCAAGCTGAAATACTTAAAAGATCCAAGGAAGAAATCATGCCAGCTTGTAGTAAAATCAAACAGTTGTGGTCTTTTGAATCAGTTATATTACATCATCATTTTGGCATTTATTAAGGAAAGGAGCATATATTTTGTTAACACAGTGTATGTCCTATAAAGTGGAACATGGTGAAATGATTCCCAGCTCTGTCTAGAGCAGAATTGTTTTATTCCAGACAAGAATGAAAGCCAGGGTCATAAGTTTTCTAACAGTTCAATTTTGTTACCAAATACTATTCATTTCATGTATAAAATGGAATTATTCTAAGATTATACTGCACAATGTGAGTTAGATGTCAATTGACTGTGAATTTTTATTGGAGAAATCCCTTCCCAACATAACATCTGAACATGAATCTCTTATGTGTCTTTCCTTAAACTGAATATATGTAGATAGCTTTAGCAAATAATAAAACAAAATTTGAGTACTGTATTTGTAAAGCTTTTTACTAAATGCTAGTAAAATTTTGTAGCATTCACTTGTGTGTCTGAATAGCAGCATGAAGATAGCCTTGCAGCACCCAGTCGAGATGAAGTTGGCTATTTTTGAAATCACTTTTCTGACATAATTTTTAAACCAAACTGCAAGAATATCCCTAGCTGAAAATACATGGTGAGAGCATCTGCAATGCACAATAAATTCCATAGGCACTTTCAGTATAGAGTGTGACAGATACTTGTAGAATCTAGTCCCACTGCATTTCCTGCTGTATTATTACTCAGACTAAAGCTAGGATATGTGCTTTTCATCTTTTTGTTATCCATCAGTTGACTTTCAGATGTGCCAGAAATTTCCTCTCCTCTTCATTTTTTCTGCTCACACACAGAATTGTATGCAGAACATTTCTTAAGACTTCGAATAAACTAATTTTCCTCAGATATATAACTTCTCCCATCTCCAAAATATGGCACTATAAATGTAATCAAATCCTTCCATTTTAGTATGTTGCACTAAATGTATTTGACATGTGCTCAACATTTTCACAGCAAAACACAGAAAATTACATTCTAAATCAACTTACCTATTTTCTTTTTTTCTTTTTTTCTCCCTTGGCTAAAAAAATAAAAATAAAAAAATATAAAGAAAAAAAAGGCAGTTGTTGGATGCAAAACCTTAATGAAGAGGAAGCTATTTTGGCATTCTATTAATAAGAAAGAAAAATATAGAAAGCTACAAAATGTTTCTTGTCTTACTTTCGTTTCTGAAATGGTGCAATTTAACTCGTAGGTGAAAACTCAAACTGTATATCTCCAAAGCTGTATTTATATGTCTATAGATGGATTCTATGATTGTGTGTATAAGTAACTTTCCACTTCTGCAGTGAAATCTTGTATGCCAAGATGGAGCTGTTAGGGAGTTTTTAACAGAGAGTTATAAAACCTCAAGGAATGGGGTTTTATAATGGAAATGCTGATGCAACCTTAACTAAAGTGGTAGAAAAGGCAAGGATATGATATAATTAAAGCAACAGAAATCCAGAACGTCAGTGTTTAAGCAGGTCTCCTTGAGAAGTTTCCTGATTTGAAGATTTGGAGCTTTATTAGCATCGGTTGTGGGTTTTTTTATTGTATTGTGTGGTGTTTTTTTGATGTTTTTCTTTTATTTATTTTTCCAAACAGATGTATTAGAAAGATAAGATTTATAAAACTGCAGCAGAGGGCGAAACAGCAGTGAAATGATTGAAGATGTGCATTTGAATTGGTTTGGTTTACAGGGATTACTTACTTAGGCTATATGAAAATCCATGAAGGTCATAATGACATTTATGTCATTCTTAAACTGATGTGTGCTGGTTTTTTATTCCCTTTGTACAGTGAACATTAAGTGCACTATTGAATTTTTAAAAAATAGTTGTACTCAGTTTTTAGTGTAGAGCAAATTTATGAGGAGGCGTATTATCTGTAGTCTAAATTCATGCCTTTTTGAGCTAAATACCGTTTTCAACTAAGCAGCGATTTGACTAGAATTAAAAACTACCCCATATAATTGTAATTTTTATAAACATTTGTAGAGGAACTGTAACCACTGTCTCTCCACATTTTGAAGTCTTTCTTGCTCTCAGTAATGATTTAAATTGTTTTAGGCACATCTAGGTTACAAATTCACAAATATATCAGAAACAGCTATGGCATTGTAGCTTTCTTAGGTATCTGAATTTTAATAGTCAGTTGTCTTGCCATAGGAACTCCAAGATTATACGAGTAGCATTCCTAAATCACCAAAATATGAAAATATTCAGTTATAGCAGCCATATGATATATGCTTGTTGTGGTTTTTTTTTGTATTCACATTTTTGTCTCCTTTCTTATTTTCCAACCACATACCGAGGAGAAAAGAAAGTTGGAATTCATCAAATTCCAACTCCCAGAACTGTTGGCAGTTGTAGTGAGTGGGAAAACTCACTACTTTGTATGGTGCAGGATACTTCATAAACTAAAACTTGTTTCATGGAGCATTTTTTCGTATGTTTAATTTATCCTTACATGCTCTTCTGCCTTTATTTTTCCAGTTATTTTATATTAATAGAGTCCGTGTCACACTTTTATTTTCAGAATTGCTAAATATTTATAGAGCTGTCCTAGTTCTTTAATTTTCATTCTTTAAATACTTGGAAGTTATGGTTTACAACTCTTACTGACCAGGTGGCCTTTGTATTTTATGGCTTTGATCACCATTGACCAACTGTCCTGAATGTCTTAATGACAGCATACTCACAAGAGCCTGTACTCATATACATTGCTGTGCAGATAGTAGTACTTATATTACAAATGTTACAATTGTACCAGTTGCTTTTGAAAGTCAGAATAAGTATAAATATTTTGCTTTACCTTGTAATCTGAGAAAACAACTTTTGATTCTTGTCGTCAAGATTCGTACTTGTGGATCAAGGGCAATAAATAAAACAGTGCTCTCCAAAGGTACCTGACATTCTCACACATGACCAAGGCTTTTCCTGGAAGTCATGTTTGTGTCAGCATAATTCCTGGCTACATGGTTTCTTTCAGCTTTTCAGCAGGTCCAATCAGGTCAAGCAAACACATGAGTAAGGTGGCTTATTGTTTCTGGTACCCCTTTATTCAGAGCTGGTAATTTTATCTGCACACACCATGGTTTTATGTTGTACAGCCAGATCAATGACTATAAAAATATATGTTTGAAATTAAAAGAAACTGTTTTGCTGCATTCAAATTCAGTGACACACTGTATTCTGGCTGGTCAAGTTAAATGATCGCTGGATACGACTGATGGTTTCTTTTTCCAAAAAAGATTTTAAAAGAATTCATTGACTGCACTACTTATATAATGGTGAGAAAACACTGTGGCAAGGCTTAGAAGGTAATGTTAATTAACAGTACAGGGTTTGTATTACCTACCTTCATTGTCCATGTTTTTCGGATCCTGAAATATTTGCTTTCCCATCACTGAAATACCTAGGGATTTGTGCATCTTGCAAAGAAGCAAAGATCTCCATTTTATTTCTGTGTTTATGCAGCATGACTCTTGACAGTTCTTCTCAAGCCTTTGACGGAGTTGTTGAATTAAGAAGAAGGTGCAAAGGGAGTCAAGGCAGGGTGAGAGGAAGGGTAGCATAGGTCTGAGGATGATGGAGTCCTACAGATGATGACACTCACTGCAAAGGAGATGGTCTTCATAAGAAAATAGAAATAAAATTGAGTGCTTGTACTACATTCATGTACATCTTTGAGCAGAAGGACCTATTTGTTATAGAGTGCTTCTTCAGCAGCATGGTGGCTTACGAAGTACCGCTTCTAAACTACGCAGAAAGCCCTTGTATGAGCAAAATGTAGCAGTTATAAGGCATATTTCTGAATGTTTCACTGCTTAATAAGAAAGTAGTAGTGAAAATGGTTAAGAACAAAGAGGAAAATGAGAAAATAATGAAAATTTCTCTAAGTTTTCTTTTATGGTGTAACAAATTAGTGTATATTATTGGGACAGAGAATCATAGAATCATAGAATCATAGAATCACTAAGGTTGGAAAAGACCTAAAAGATCACCCAGTCCAACCGTTCACCTATTCCCAATAGCTCCTACTAAACCATGTCCCTCAACGCAACATCCAGTCTTTCCTTGAACACCCCCAGGGTCGGTGATTCCACCACCTCCCTGGGCAGTCCATTCCAGTGCCTGACCACCCTTTCTGAAAAGTAATACTTCCTCATGTCCAGCCTGAATCTCCCCTGCCGTAGCTTGAAACCATTCCCCCTGGTCCTATCACTAATGACACGAGAGAAGAGGCCGACCCCCAGCTCACTACAACCTCCCTTCAGGAAGTTATAGAGAGCAATGAGGTCTCCCCTGAGCCTCCTCTTCTCCAGGCTGAACATTCCCAGCTCCTTCAGCCTCTCCTCATATGGCCTGTGTTCCAGACCCCTCACCAGCTTTGTTGCCCTCCTTTGAACACGTTCCAGGGCCTCAATATCTTTCTTGCAGTGAGGGGCCCAAAACTGGACACAGTACTCGAGGTGCGGCCTCACTAGTGCTGAATATAGGGGAACAATCACCTCTCTGCTCCTGCTTGCAACACTGTTTCTGATGCAAGCCAGGATGCCATTGGCCTTCTTGGCCACCTGGGCACACTGTCGGCTCATGTTCAGCCGAGCATCAATCAATACCCCCAGGTCCATTTCCTCTACGCAGTCCTCCAGCCACACCGCCCCAAGCCTGTAGCGTCGCCTGGGGTTGTTGTGGCCGAAGTGCAGGACCCGGCATTTGGCCGGAGAAAGTGGAACAATGGATAATGTTACTTAAAGATAACGTCAATTTTCTTATACACATTGATAGTCTTACACTGCAATTTTGGTTCATATTACTTTGGTAAAGCAATTTTTTTAACAGATAAGTTAGCCAACTGTGTTTTTCATGATTATTAATAGTATGAGATAATGTGACACTTTGGTTTACAATGTCATTATTTTAAAACAATCCCATCTGTGAAAGTCACAGGAATAAAAGAGATTGAAGCAATAGAATTTCACAAAATTTTAATTGTGTCACATTAAAATTAATCTGCGTACTGAACTGTATGCAAAATACTAGTCTCCTCTGGTGTTTTCAACTATCCTGCCAAATGTATGAAATATAATAATATTAATATATAAATATATATATTAATATAAATGTATTACAATAAATAGAACGATAAAAACTGTTGGAAAATTCTCTTGAAATGATTTCTTTTCTCTATTAAAGCATAAATATCTAAAACAATGTATTTCACTTGTGGTACCCTGAAAATATAGAAAGTCCACTAGTTCATTGCAGTTGAACTGCTTTACATTGCTTTGTAGTTGCTTGAACATATTGGTGGGATCTGAGTTGGTTGTCTCATCGTGGAGATGTTCATGGCCAGGCTGGATGGGGCATTGGGCAACTTGGTCTAATGGAAGATATCCCTCCTCATGGTGTGAGATTGATGATCTTCATGGTCCTTTCCAACCTAAACCATTCTATGATCCAGATCCAACAGGTTCCAGCAGCTATTTCTGCTCTTCATTCCCATGCAAGTTCTAATTTATTTTTCCACTTCAGTTAAAATGAAGTCAGAAACCCAGATGCATCACTGGATGTGAATAACGTTAGCTTACAGAATGGGCTCTCTAACAACTACAAATAAGAGTAGATGAAAGCAGTCCCGGGGCTGCAATAATTTATGCTGGTGGCATTTACTCCAGGTGGTCAGGGATTATGATATACCTGAAGTTTATTTTTTTGCCCAATTTACACTACATTAATCATAGCTTATCTGAACATAACGATCCAGCGTCAGGTTCCATTGCATGTCATATTGCTGCCAAGCAAAAATTGAAAAGCAGTTGCTATGACTTCAAGCATTGCCTACTTCATCTGTATGTTCAAATACTCAGGTTCAAGGAATGGATTTTTAAGGAACCAATTAAGAAGTCCAATTTATATTTATTTTCAGCTTCCTGGTTGTAAATCTAAGTTTATGGCCAAGTAAATCATCAGTTGTTTTTATCTTCGAATTTAATAGCTCTATTCTACACTGCATAGATGGTTTAGAAGCATTAGGGTTTTTAGTACTTGTAAACTACATTGTTGGTACTTGTTTTTAAATATTTATAAATCCACTGTTATGAACAAATCACTTTCTCGATCTATTTCACTAACAGAAATTATTTATAAGTATATCATTAATTATTTAAATTTTCCTGGTATTATATTTACATTAATAATTAAATGCTTCTAATTATTGAATTGTATAAATAAGATTTAGTTTCATTGATGTGCTGAAATGCAAACAGCAATTCTGTCACTGACTGTAAACACTTGAAATGAGTTACTCTTCAGTAACAAGTACTCTTAGTTGCTAGAAGTCATGACAGTAACCTGCTGAACTAACTTACCCTCTTAATGTCTTTGGTACATATTTGTATTCTTCTGACTAGAATCAGTTTTATTCCACCTCCTATAGCTGTTACAGTGCAGGTAACCAGCAGTCGGAATGCCAGTGACTTTACACTGTTCACCTATTACCTCTGTACTGCCTAATGATAATTACCTTTTACAAAAGAGGTGAAAAACTGATTAACGCTTCAGGCAACTTTGACTATTTTCTCATTAAAATCTTCAGAGATTGCCACAACTCAAAAAAAAAAAAAAAAAAAAAAAGAGAAGAAAGAAAAAGAAAAAAAGTCTATCACTGTGCATTAATTGGCAAATACATAACCAATCTCAAAGGGGAACTTTTATTTCTGAAATGCCCCAATGCACATTTCCACAAGCATCAGATTCCTCAGCACAGCATTTCCAAGCAGCAGAAAGGATTCTTCAGCATGAATCTTTAGCTACTGTAGTCCCAGTGCTGTTTCTAGACTTTCTGTTATTGGTGATTACTCATGTTTACTGTTTATGTTCAGTGGTCCATTTGTGCCACTTTCGCAGCAGACAGAAAAAAAAAGTGTTTACATCTTTTGGAAATGTGGAATGACAATTTTTTGGGACTTTTTATTGACATTGGAAACAACTCATCATTTTGAACCTGGCAGCTGAAGTCTGGAGTAATTACAGTAATTACAAACATGATTTTTAACATTATGTTTCTTTTAACTGTTCAGAGGAACAGGACACGTAGTGTAAGTAGTCCACCTAGAAACATTCTTACCAGAGAGCGTTTCAATTTCTCTGTCTTTGATGCCCAAAGAAGTAATCTAGTTGATCAAAGACCAAAACATTGTTAGATTTGCCAAATGGGATTTGCCGTTATTCACAGCAAGTAAGCACTCTAAATAGCTGCTCTATTTGAATGCAGACATAAAATGTTCATAAATGTTTATTATAGCACTCCGTGTTTTCACTAGCAACTTAATGCTTTCTTATCAGGTCTTTATTTGGTAATGTAATCCTGAAATTGTTAATTGCCTGCTTTCATCATGATTTCTTTATTCTTTTAACCTATTTCTAGCCGTGCTGATTTATTGAGAAATAAAAGTAAGAATAATGTCGATTATTCTTCCCGAGCAAAAGGACCCAGGGGAGCACTTTAGGACAATGTGAACTGCATGGAGAAAGAACTGAGCTGATGCTAAATTATACGAACTTTTAATTTGAGAATAATGCTAGAAGTGAATCACAGTCTTCAAGGTGAAGACATACATTAACTTCCTAAGTAAACTGACTTAACCTTAACCATGAAAGTGACATTAGTAACCCGACATAACTGTAACAATTACGTTTCCAATCCTACCAAAGATGAAGAATATTTATTAAAAAAAAAAGAAAAAAAAAAAAAAAGCTGCATTGGCAGATATATTTATATTTAAATCATTAATGACATATGCTTGTGATGAGAAGAAATCTAAGAAAATTTCTGTGGTATATGACTTTCAGTCAAGGAGCATTTTCTGAAGTCTGTAATATTCTTTCTTTGACTAGATTTTGCTTTGATTTATGTTGTTTCATTCATCTGGTTAGTTTTTTTTTTGCTGAAAAACTGAACCATGATCATACCAAATGTGGTTGAATTGATACAAGCCTAAGTGAAATAGGAAGAACAGTATGCATGCTACAATGGTCCCGTTTTACTTCTAGAAAGTTGGTAGTGCACTTCAGAAAGGAGAAGAGAAATGGAATACAAGCATCATGCTCTAATCTTTTTATGTTGCAAAGAACTCTACTTGCTCATGTAGTGGTGGGAAATCAAAAGTAAGAAAAATCATGACAGTAGTTGCCCTTAGAATAAACATTAAATTTTAGCCAAAGCTGTCTAAGTTTCAGTCATATCACAGACCCTGTTTTGATTATATACAGCCATTACTTGTAATCCTAGACTGTAAATTGCTTCTAGAAATATTTTTTATTCTTTATTTTGTAATCTCAGTGGAGTTTGTACCTTGAAGCTCTTTCCACCTCTAGCTGTCGCAATCTATGTCAGATTTTCTTCTACCAAAGTTACTTTTCTTAAATTGTCTGTAAGTAGACGAATTTATACATAAAGTCAACCATGTCAGTCTTTGTATATATCCAAGAATTCACTGAATCTCTTTTTTCAGGAGGAATTCACATGCATGTCATAGTTTTCTTTTTAGGTTGTATATTCTGTCTGAAAATTGTCCTAAGTAGAAAAAAACTGAGAGTCAGTGCAATGTTATGAATACTACACATCAGAATATTATCAAATTTCAGAGAGTATCACATGAAGTGTATGTAACTACAATTTTTTTTTACACAAACAGGCTCTAAAATAGATACCTCATATAGAAATAACAAGATTATCTTCAGTAGTTCATGACTTAGGACAAATCTTAAAGCTATCCAGAACTCTAGAAAATCAGGGAGTGGAGTTTCCTCTAGTTATGTGTCTATAACTGTAGCTATACATTAAGCTTGAGTGGATAGCTCAGATGCATCTGCATTAGTACTTCCTGAACTTGAAATGCAGACAAGCTTTTTGTGTAGCCAAATTCTGTGAGATAGATTCACATTACTCTTGTTGATTATAGGCCTTGGAGGTGTAAATCAAAGTATGTTTCTGTGTGTATTGAAAAGAAGTCGTTTGATTCAGACATGTAATTGTTCCATGTCACCTTATATTCACCTGAGCTAAAAAAAGAATCTTGTTTCAACACTGTCAGTGTTTAGATCTGTCAAATTGTAAGGCTACAAATAAGGGTATATAATATTGTTAAAGCTAAACACATGGGCAGAAATGGCAGTAACAGATTGGAAACAGCTCTCTCTTGTCAATAGAGATTTTGCTTCCCTGAACTCTTATCCAATTTGCAAGTAATTAAAATTTAACATTCTTTAACACGATTAGGAAAAAAATCTTAATCATAAGGCAGATTGACCTACATGTCTGATAGACTGAAAGAATGCCATCTTACACAAATTTCTTTTGATTACAATTCTCTACGCAACCAGTTATTTGGGAATGAGAATCTGCAAACTCTGGATGCAGGAATATCAAGTGGCTTTGAATGTTGATTAAAGCATCAATGCTTCATTTTATTCATTTATTTATTTATTTATTTATTTATTTATTTATTAAATGCTGACATTTAATTTATGTCAGCTTAAAGAGATGTGTAATAGTACCTTGCTCTATTTAGTTTCCCAAAGACATAGAGCTTTTACAGTATTTAAGTTTTCTTTACAGCTTTCCTTTTGTGTTGTTTTGTTTGTTTTTTCTTAATGGCAATCGTGGCAGTCCATTTTAAAATGAAAATCATAGAAAACTCATCCCACTAGACCAGGTTGCTAAAAGCCCCACCCAGCTTGCCCTTTAAGCACTTCCAGGCTGGGTACCCTCTGAGTAGAGAGTTTACTCTGAATATGTAATCTAAGTCCACCCTCTTTTAGTTGAAAGCTCTTACTCCTTGTCCAATCACTACACTCCCTGGCAAAGAGTCACCCCCTGCTTTCCAGGCCCCTCTTTAGGTACTGAAAGGCAATTATGTGATCGCCTTGGAGACCACATACCCAGTTTGATCAAGTCTGTCTGATGATGATGAGTTAAGATAAAATACATTTTATTACTAGAATAATAGTGCTGCAAGATCATATGTATTTGGATTTGTCAATAAGAATTGACATATCACCAGCATTTCAAGATGAGGTGGAATATGGTAGAGACAGAATTACTGACAAGTAGGAAATTAATGAATTAAAAAGTAAAATTTTTGACCTTTGTTTTTGAATGCTTGATTTGCTAGTACCCTCAAGAGGGAGCTGGTAGGACTCCTATTTGTCATTTGTTGATTGTTGCTGGTGCTGAATTTACTCAATTCATATTGACATTAATTAAATCCGTGCTTAAAGGGCTGTGCTTGGAGATTTAACATGGCTGGAAGGAGATGCTGAAGGGATGCACTAACATGCCTGGAGATATTAAGAAATCTCATAAGTGATTGATACACATGCCCTCTTTTACTTAGGATTAAAATGGTCACTAGATTTGTTTCCCAGAAGGCAGTTTTCCCCACATCGAATTGTAGTCTACTGGATTTGAGGGTGGATGGGAAGGAAAAAAGTATGCCTTTCTCAGTAGCTAGGAAGCACGGACTTGGATAATCTGAATGTTTTTCCCTTAGGAAATTCTGTACTATTCTAGGGACAAAAGAAGTAAAATGTCTTTAATATCACACTCTTCCTTTAGCATATACATAATACTTTGTTTCCTGTATTTCTATCAAAAGGTCATAAGCCTGTTAAAGGACAGTGCATGTGCTGTGCCAGGTGGTATCCTGGATTAAGGTCTGTGGCCTGTTTTGGACAAATAATATTTTCCTGGTGGGGTGAATCTTCTGAGTGGTGAATCCTTTCTATCTGTACTTCTCCATCCAGGTCTGTAACAAAACCGCATGAAAAATTCCTCCAAGCTTTCCAATTCACTGATCCATTTTTAATTTTCTTAAATATAATCAGTGTTGGTTGATATTCTTATATGCAGGAATGCCCATCTGTGTTATTTCTCTTTTATACTGACATCATTTCCAGGGTTTAAAAAAAAAAAAAAAAAAAAAGGAGCTTTCTTGGTACTTGTTTGATTCCTACCGAACATCAGATAAATATTTTGTTGGACTATCAAAATTTCAGTAGTTGCTTGCATGGTAATAGCTGGTGTGGATTCTGTTATTTTACAATGTAAAGTTGCAGTGGCTTCATTTGTGGTGCTTTCGAATTTCCATATTAGTTCTGTGGAATGTCACCATGCCCACAAAAGTTTCTCTTTCTTTCTGTTATGTTGTATATGCATCTGCTGGTTTTACTCTTAAGCCTTCCTGCCAATCTAATTGAAAAGAATTGCTATACTTTTCTTAATTCCTCCTTTATAAACTTCTGAAGTCTTACGTTATAGAATTTTTGTCATATTTACTATATTCTGTTCTTTCAAACACATTTGAACAATGTGATGTAAGGCTTGAAGACAGTCTGCAAGAGAATACTTCTTGTATGGTGAGAATGTGTGAAAGAGGAAAAGTAAACAGTGCCAAATTCTTGTCTAGTATGAACTGAAAAATTTCTCCTATACTGTATCACTGAACTAATTTTATGTAAACAGCTGATCTACATGAAAATGTAATAAACACTTTGCAAGTCACGGCATCCTAGAGGTCAGTGCAAATCATGTTGTTTGCCTGGGAGTACACTCAAGCGTACAAGATGAACAAAATGAAACAATATTTGTAGAAGTAGCCATAAAGGACTTATTGAAGAATCCTAAAGTTGGGCCCATTGGAGTCAAATTTCGTTGAACAAATGTGAATGTTCTATGTTCATTCCTGTAGAATTTTCTGCACAATTTCTTGCCTTTGAGCTGAGAAAGAGAATAGCTTTCTTACACTGTTCAGTGTTGTATTTATGTGATTTGTTGTTCCTTGCCATTTCCCTTAATGTAAAAACTACCTTAATACTAGTTTCTGCATAAAATGGCTTAAATTAATGAAAGCGGATTCCACCTGAAGTGTTTACACTTACAGGAAACACTTGAAATGAGGCTTACTCTCCTCAGGTAATATTTAAACTTCATTGAAATTGTCACATGAAAATATATGAAGGTCCAAGTTCGTATCAAATTTGAAGTTGTGTGTGCAGTGAAGCAAAAAACTTAGAATTACTGCTGTTGTATTAATATTGGTATTTAGACTGCTATAAAATATGTTTATGGCATTGTAATTGATAAGGCTATTAATACTGTGTGGTATTAGCACCTGCAAATGTACCCCTGTAAAACTAATTCATAGTTATGCTAGTACTCTCCAACGTTCAGCTGGAGATCTAGACATTTTTTATAAATCCATACAGTGTTTTTTGCATGCAAATTCTATATTTCCATCTCTAAATAAAAGACAATTTGCTGTCCAAGTTGAAGATTTTCTAAATCTGCCTTTCTCAATTTTCTTGTTTCCCTATATTCTCATGGAATGAGCTCTTCCATGCTTTCTAAACCAGAGAGAAACATAAAAACACTTTAAATCCTTTGCTTATGCAAGCAGGAATTAAGTTCTTCATAGACTTTTTCAGTGTTCCTCATCTTTGCTATAGAATGATAATACTGCTAAGGATAGATACATGGTTGAAGTATTCACCAGCATAAGAAATGCAGTAATAATTTCCAAGAAGTGTCCATATAAATTACTTGGCTTACTTTAGAAACGTTATGCAACTCTTTCTTAGCAAAATGAGTGTTATACCTGATAAAATATTGGCAATCATTGATGCTATTGAATCAACCTGATATTTCTGATAACTCTCTTTTAGGAAATGGTAGAAGAATTTGCACGAGTAAGAAATAGTACTGGATCCATGGTTCCTATTTAGTATTGTTAGAAATCAAATCAAAATATTTGATGATCTCTGAAAAGTGTCTTTAAAAAAACCTACATCAAATTATAGTACATGGAAGAAAACAAACTAAATTTGTGTGGTTATTGCATGAGTGGACAGTCTTTCTCACCCCACTGTTCCAAATCCTAAATGTTGGCGTTAACAGCATCTATTCTGCTAGCACATACAGCAGTGGCTGTATCGTGTCACTGAAGGCTGCCTCACTTCTTGTAGCCTGCTCTATCCCAGTATACAAACTGATTTCATAGTCAAATATGGTTTAAGCATGAAGAACATTGTGATTTGAAACAAACTTTTCAGCATCATGATCCAGACTCCCTCCCTCTTCTAAAGCATGGATTACCCTGCAAGCATGTAGTTGTGTGTAGAACAGTGCTTTTTGATTACCAAAATTAACAGGTGGATAATGGACTTCATACTACCAATGACAAGAATAGGTGAATATTTGCAGTGCATGAAAGAAAAGAAGAATTTTGTAATGTTTAAGTGGAGAGATGAAGTCTGTCACTTCATTTTTACTGTTTGAGACATGGTGTTTTCCTCGGAGGTGGGATGGCCATAGCAGAATAACATACATGGTCTGCAGTTACAGTCCTGGCAGCACCAAGATGTGCTCTTGCGAAGAAGGAGCCCTGAGCAGTTGTCTGAATCTTTTTCATGTGCCTTTGGTCTGAGAGGGTTTTCCCAATGGAAAACAAACAAACAAACAAGAACAAAGAACATTCCTGAGCTCTTTGGCATCCTCTGTGCTTTTGTCCTAGCTACGGAGCTACTCCTTACTGCTGGGAAGACTTTGTATTTTGTAAAGCAAGCTTTTATGAGATTTTCTAGCAGTTGGCCATTGAGACTTGAGCTCCACTTTGTCATTTTATTTCATTCAAGACTTTCTTATAGAAGAGGATTTCTTGAAATCTTATAATTTGTAAAGTTCTCTAGTGGTGCCTATATGGATACTTCACATTATAAAGCAGTTGCTACATCTTTTTGTTGTTGTTGTTGTTGTTGTTTTATGGTCCTAAAGCTACCAGACAATATTATACATCCAAACTCTATAAATAAAAAACAGGTATGACACATAAAATCAGAAAATGACTCAGATGTGGAGAGTCCATCTGTTTCCCACTGACAGATTCAGTGCCTGTTGCAAGGAGGAAGAACAGTGCTCCCACCATCCCAGATAGATCCCCTGTCTACCACTCTTGTCCTTCTCCCAGGCAGCCACAGCTCAGGTGCCAGCTCTCCCCGGGTTCCCACCAGCACACTGCAGATGCATGCAGCCCTCCAGGGGCCAGGCAGGAGCTGCTGTCTTCCTTGGGTCTGGCAGTAGGTCCTTCCTGCCTGCTCAGGACAGCAGCTCCTGCCTCCCCAGCTGCACAGAGAAATTGTGAATTCAGGTCATACCATACCAGATACCTGTGCCTCCATGCATCCTTCAGTCTGCCTGAGCCTGACCTGACTTATCATGAGAAAATGTTTATCATTTTGTATTGCATTGTGTCAATCATACACAATATTCAAGCTGTATTAATCACTGCACAGAAATAAAAAAAGAAGTATGTACTCACTTTAGCTGGAAGGCAAGGGTCAAAGAGCAAATGCAGACAGATACATCAGGAAACAATGGTCATCCCTACCACAAACAAGATTTATTTTTTAATGAGGCAGCTAAAATGAACCAGCTTCTTCTTGCGTCTGCAGGTTATTCACATGTACTTACTAATGCATTATATCCAACAAGTAGGGGATATACAAATGCCTTTTTCCTGTAGATAATAGTGATGTACATCTTGCCCAGATTTTTTACCAAATTAAGAAGCTATTTTAAAAAGTTGGACTGGAAAATTCAAGTTTATAATCTACTAATTTGTGTTTGCTCAGACTTTTTCTTGCTACTATGAATAAGAAGATTTACACTGCGGGAGGATGTAAAGCCCTGTTGTTGTGAAATCCAGCTGTATGTAAATGAGGAAACTCCTCAGGATCTGCCTCTTCTCGTTCTGTTAAGCAGGTGTGGAAGTTTTCCAAAAATGTTTTTGAGACACTGCTACAAATTCAGAATAGGAATGTAAAGTCGTTTTCATTTCCCTTTCATGGGAAAATAAATATGTGTTCATTGATGCTTAATATGATCAAAATCTAGCTACACTTTCTACACTTAGGAGAAAGCCTGTGTGGATAAAGACTGTAAAGAGCTGATTGCTGTGCCAGGAAAAGCAGAGGAAAGGCACAGTTTGGCTTAACCTCAAACACGCTGAGGTTAAGTAAAGGCACTGTGGATGCTATCACTGTCAGCGATGCTAATCATCTCTGCTTGGGCAGGGGCGCGGCAAGGATCCCAGCCAGCCCTTCTTCTGTGCAAGATAATGATGACAAAAGAAGAGTGATTGGAGCTTTTGTGTGAAGAATCACCACCACTCTGCATGGCGTGCGGCTGCATCCCCTCCTTCCCTTAATGAAGGGCCCACATCCAGCCGTACAGCCTCTTCATTTAACGATCGCAAGTGGGCAAAGCCTGCCAAGTAGTTTATGAACTTGCGATACAGACTGCCTTATTCCTTTTCCTGTGACTTACTACCAAAATCACTGTGGTCAAAAGACACTGAGCATAATGGTTAATCACCACGTCTGACTTGCGGTTCTCAGTTTGAAAGCTCACTTTGAAGCAGCTGAAGAACAGCTACTTTTTTAGATGAAATACATTTAAAACAGTACATACCAACATATACATTGCATTATCTACGTCTGACATTCCTGGCACTCCTTTAAATCATAGACATGATTTAATCTCGCTGTCTTCTGTTGTCTTGAGAAGAAAATTACAGCCCATTCCTCCTTTGATGTATCAGCTTGGAGCAGCTGGCAACTTGTCAGCACCCCCTCTGCAGACAACGCTTCTCTGCTCAAGCAGCGCCCCAGCAATCTGTACGTACTCAGCCTCGACAAAAGGACTGAGTAATTAGTAGCCAAGGAATCTCTTTTCTCATGGCTGTTCTCTTGGAGCACTGTGGAGGATTCACACTTCAACAACTTCCAGTTCCTGCAGGTTCTTTTACCGTGGGTGCCCCATCATTTGGCCTGCGTGGGCCATACCGAGTGAAGAGGGACTGTGTATAAAGTACATAATATAGCTAATTCATATGGAGAATAAAGCTTCTTTTCCATATTTTTTTTAATTAAAAGAAAAAGAGGCAACAAAAGTATAAAACTACTGGGTTGGATGATCTTCTGCATTAGAAAGAAGTAAGTCCTTGAGATGAACCAGCCATGTTCCTAAAAGTCAGTATACTTTATGGCTTTCAAGAGTGCCTTCTTAAGCATGGGATAAATGCAAGCATTGTATTTTCTTTTGAGCTAATGATAGCCACTCATCTGCTGAAAGCCTAATGAAGGATCGAGATCTGTTGAGAAACAGCTGCAAGTGGGTTTCTTCTTGCAAAAAAAGGTGAGGAAAAGCAATAAGACATCCTTTGTTATGTGGCTAAGAACACGGAAGTGTTAGTAGAACAAAAATGTTAGTGCTGTATGCAAATTTTAATGAAATTGGTGATTTAAAATCACAGCATTTTTTTTAAATGCAGGTTTCCAAGTCTCATTAACTTCAAACAAGAGGATTCAAATTCTATTTAACTAGACTTCACATTGAGCCACTTTTCATTTACAGTATATTCCTAAAGGTAGAAGCAGCAGGGAGATGAAATGACTTCATTTACTGGAATTACAGCTTCTTTTATAGAAAATGTTAATCATTTTATATATGACAACCTTATGCTTAATGTTGCTAGAATACTCCTCATAAAACATTATTTTGTGAATGCATAGACTCTCCTACTGAGCATATTACAGCTTTCAGTGGATGTGCTAATCCAGTTTGAATATATGTAGTATTTAATCTTAATTATGATGCTGAAGTCTATACAATGTTAATTATTCATTTTGCATGTTCTTTGCACTTTATTGTAATTCATAATGTCCTTAATCAAAATGTAGCTTTTAATTATAACTGTAAAATGTGGATGAAACCTGCCTGGTAAGCATAAGCAGAATTTTTTGTGGTTTGCATGGAATTTAAGGTAAGATGACAAGGGGAGAATTTGCTGATGCATGAGAAAAGAGTGTTGAATGACCAACATTCGACCAGGTGAGCAACATGTCTTCTAGCCCTCCACACAGCTTACTGTGGCAGCTGGAAGAAGCAAGGATTCCTCTGCTGACATTTGCTAAATCAAAAATCTCAAGGCCTGAGAGCACAGGGTGATTTTTATTCTGGAGCTCTTCCCTTCTTTTCATCAGTTCCAGAATGTAGTGAGTTTCTGCAGGTACTATAGTGCATATTTCTTTGAAAAGCTTTCAACCAGGATAAGAAGATTGGTAGAGTACATGAAAAAAAACAGTAAGAATTGAAAGAAGCCATTACAGTACAAAATGTATTAAAACACAAGAGCATATTCAGCAGAATAATAGGATAAGTAAATGGGTAACTGGGGTTACACCAAACAGAGATTTGGGTTCTGTTTACTTTTAAAGCAAAGAAGAAGCAATTAACTTAGAGTTTACTTTAAAACTGCTGCTGCTTTTGATATAATGTAGGCTTTAAATAATAGGTGTCAAGTTAAAAAATCTTGGAAATGCTGAAGATGATAGGAAGTGTCATATCTCAGTTCCAGCATTCAATTGAATATTTATATGACACAGCAGAATGGTAAATTCCAGATTTTCCAGGTTTTGTTTTATTTTAAATGCACGTATTTTTAAGTGGAAAAGTACTCAAAAAAGACTGAAGGGAGCTCAGCAGTGTCAGAGCACCTACAGTAGCATCAAGTCACAGATAGCTGCGCTCTTTCCTACTTATTCTTTCTCAAATCCTGGAGGAAAACAATAACCGAAATACTTATGAGGTTTATATTATCATCCAGAGAAGACTAAAACGTATATAGTCTCATAAAGTAAACCTGTTTTGTCATGTGTGTTCTTGCACACCCTTGCTATGCCAAATTTACAGCATGCTAGTCATGAAAGTTACTTGTGAGATTACTAGGGAAGCAATCACATCTTTTTCAGCTGAAATACATATTGGCAAATATGAACTGCCACGGAAGCTTTGATATGAGCTGCAGCTGCAGCTCCTCATCTGTCTGGAATGTCATAGTTCAGTAGTTACACCTTTGGTCAGATATGCTGTGGCAGATCCCAGATGACTCAAGGAATATATCCTTTCTCATTAGTTACGTAGTCATGTAATGACCTTTAGAAGAGAAAATAAAAATTCTAATTGAAAAAATTAATCTGTGTCTTAGGATGTATTTTCCTCATTTAGTACTTGACACTTCATTTTTGGCTCACAGATAGAACTACTCATGTTCAAAATCCCAGATGGGCAATGTAACCTTGTTTATGGAGTTGCCTATTCTTCCCACATCACCTGGGAGCAGCTGAGCCAACCAATTCACATGTTAACATATTGCTAGTATTCAAGAGTGAGCTACATACAAAAGGGCAGTGGGAGTGGATGAGCGCAGAGGGAGGAATAAGAAATTACCAGACAAGTGGGTTTGTTGTTTTCATAAGCAACAATTACAGGTGTCAGCCAGCCAGACTATGGTGCCTGTTGGGAGTCACTTTTCCATGAGATCTGTACTAGAATAATCCATAATTGTCTAGAACTTTATCACCTTAACAATGCTTTATGAGTAAGAGGTGACCCATATGTTATATGTATCATGTCCCATAGTATAACTGAAGGCAGTCCTTTGAAGTTTTTCCTGATCTCTTCTGCCGTTTTCATCTCCTGTTATTGTTATTGGCCATTTCCTAGCTGTCTTGTATTTTGTAGGATTCTTCACTGCTCTTCTTTGGCTGTCTTCCAGTGTTTTCAGCCCTTTGTGATGTTGAATGAGTTGGAGATCATTTTGAGAGGTTGTACAGAAAGAATATTATATATATGTATACAATACACATATACATTACACATACAATGTGTAATGTGTATATGTGACATCATAATGAGATTAATGCATTGTAAATGAGTTATAAATGGGTTAGAAAATATTTAGAATTTTATTTTAGAAGATAATAGTTTACATCATTTACATTTTAACTCAGATTTTGGAGAAGCAGGTTGACTACGTTTAGAAAACTATAGAGTGGTGTGCAACTTGAGAATAATAATAACAATAATTATCATATTAATTTGTTTTCACAAGTCCTTTATGAGTAGTCTTTTGTTTGTTAGGTTTGTCAAGCTGTTAGCTGAAGGATTTATATACATTATTCCCTCTTATTATCGGCTTGCAAATTCTTCTGTATGATTATTTGCCATCATTATTTGTGATGTAAGGTTGTTCACCTAAATCTCATGACATTTCTTTTCTTAATGTGTTGTTGAAAAAATTGAAAATAAAAATCACGTGGTTTATACATGCTATTGCATCTACAAAGTATTCTTATTAATCATTAAATTACCTAAGTATGTAAAGCAAACTGTCACTGTTAGTAAAAAAAAAAAAAAAAAAAAAAAAGACTATGGCTGAATAAAGCTATATATGGTATGGAACTGATCCTGAGGAGATATCAGGTTAATAGCACTGAACTATTTAATGTAAAATTTAAAATTTGTGTTAGAAGAAATACACGCCCTTGCATATACCCTATTAGAGGAAGACAAAGAGATCCGATTTCCTTTTAAAATAAGTTACTTATCTATTAGATGTCTGGCACAACCTCACAGCAGTGACCTGACTGGGATTCACCTGCAAATTGCGATGTCCTAAATTAGCAGGTAGTAAGTTCCAAATCCCCCAAAAGGGTTCTTTGTGTGCCAAATTCAAGTGATTTATCCTGTAAGATGAGCATTAGCTAAGCTGCTATTGTTAAACTTACAGTAATACTTGATAACCAGATTTTAGCTTTTTACATGCTATTAACTGAACTTTAAAACAGAGAGGTAATAAACTATTAGATCTACAGAAACTGTTGTTGTTTGTTGTTTTTTTTTTTTTTAAATGCCACAGTGTTTTTTAGTGATCAAGATCTTAGTATTTCCTTAGCTAGTCTTTTTAAAATATTTAAATATGTTTCATTATTGACAAATATATCCCCATGTTCTGTTGAGAAATTAAATACGTAAAAACTAAAGTGCAATTACGTTGAGTTTAAACAACTGAAAACAAAGATTGTATGAGAAGGCTTCTGCAGACTGTGCTTTATTTTGTTTCAGCAGTTAAGGGTTTCAATCCTATGAAGTCCACTGATTTCATATACATATACACAAGAGAAAGCTGCTATGCTTTTCAGTTGCTTTCTGTTAACTTTGATCTTTCTATTTGAATTAATGCTAAGTGATTGACTGGCACTAGAACTCCAGATTCACAGTCATTGAGGCTGCTTCAGTGAGACCTGAGCCTCCAGCTCAGATTTGTGCAGTGCATCATGTTGCTGCAGAGACTTGAGATATTCCTGTGTGGCTTTGGAATCTGAGGCACAGCACTTTTTTAAGGAAGGATGTAGAAGTTATTTGCTGCTATCTTGAAATGACATTAGCGGTGCTGCAGAGGGGCAACGACAACTGACTGGCCAAGCGATAATAGAAATAGCAAGTATGAAAGCAAAATCGTTCTTCACTTTTTCAAAAACAAATAAAGGTGATGCAGAGAGAAGAGGAATTGAAACACTCTGTCACTGCTCATAATGGTGAGAGAATCTCATGAATAGGCCAAGAGAAAGATGAAGGCTATCACTGCAAACTGTGTAAAAACACCAGTTGCATGTTGACACTACAAACTGCTATCCAGCAAGTGGAACAGAGCCAGTTACAGATTTGCTTTAAGGGCTTTTTCATCAGGTTGTTTGACTTCACATTAGGGACTTCTTTGCCAGCTGAAGGGAATGATGTGGGATAACTCATGTTAGTTTAATGGACAGTGGATGTTACACTTTGAAGAACATTCACCATTAAAGCAGCCTGTATGCTTAAAGTCAAGTACGTGTTACATCTTTCCTCTACTCTATATGGAAATCTGTGGACCATGTGTGTATCTTTGAACTTAGGTGTCCCAGAGCTTTATGCCTAAATTATGAATATCAGATCACTGGTCTCGTGGGTGAAATCACTTCATCAGTACAGGGGAACTCTCAGCTTGGGTTATGTGTAAACCTAAGTGTTTTGCTTATCTGGGTCTAAAAGAAAGAACAGTTGTTTGTATTATTAACACTGTTAGTCAGATTGCATTTTGTATGATGCATTTTGTTTGATGTGATGAAAATATTTTTTATGATAAGGCAGTCGGTTCATTAAAATGCATATTGTTCCTTTATTTATAGTTAATAAAAATACTGCTTTCCCACATAGTTCTTATTTTCTAGACATTTAAAAAAAAAATCCTATAGTCATTCTGTTTCAATAGATTGTAAAGCAAGATGTACAGATCAATTTTTTGTTGTCCACCCAGATTGCCTTCAGAACTGACTTTTGTAGTGTTGAAATTTTTAATACTTATGCATATAACTACTCTGACATTACATTTGTGTCAAAATTCTTACCCATCACTATTCCAATTGATATTGCAAAAATAATCCATTTTATAATCGTTTCTAGCTCTTCTTGAATTTAATGCTACCTGGATTATTCAATAATACTTGCTTATGCATTGTCACACTGAAGACCATAAGATTAATTTCAGCAGGCACTCATGTAACAGAATTTTCGTTTGTACTTGAAAATGAAGCACTTGGAATTGCTGCAAGAATACTCTTATTAAATGATTCACCATATATTTAATAATAGTCACTCTTACAAAGATAATTTTCTGTTCTTATTTGTGAGTTTGCCAGAGCTTCAGGTTAACAGTCAACTTACTTGAATTGAAGCAGTTCAACATTTTTCTTAATTTCAACATAATAACCAGCGTTAAAAATTTTCTGTTATCAATGTTTATCTCATTATGGGGTAGCTGTGCTGGAGAGTTTTGTTTAGACTAGCTGTGGTTTGGTTCTGTGATGTGAACACCTGCCCATAGCTGTGCACATCAGGTGCCTTCCCTGCACACTTGGCTCGTTTATTTCCTACCAATCCTGCAGCTCCTCTGCAGAGCAAACCAGAGCGTGAAAGTAGGGACAGTTTGGAGACTGACCTCAGCAGCAACTGATTCCTATTAAAATGCTGACAACAGTCCCCAAATATCAAAGACAAATTAAATTACTTCCTGTTGATCACAGAAGAGGATGCTGTGAAGGTTCAAACTGTGCTCTGATGTCCTGAGTCCTGTGCAGGCTGTCTTCTTGTTAACAAAAAATCCCAGAGTTAAAATTGAGCAGAAACTTCATTGGCACAAAAGAGAAATGGTTTTGAGGGAACAGACACCCAGAACAGACGCTGTAAGCCAAAGCAGCACTATTTCACTATTTCAGAGTGTCACGAGAGTCCCACTTACACTGTCCTCTGATAAAAGGACAAAAGACATAACCTAATGGATTTTTATTCCCAAATGAAGGATGGATAAATTGACAGTTGCTAAAGGACCGATATCCCTGTGGCTTTGTAGCTAGGAATGACTTCAGACACCAGAAGGTAGTTTCTACTGCTGGTTCCACACACCTGCAACTGTGGGACTGCATTGATGAGAGAGAATGCAGCTGTATCAGCTCTGTTCTCAAACAGTTTGGGAATCTAATTGTTTTGTAGAAAAGAGAGTTAAAACATTCAAAAATAAATCAGGTGCCAGTTTTATTGCCAGGCGTTTGTATTTTTTTGTCATGTACAGATACTCTTTGTAAACAATTTGAAGAGATCACACTTGCATGGGCTTGTGCTCAGTGGGAGTTTTCTTTTAACAATGACTTGAACATTAATAAGCTGGTACCCATAGTTTGTGCCATGTTGCTTCAAGAGATGAAAGCCCATGACTGAAATCAAACAGAAGGTCAGAGGGTTTTAACTGCCAGACAGATGCAGAAGCAGAGATCTGTTAGCACACTTCATGCATTTTACCTATTTATTTGTTTAAAAGAAAATCATTGCTTCGTTTTATTTCTTCAGCACCGTTCCTCTACTCCAGATCTTCCTTTCTTCATTTTTTTTGCTTTATATTTTTCTTTCCTGTTTTAAGGGAAGGGAGTGTTCATGAAGTATATGTTAATCTGAAGACTTTTAATGCATTGCATATTTTTTGTACTTGTATCTAGATTACAAAATGCTGCCAGCTTTTGAGTACGAAACGATACAATTACGTGTTCTTTATGTCCTTCAATATTGCTGGGAAAGGTGTTTTGTTAACATTAGTATGAACATTCAAATTTATTGACAGGTACAAAATATGTCACCTCATTGTTCTTAAATTTATTGATTGATCAAATCTATTGATTAATCTATTGATTAAATCTATTGTCTGCGTAAAAGAAGGTCCAAATGATTCTTACTTATTTGAACTATTCCTACTTTTCAAGCCGCCCAAATCAGCAAAATTTCTCTGAAATTGTCTCTTTTATATAGAGAGATGCAGGAGGAGGTCAGAGTTTCAGTCTGAATAAACTCTTCACGGACATTAATGACCATGGTATCATTAATGATTAATAATTTAATATCCTACTGACAGTGACAGAAAGTGGTTATACCTGAAACTGGAAAATGTAGCAAATATTTAAAGCCTCCCTCACAGTTTCTTTTTGAAACTAGTATTTGGGTTGAAATAACTTTTGAAACAGTACTTCTGAAATTTTTTTTGTATGTTTCTCTGTTTGGAGTAGACTACATAGTAGAACGATACTGTGATGCTATTTGCATCGTACTTCTGAAATCTATCTTTTTCACTGTTTGCTGATTTAATTGAAGTAAGTATTCATGAGATGTTATAGATGCAGCAGAAAGTAAAACTGTCTTACTGTTTCTACTACTGTATGGTAACTGTTGAGTCCCAGCCTGACCCACTGATTGAGCACCTGGGGAAGGATGCGGTCAGCCCTGGGAGCTCAGGTGAAGGCAATTCAGCTGTATGATAAGAACAGCTGCAGCCTGGCTGCACCTCTCTTAGACCTCATTTATGGGCTGACTGCCGTGGGGGAGGGTTCTCTGGTTACAGTTCTCTCTTTGCTTGTGGAGTTTTCCCTGTGAGCCTAAGTCTTCAGAATCTGGTGAGCGTTTTTCCTTTGTAACACTTTTCTATTTGTACTAGTTCTTTTGCTACTGCTCTCCTCCTATTACCATTCCACTTGTTGACCTTTCTGATTGTAACATACTGCTAATATACATTGATAGTGAAGTGATAGACTAATCATATCTTCACACCAGAAAGTTGTTTAGTACAGTTATAAACGACTTGTAAATAGCAGATGTTCTCATAGGAGCGGGCTGATAATTAAGGCTTAAGTGCCCTTTATGGCTGCATTGTATGGTCGTGTTAATATCTTGGAGGGACTGAGAGTGCAACTGGTTAAAACGTGAACTTCTGAATTAGCTGGGGCAAATGTGTGCAGCGTTCTGTGCTTCTGTATTGCTAACAAATGGTTCTCTTGTAGGTCTTGCTATTCTCTCTAGTAGTAAGAAGCTACTGCTGCAAGGAAGCCATACTGGAGCATGAGGTGAGTGCCTGAGTTTAGTGTTGCTATGAGATTTTTAGCCAGGAGTCAGTGAACAACACTTTGTAAGTTACAACTCTGACTTCTTGGGAAATGGCTGTGGCCCAGGAGCTTTTTCCATCAGGCAGAGTTAATTTTGCACTGCTTTGTTCATATGAATTGTTATATGGATGGTGCTTGATGTACTGCTCGTTAGCTGAGTGCTTTGAAGAACATTTCCTGACGTGTAATATCTGTGCTTTAGGTAGTATGCACTTGTATTTATGTACATATACTGTTATTATGAATATGAGAGATACAAGTTGTGTTAGTTTTCTCTGCTGATGTGCATTTTTTTTTCCCCTCCAAAAAACACTTCAATTTTCCAAAAAGAAAAAAAAAAAAAAAAAAAAATTAGAAGCATTTTTAGGAAGGTAGGCTTAGATGAGCAAGTTCCAGAGCTGTTAGAAATATAACTGTAAGTTAAAGAGTTATATTTGAACTGGCGAAAAGAAATTATTCAGTGCCTTCTATGTTGTTTTTTTTAGGCTTTTTCTCTTTTTGAAAATGAGGATTCTTAATTTTTTTGTAGGAAAGATTTTCGTAATACAGAGCTACGATCTTTAATTTAACATGAAAATGAACTAAAAAGACAAGCATTTTACTTTTTCTGAATTTGCATAGCATAATTGTGTTTTAATGAACTGACTGCATTTTACCAAGCTGAAATGAATTTCAACCTAATAGCTGAACCATTGCCACTTAGTCTTATCTTTGAGAGTACAAAGGAAGCCTCTGTCAGCTGCTAATTATTTTCTTGGTTTCAGTGTTGAGAAGATATCGCATACGGTAACATAAATTACAAATAGCTGTAATATTTATATGAATCTAGACAAAGCACTTCTCTTAAGTTCCTTCCCTTTATGTCCAAGCGCCATCTCTGTTTCTAGAGATCAGAGTAACTGTGGAGAAACAAGTGGGGGGCTTTTTCAGGTAGTCATGCTGTAATTAAATTGTTCTATTCCCAAAAGCAAGCAAATCACATTGTCTCCATTTGTATGTGTCGTGTACCTAGCCTTTCTGTCTTTTGCTATTAGATGTAAGAGAAGTTAATAACAAGTTCACAAGCAGAATTGCTTGGATACATGAAAAAAAAAAAAATCAGTATCCTACTCAGAGGACACTGTTTCAGAGGGTTGCATTCATTCTTCCCAGGCAGATCAGCTAAATCTTATAAAATTATCTGGTATTCTAGGAGTTTAGATATGCCATCATTCCCTGAGATGCATTCTGTGGATGATGTACTGTTCTTACTCTGGCTCAGGAGGACACAACTAATGTACTCTGATTCCATATTCTACTAGATTTCCTAAAGGCTTTGACAAAATTTCTTGAAGTTTTATAAGGAAAAATGAGCAGTCAGGGCATTAGAGGGAAGGTCTCACATGTTTAAGCAAGTGCTAAAAGATAGGGAAGGTAGAGTAGGAATAAATGGGCATTTCTTATCTTGCAGTCCTTACTGATCTTAAAATTGGTCAGGCTTACCAACTGGCTTGATTATAGCACATTGATAAATAGCCTGAAAGGGGGGTCTGAACAGTAAGTTAAGTTTTACAGCTTTTTTTGGGTAGTAATGGTGAGCACTAGCTGTGAAGGATTAGAATGGAAGGCCGATTAAAAATGAGGGTGAAACGCAGCGTAATTTAAGAGTTGGTATGTGTAAAAAGGAAGTCTACTTCATTTTATCTTCAGTGGTGGTCTCCAAGCAGGAGAAGATTCATAAATCTGGGGCTTGCCTACATCTCAATTACTTTTTTGTTTTAAGAAGGTTGTCTGTGACTCAATTACTCAGGGCTTCTGAAAGTGTTTTTTTTCTTCACATAGAGCTGGAATTTGTGCACCTGGTACATGTGTGATGACATCATGGATTCTTTGTCAGGATATATGAAGGCACCAGGGTTGGTTTCAGAGCATAGCCTGGAGTATATGTCCTGTGCCATGAAATTACAGAGCAGTGCAGGGTGAATGTCTGTAAATTAAATGTCTAATAATTTGATTTGTTCATTTTGCCAGGAAGCTGTTGAATTAGAGTTGGTACTGGCTTTATAGAGTGTGTTTGAAAAAGAACCTCAGCTCACTTCAGTCTGGAAACAAACTTATGTATGCTGAGAGTTGAGAATGCTGCTATTTCTAATTCATCTTACAATGCAGTGGACTTGCATGATGCTTAGTCAGTCAGCTTTCTTCTTGGCTTGGAATCATCCACAGCCATGCAGGTTAGAAATGATGAAAATTAGGAAGGTGACTTCAGATGTGGGATTTACGTATGCTAAGCATAGATGGGTGTCTTTTACTCTGTTGTAAAACGTTGTCAGTTAATGGTGCTGATGATGTTATTTTCTTTCTGAGGAGCTTCAGATGTTCCCAATTTCTATTTTCAGGGTTTTTTATTAGGGTTTTAATTTTTTTGTTATATTGCAGGCTGTTGTATGATATATGTATATCTTGTATATATATGTTCACATATATCTTGTTTTAGAGTATGTGTCATTGAATACATCTGGAAAAACAGTGTTGGCTTGAGGTGATCTGTCCATGTTAACATCCACTATTCTAAGTGGACAAAAATCAAAATGAATAAGGTTCAGTTGGTAGATGCATTTATTTATTATTTGACTTTTTTTTAGCTTTGATAGATCTTTATCTCTGAGATCTGCAATATCCTATTTTTACTGGTTTTAGAAAAATGCAAATTAAAACTACAGAAAGATAAAAATTCACCTAGTATTTTTTTCTTTATACCAAACATCACAAACACAGTAATAATATACAACAATAGCATAGCTGTTTATTGATGTCCTTATCCATGGATAGTATGACTGGTAACCTAATTGCTCAGCTGCCTGGGTTGTGGAGGGGGAAGAGTGAGTTTGGGGCACAAAATGATAACAAAGAAGTCCTTTACAAATAATAGATAAATTTCTATTTGTCTCAGTTATGTAGTTAGCTCTGCTGTTATGTGTGAGAATCTCTCAAATGTTTGAAACAGGGTAACTGCTAACTCTTAATTTCTTACAAATTGATGGGGAAATAAACATCAGTTTGTAAGAAACTTGTGTGTAGAATTCAGTGAGCACTTTGTATTTGTTTGAATTATTTAGGCAAAGCTAACTTAAAGAAATGAGCTCTGCAATTGGAGATGAAAGATTTGTACTTGATTTCGTCCTAGTTTTTCAAGTTCTCTGTTGCGGTTGTGTGCTTTCATATGAAAATTACTTTGATACTTTTGGGTAAGATTTATGTCAACCATTCAAAGCAATTTAAAAAAAAGGCTCAGATTTTTGTCAAAGGCAACTTGTCAGGTTACCAATGCCCTGAAATTTGGATTTCAACTACTAAACATCACAATAAACCAATTCACTTAAATTAGTCAGTGAAAAATATCTCTGTGCTTGAGCAGTTTGTAAGCTTCATATTCCTCAGCTGGATATGCTCACAGTGATTTCATGTTTAGATTCTAGTTAAACAAAATATTATGGAAACCAGTAACATTATGAATATCAG
Organism: Lagopus leucura; assembly: GCF_019238085.1. Classification (NCBI taxonomy): domain Eukaryota; kingdom Metazoa; phylum Chordata; class Aves; order Galliformes; family Phasianidae; genus Lagopus; species Lagopus leucura. Next base: position 3,821,456 of record NW_024962278.1, on the reverse strand, counting down.
ATTTTTGGTTTCTTAACACCAAAAGCAAGTGGTTTTCTGGGGCTTTTTTTGAGGTTTAGTGTCCAGCTTATGTCTTTAAAGGACCATAATCTTTTATCTTTAAGGATGTTCTGATAAATAGTTATGTGCTTCGGGGTTTGTTTGGGTAAGGAAAGTTGGCTCAAAATCTTGCGGATTTTGAATGATGGAAAGATAAGCTTTTTTTGAGGCAAGCTTAAATATGTACACTAATGAGTCAGAAGAGTTACAGTAGTGTTCTTTAATTCAAATAAATATTGTGATTGGAAGTAGTGACTTCTTAGAAACAGGAGGCTTACCTTATGGTTATGTAAGTCAGCATTTTTATTTCCATTCCCTAATATTTTTAGTGACATCTTTTAAGGTAAAGATGAAACTATAGGGCTGCCTCTTGTCTTTGCTCTTTTTTCTTATTGACAGTGATATCCCATTTCACAGAGCTTCTGAAGTCTTCTGAAAAAGCTTAATAAAATGCAAAAACGGTAATAAGGTGATCCTCCCTTCTTTCTTCTTTAACAGTCACAAAAAAATTGAGGGAAACCAATTACAGTATCACCTCTTCACACACCCCAGTGAGATCTTCTGACATATTTCAAATCAGTTAAGCCTTGAATATCAAGAGAATTTCTAAAAAGTGCTCTGAAGAGTAGAAGCTTGCCTCTCCCCACGTATTCAAGTGTCATTCCTTTATTTTGGGGTGAAAATTTTAGTATGTAACAGGCATTAATGACGTGAAATTGGTCATTGGAGCTACAGACATAGATTCTCCCAGGCTGCAGTAGTCATCAAATGCAATACATATTACTGATGAATATTTCATAGGGAAGGCTTTTTCTGTTTTGATTTTATAAGGCAATGTATCATTATTAAATTTCACTGTATAGTTGAATTTGGTTATATACCTAAACCTCCATCATTCCTGAAGAAAAGTTAGTAATTAATAGCTCACTATTGCTGATATTTACTCCTTGTACAATGTGCACGTATGGCACTTAACATTACTGGATACCACAAGCATATGCTTTCAGGGCCAGGATTGCATGGAATAAGACATTTAGTCCGTGCAAAATCCTAGCACACACGCATATTATTGGAATAGATAAGCTCTAACCCTTGGGAGATAGCTCAGAAATCCAAATCACTTCAGGGCAAACTTCTCAACTGTCATTCACTGTGAGAGATGTCCCTCATTTTGGATCTAATTTTACCTCTGGACCACATAGACTTGAAGATGGCTTACTGTGGCTACTGTGAATTATTTATGGGTGGAAAAACTGTATAATGGAGCTGAGAAGATATAACTTTTATTGTTGGGGGAAAATGATTAGAAATACTTATTTTCTCTTCTAATTAGGTTGCTTTCTCTAAGTATCAGTTGTTAAAAAAAACAGAAAGCATTATAAATGGTAGTGGATCTGAAGGCTGTTCACTGATGAAGAATGTTTGAATTTTGATGTAACATTTTATTAATATTGTTATTATACAGGCCAACTGTATATATTTCTCTCCTTTCACTTCCAAAATTAAAAGTTAAAAAATTGTGGCAAAATGTACTGTTTAGGTGTGTTCTGAATATAATATTGTTGGTGTTAAACTTTTGCCTATGTATGAACAGCAAACATTCTGTAAATGATTTTTTCCTAATTGATTTTCATTATATTGATGAATGGTTGTGTTACCTAATCTGTTGCCTATCACTAAGCAGTACCTTTGTTTTATTTAGTCTACACTAGAGTACATGTAAGTGTGTGTATACTTACTGTTTTCATTTCAGAACATGTATTTGCATGTCCAACCACAGTCAGAGCGCCTATGCTCATTCAGCAGGGGCCTTTACTTGAAACAACCAAAAAAACCCTAAACATTCTGAGCATACATTTCCTGGGTAAAAATGGTTTGTGGATTTTACAGGCTTCAGGCATTCGCAGACTCCTAGGAAATACAGAATACTGAATGTTGTAATGGTGCTTGGAAAGAAAGTAGTAATTGGGCACAGTTAATGTATTGGTTGGAATTGTCAAATTGTCTACATGAGAAAGCAGGCAATAGTATTGGGCCATGATTTGCAGTCTTTGGGATGTGTTGTTGTAAGTCACTACAGTTGCAGATTGAAGAACGCAATGATTTGAATTTCTTTACCATGGTTAATTAAGTTAATTAAGTCAGTGTTATGGTTTAACCTGGAAAACGGCTGAACACCACACTGCCTTTTGTTCACTCCTCCGTCCTCAGTGAGTTAAGAGAGGGATTTGGGAAAAAAGGTGGAATTCATAGGTTGACATAAGCAGTATTTGTGAAGACAAATAATGAGGGAAATAATGGAAGTAATTATATATATATGCATATATTTACAAAGCAAGTGATGCACAAAACAATCGCTCACCACCTACTGAGCAATACCCAGTCAGACACCAAGCTCTGGCAGCTGCTCCAGTTTCCTCCTGACTGTGTCCCCTCAGGTTTAGTGTACTATCCTCAAGAGATTTTATGGTACAGAATGTCCCACTGGCCAGTTTGGGTTAGCTGTCTTGGCATTGTCTCCTGCTAAATCCCTGTGTCCCCCAACACTCTCACAGGCAGGGCAGTGTGAGAAACTGAGGAACACATCCTTGGCACCCTACAGCACTGCCCAACAACAACAAAAACATCACTATGTTATCAGTGCTGCTTTCTTCCTAAAGCTGAAACTATCAACACTGATGAAAACAAACTCTGTCCCAAGTGAAACCAGGACAGTTGAAGTCAGTGACAGTTCTTGTTCACTGCTCTTACTTTCAGGTGAAGACAGATCTGTAGTTGTTATTGACTTGGATCTGGTGGTTTGCAGCTCCTGACAAAATCTGGATCTAATATAAATGATGAGCAGGAGCAAGGATCTCACTTGATCAATTGTTAAACAACACTGACATATGAATGCTTATTTTTGTGTTGCAAAAATTGTTTTTATTGATATAAAAAATATAATGCAAAGATGAAAATCCTAACCAAGTCCATATAAACTTAAGTTTTATGACAAACACCTATGTGCCTAGTTTAGTAATAGGTGCGTGTGTGTATGTTTTTGCTGTCCAGGTAGCTAGTAGCAGTCTTTGGATATCAGTTGTTTTATTGGTACTTGTTCAGTGTATTTTATTTCTGACACTGGGTATTTAGGAAAAGGTGTTTTGGAGGAAATAGGCTTTTTGGTGAGGAATATAGCTTTATCAGAACTGCAACGTATATTTATTTTTATTACTGATTTGATGAAGCTGTCATGTCACCTGAAGTCATTTATCATGTCTTAAATATTCCAACATAACCTTATTTTGCTATTTTCAATGTAGCATACCTATGACAGCAACGCACAAAAGAAGGTGAAGAAGTTTGTGAAATAGTTTGTTAATGGACCAAAGTGGAAATCATTGACTAATAATAATGGTCATCTTGACATTTCTTCTCAAAATACTTTTTTCTAGAAATGCTTTCTAATTTTGATCGGTTAATTTATGTAATTCAGTAGTAGTAGTTATAATGCTTTTTACCTAAAATATACTTTAAAAAAAAAAAAATTCTACTCCAGGTGAAGTGACTTGCTGGAATTAATTGTCAAAGTATAAAAATCAACATTAGAGCACAAAAAGAACTTAACTTCCTCTCTGACTGCTTTGTACATCAGTGCAAAGAGCTCTAAAAGCCCTGAATTTAATTAGGCTACAATATCTCTAGCTGGCACACAGTGAAGAAGCTACAAAGCTGCCTGCTCTTTTTCTTTTGTTTCCAATATAGTGAAAATCTCTTCTAAGTTGTAGCGTGGGGCGTGTTGTGCTATGGCAGCACTCCAGGAAGATAATTCAGGTCATAGAACCTTCTTAATATACTGTATTTAAAAAAAAAAAAAAAAAAAGGTGTGGCTTTTAGTGATGGTATCTGTTCCATTTAAAGCAACTGATATAGTTGCAGGAAATAGCAGTTTACTAGCAGTTTGTTATAGAAGCCACTTTTCAATTTGAGCAAAGAAAAGGTAGCCTTTGCCACACAAGCGCTAACTCAGCAGACTGACACAGGGGTCACTACTACCACCTACGTTTATTGCTTTTATTAGGGAGTGCTGCTGGAATGACATTTTCTGTGAGAAAGAAAAGGGAGGGATTTTTATGCTTGAGAAGCCTGTGTAACTTGAGATGCCACGGGGTATCCAAGGTACCTGCATAAGGCACAGGATGTAAACTGGGATAAGTGCTTTCTGGAGCAACAAGAGACCAGGCAACTCAAATGGGCCCTTTGGCACACTTAGTTACCAAAAATGGTTAGTAACCAAACCTTAAATCTCTTCAATAGCTTTTCTTAGCTACTCTGACAGTAACCATAAAAACGCCTCAGGGTGTTGTGATAGCCTGTGTGCTTGGCAGTTGCTGAAGAATGGCAAGTTGAATTCCATTTAAGTACCTAATAGGAGACACACAGGCATGTATTTAACTTCCATTTCCAGTGTAAACATAACAGTATTGCTTGAAGAGCATATTCTAGCAGTGGAAAAGAGCCATCATCCTGACAGAAGTGTATCTGACAGTTTCCTCTATTTAATGAAAGATAATGCTTTGCTATATCAAGAGGAACACATCATTTGCTTTGCTTTGTAATGTTTTGAAAGGAGATTGGAGTTTTCTGCCTTTTGTTGTGTTTTCAAGTGATTTAATTTACTTGTTTTGCGATGACAAAGAATGTTATAAACTTGAATGTCAGATTTCTTATGTGTTCATATCTCAACAGGAAATATTCCAAAACACACGGTTTCACGTAAAATACAAATGTCTGTTATCACCATGTTAAGGTAACTAATGTAACCAGAAGGAAAGTTCTTTCACAGTGTATTTTGTTTACATGATACAACTGGAGAAACATCATCATAGAAATAGTTTGTTGCATGTAAGTCTCTAAAACAGTATGCAAAGGTGCTACCCTATTTAATGTCTGCATTATTTTGAACCTCTGTTTTCATTTTTTTTATTACTTTATCAGTTATTCTAATAAGAGATATTCTCTATCTGTAGCATCAGTCCTGGAAAACTGCTCTTGAAAATATGAACAATGACAGCAACAACTAAAATATCTAGTTGTATAGGAAATAGAGATTCAGGGGTGTCATTTCTTTTAATGTTCGTTCTTGTTAAACAAGCAGTTTTATGCTGGTGTATTGCTACCTTCTCCAAGCCAGTTTTCCAAGCAGACAGCAGCCAAAGCAAAGCCAACTTTATCCTTGTATGCTAGTCTTCCTCTAAGCTTATTGGAACAATTCCTGCTGTACACTGGTAAAACGTGAAGCAGTAGAACATATGAAGGACATCTTTTCAGTAAGAGTAAGGTTAGTGTTAAGAACAGTGAGGGCAGTAAGTACTTACATATTCCTAACAATAGCAGAGAATCTTAATGGCCGCTTACTGGGATTGTAAATATTAAACGCATGCATGTCATGAACTGTTATCTGCCTTCGAATACAATTTCATATGACAATTTGTAGAGTCAGAAAAAGTGATAATATGAACGAACTGCTTTGAATTCATGCAGCAATAAAATGGAAGATTGATTTAAGGTGTTGTAACTATTGTTTTCAGCAAAGCCTAACATTTGAAAAGGCTCTACTATTCTATGGAGTCCTCAAATGTGAGTCGATCACATTTTTTTCCACAAGCTTTTTTGATATTCAACAGGAAGACAATTAGAAAATGGTGAAAGAAAGAAAAAAGAAAAAAGAAATGGTGAAAGAAAATTTCTTACTTTAAAAAAAAAAAAAATTCTACATGTGCTACAGCTTTGATTTTTATAGTTACTTTAAACAGATTTTTTTTTTAATGTTTTACAAAGACATCTCTTTGAACACAGATGTTTGTTTTCTGGAATGTTAAATATCCACACAGTTTTCGAAAAAACCTCACATTTCTATTAAGTTATTCTGAATGAGTATGTCTGTTCCCAAGCAACGCCCTTCCCTGTTGTTTGCATTGCTTTAGTCTGTTTCTTAGAGACAGTCAAGCACAAATTGATAGCAAGCACATGTATGACAAAATGTTTTCCCTAGTGCACTCGCAGAATTTAACATCTGATGTGATACGGAACAGCACTTCACGTTAACATGTGCTGTTTTCCTTTTCCCTTACCATCCTTTCTGAAGGTGGTTCACGTGGAGGTAGACTGCTACTATGTATGTACACTACTGTTTGTATATAGTGAATAGTTTTTATTCCTTCCTCTCCTGAGCATACATTCTATGTATCCTTATTGTTTTTCTTATTTGGTTTCTGTCAATAACATGTGTCCAAACTGTTCAATAAAGTCTACTTAAGTACACTGTTATGTACTCCTAAAGGCTTACAGTCTTAAACATTTATTTGTGCTGTGCTCAACTGAAAGAGGGTATTTAGTAATGCCTAACAATACTTTAGTATCATTTGAAACGCTACTTAAGCTGAAACAAAGAAATCCCAAAAGTTATCATGCTGAGCCTCTGTGGTTTTTGCTGAGTATTTTTATTTTAGATAATTACCGTGAAAAGCTGTAGCTTAACAATGTTTTTGTATGTATTGTTAAAGCTCAATGAGCAGCTTTCGTTTCTGGCTCAGCACAACCTTGCGCTCTGCCTGCTGTACAAAAGGACTGCATTGGTGGTATGATCCTTTAGGACACTAACCTGCAGCTCCTTATGCACATATACATGATCTCATAAATTTCAGTGGGCATGTGAAATACAGCAGAATGTGTGCTTTGAGTGCATATACAACTGAAAAGTACTGCTCTGACATCTTGCATTTTTATAATGATATCTGTTTATTGGGCTAACAGACATAATTTTGAGTGAACGCTATGAATAGGAAAGCTTTGTGGTATAAGCATCCTAATTCACGTTCATGAGCAAAAAAATTCCTTCTAAGTAAGATTGGAATCTTAACGGGAGAGTCAGTACATGAACAAACATCGTTGATTACCACTGTGTTTCTTTTAAACGTCATGGTTTAAGCATCACTTTGGCTTTAGCACTTGACTGGTTTAGAAGAATCCTTAGTTGCAGTTGGAAGTCTCCTTAGTCAGATAAGGTAATGTGAGTCAGTCTAGCTGAAAACATGCTTCTCTCATGGAGTAAAACTGAAGTATGGATACAGATTTCAGTTAAAAAGATCCACAAAACAGTGCTTGCTATTCCCTGTTTCCCTTATGGAGTAAGAGTTGTCCTGACAATGTGGAAGATATAGGAAATATTTTACTAGTATCTCATCTTTTAGTGTTCAGAGTAAACATTTTTGCTCTATCCCTGTAGGTCTTCTGATGAGGTTGCTTGTTACATAAATTAAAGAGTAAATTCAAATAATGATAATGCACCTTCGTACGAAGCAATAACAAATGTGGACTGGAAAGCGCAATGGCAGAGATGGAACTACCTCTGAGTTGCCTGGAGATGCAGATATGTTTTGCAGCTGATGTATAGTGTTGAAAGTTCAAGGACATAAGAGCCGGCTGAGGGGGAAGTGGCGTTGAAGTGTTGCCTTGAGATTATCCACAAGTGTAGCTAAATCAAAATTGCAGTAACCTCTCAATACAGTGTAAAATGAAAATCATTTCAGATTCAAAGAAAAGAATGAAATAAATGCAGACAGGCTGTCCTTCCAGATCTTCCCCTTCCAGCCCTCCTTTCTATCTAGTAGGTAACATAACAGCTGTGCAGTTAGCCCACCCCTCCTACTGCTTTCAGCAGTGTGGGGATAAAGCTTTTTCTTTCCCTTCTCAGTCCTTCAGTATTGGCTGTTCTGCATTTGAGCACGAAGCCTCACACTGCAGCACTAACTTCGCATGAGCATTGACATAATTGTACAGCCTGTTACACTTAAAGCACAGTGTGTCTCCACTAAAGCTTCGGAGGGCTTCAGTTTCGTCTCTCAAGATATATCTATACAAGATTTTCCATGTTTTTGCTATGATAGCAGATTTTGAAGGAAAATTTTCAGGAGTGGACAATGCTTGCCTTTTCTCTTGTAGATAGTGACCTTTGTCTGGGAAGTATTTCTTACATACTGTTGATATTTAATCAGAAATCTGAATCTCTTTTGAATGGGTGTAAAAAACTTAGTGACTTGTGTTGGCAATATTAAGAAACAGGTAGACTAGAAATGCAGACAGGGGACTTAAGCTCTGTTTTCCCTGTTATTCTGCATTTGTTTCTATGAAAATTTTACCACTGATGTTTATTTCCCAAGTATTTGGGAGGGAAGAAAAAAAAATGCATTGAAGAACAGGAATCAACTGATGCTTTCTCAGCTTGGGTTATTCATGCCTCATGCTTGTATTTTTCTGTGCACAGCCTTCTGTTCATTGTTCAGATTTAACACCTTGTTACAAGTGTGGGGTCTTTGAGGAGAAGGAGATAGAGAAAGCTATTTGTGGTAGCGTTATTGTTTGGCTTTTTAGCTTTAACTTTTTATTTGGCCTCTTAAGAGAAAATAGTGTCTATGAAGCTGATTTCTTTTTTGGAAGATTTGAAGAGTTCTTTTGATGAAGAAGAGACAAGACATGACTAAGCTATTAATTACAAGTAAGCAAATACTTATTCTGAGATTTTAGGAACCTTTCTAGACCTAAGTACAAACTTTGAACAGTGCTGCAGATGCATTTACACGTAGTACATTGAAACAATTTACGAAAAGGAGAATATCAGTAACTACTGTCTTATTTAATACACTACTAGATACTGTTCTTTGACATTGTAGACACAAGCTCTGTTCTCCAACTTGGAAAGCCAAAGATCAGGTCAGAATTAACAAAGACTCATTGTACATCAGAAATACTTGCAGGAGTGAGGTATTACCAAACATTTTGGATGTACCTGCTTGATTTAAGAACACAAACATCTGACTTCAAAAAACAGGTACTACTTTTTCTTGTTTTTAGCTTTTCCATTTTATGTAGGCTTAACTAATACTTAAGAACACACAACTTCTTTTTTTTTTTTTTTTTTTTACAGGAAGCTATAGCACATTTTGGAGGCCTGTTAGATGAGACACTTCATTTTCTTTTTTTCTTTGTATTTATATATGTGTTTCTAACTTCAGCAGGATTTATCCTCTTGATTTAATCTTGGACAAAAACTGGGATATAAATAAGAGACCAGCTAGGATAACTTTTTCAAGGTTACACCGTGTTACTTCCGTCACTTGAGATAGCTTCATAATACACATTCAATGTTTCGTTCAATAGAAGCTTCTTTTCTGTTAAAAGCATAGGGGTTCCAGTCCGCTTTCACAGTTGTTTTGTTCCGTTGAATGTTCACTGCTGGCAAAATACAGTGTATATCCAGCTGTCTTTCTGTATTTAAAATCTATTTTTGCTTACATCTTTATTTTTTTCCATGTGGAATTTCTTGATCTATTTTCTGAATTGATTTCCTAGTCCTCTTCTCCATCACCTTGTTTTCTTTTTCATCATTATTACCAAGACCCACGTTTATCTGAAAGTCAGAACATGACACAGATTTTAATCTGCATGGGAGTAAAATGCTTCATGTTGCCAAATGAATTATTTTTATCTATGTTAAGAGCACACTTAAATTTGTTAATAGCATTATGATCACTGAATTAGTTGAGTCTGTGAAGCAGCGTTGTATGCATGGAAATAAAACTCTGCACACACAAGACCTACTTCTTAAAATCTTAAGATCTGACCAGATAATGCTTGTTACTACTCAGAAAAGCAGGAATCAATTCTGCTGCTAAACTAGAAATATTTCTTTGTCAGTCTGTCAGGTGTTGACCTCAACATATTTACTACACTCTTTCGTGGCCCCTTACCCTTAGTGTATGTTGATGAATGCATTATCATTGGCCCTTCTGTATTTTTTATTGCATAAGGTAGTGAATAAAAAGTACATGAACAGAGAGAGGGATTACTGTTCTAGTCCTTGAAAATGCTGCTCCTCTTACTTTGACAGAAGCTCTTATTATTCCTCTATTCTGTGTCATTTCCTACTACATCATGCCTCATTTGTCTGAGCAATGCAAGCACTGTGCTGTTTCATATATTATATGTTGAATGATAACAAAAAGGAAGTGTAGGTTATCAAAATGAATAATCTCTGTTAATAGTTAGAGATTCTATAATTACAACTGATGTGCTAGCTGTGTGTACAAAGATTGACTTCTGAACTTTTTCTTCCCCAGACCAACGAAACTACGGTTTCCTCTCAATGGAAGTTGCTATGCAAAATGAGAGATTAAAAGCATTAATTTAAAAGGAACGTGGTTTTCTCTGTGGAGAGGTCTCTTTCACAATTCACTCTTCATATGAGTAAGAATTGCGCACAGCTTTTTTTCCTTAGTCTTTTCTTTTTGTAAAATATCTAACACAGACTCAGAAACTTATTGAATGCAACTTACACAGTAAAATTAAAAAGGGGAAACAGATATTTCTTGTGGAGTTTTGGTAAGCCTGTGTAAGCTCTCTCTGTACTGTCAGTAAATGTGAAGCATCAGTTGACATGGAAGAGTGGCTGGAAAGGAAGGGCAGATGTTTCATGTGAATTCCAAAATATGTTTGAGCCTTACGTTTTTCTTCACGTTGGCATGGGTTATTTGGCTGGATTACTCAGTAAAAGATAAGAACCTAATCCTGATCTCCTTCCTTTATAGTTTTGTACAGTGAAGGAAGCATTAGAATCATAGAATCATAGAATCATAGAATCACTAAGGTTGGAAAAGACCTAAAAGATCACCCAGTCCAACCGTTCACCTATTCCCAATAGCTCCTACTAAACCATGTCCCTCAACGCAACATCCAGTCTTTCCTTGAACACCCCCAGGCTCGGTGATTCCACCACCTCCCTGGGCAGTCCATTCCAGTGCCTGACCACCCTTTCTGAAAAGTAATACTTCCTCATGTCCAGCCTGAATCTCCCCTGCCGTAGCTTGAAACCATTCCCCCTGGTCCTATCACTAATGACACGAGAGAAGAGGCCGACCCCCAGCTCACTACAACCTCCCTTCAGGAAGTTATAGAGAGCAATGAGGTCTCCCCTGAGCCTCCTCTTCTCCAGGCTGAACATTCCCAGCTCCTTCAGCCTCTCCTCATATGGCCTGTGTTCCAGACCCCTCACCAGCTTTGTTGCCCTTCTTTGAACACGTTCCAGGGCCTCAATATCTTTCTTGCAGTGAGGGGCCCAAAACTGGACACAGTACTCGAGGTGCGGCCTCACGAGTGCTGAATATAGGGGAACAATCACCTCTCTGCTCCTGCTTGCAACACTGTTTCTGATGCAAGCCAGGATGCCATTGGCCTTCTTGGCCACCTGGGCACACTGTCGGCTCATGTTCAGCCGAGCATCAATCAATACCCCCAGGTCCATTTCCTCTACGCAGTCCTCCAGCCACACCGCCCCAAGCCTGTAGCGTCGCCTGCGGTTGTTGTGGCCGAAGTGCAGGACCCGGCATTTGGCCTTGTTGAAACTCATCCCATTGGCTCCAGCCCAGCTCTCCAGCCTGTCCTGATCCCTCTGTAGGGCCTCGCTACCCCCAGGCAGATCCACACTTCCAGCCAATTTGGTGTCATCTGCTTTAGTCCGGCATAAGACAGGTGAACAAACTGTAGAGAGATTTCTTAAGGCATTAGGTGTGGTTTATTATGAACGCTAACTAAGACCACATTCCTGTTGAATTCATGGACTTGAACTTTGTTTGGATTTAACTTGAAAATTTGGTGAGAAAAGTATTTCAACTGTGATGACAGTGTTTGAATGTTAGCTTTTTCATTCTAGTTTTATAACTGAAGACACTCAGTTGCACTTCCAAAGTGTCTGGATGCCTGTTTACAAGGACCTGAACGTGTAGTCAGAGTGCAGACACAGTACTTAAAGTGTAATGGAGTAGCCATTTCATTGGGGGTGGAAAAAAAAAGACATTTAAGAAAACATTATTATCCCTAACAATTTCATGGTCTATATAGCAAAGTATGTTGAGGAGAATGAGAGGTTGTTTTGGCATTGTGAAAAAACACCTGTTGATCATGTATCTCAGTATGATAGTAGACAGCAACAGGACAGTGTGTCTAATAGGATAAAAATTCTCACTTCTGTAGAATTGTCTCATCACAAATGTCTAGTGATATCACGCTGCAGGACAGCTCTCATGAAAAGTTGCCTATCTGGCAGGTGATTCACAGGTAGCTATAAACGTGCATGATTTGAAAACAGCAGGCAAACTTCCCCTACAGCAACTTTCCAAATAAATTGTGCTGGGAATAAACTGCTATTAGAATTGTTTAAAGATGCTGAAAAATTATCATGGATTTTCCTGGTTTTGTTTTGAATCCTTATTAATAAGAATAGAGTTTTAAAAGAATGCACAAAATCTCGTACAGTCTACTCATTAGTAAAAGAAAATGAGAGAAAAAATATTGATGTGTTGTTATAGTTCTGACACTTCTGCTTTGGATAGAACCCAAGTGAATTCTATACTGGTGCAAATGATTTTTTGCTTTGTTGTCAGATGGAAAAACTTGCTTGAAATCTGATTTAGTATTTACTTATCGTGGTTTTGAACTACTATTTGTCAGTGATAAAATCTCATTTGATTCTTGCAAGGTGTGCTGCACCTTATGATGCAAAGAGACCAGCCTCTAACTGTTTTTTTTTTTTATTTTAATGTGGAATCAACTGTGTCTTGTTTGTTATGGAAATACAAGTGTGTCTTTGAGTCAACAGTTAAGTGTGGCTAATTACTGAAGGGTCAAAGCAACGCCTTATACATAGCAAGATTTAGTTATGTCTTGTTGTAAATGGAAAAAAATAAGAACGTATACCTATGAAGAAAATTACAGAAGAATAGCAAATAAGTAGCCTAAAACAAATGAAAACTATGGAATGAACTGCTGAAAAAATAAGGTTGCAATAAAAATGACAAAAAATCTTATGTTAGGTTGAAGTAACAATAAATTTTTATACTGTTACAATGAAAATAACAGCACAAAACAAAGGATTTTTTAAAGTAATTCAGATGATGGATACGTTTGTTTTTTTTTTTTCTGTCACTGATGTCAAACATAGAAGTGATTACCTGCTTTCTATTTAGTTTTTAAGAAAAACGCACGCCTGATTCTTCAGTGCTTTAACAGTTTTGAATACGATGCAGATACAGCATCATATATATTTTAATGACTTAATGACAGCAGTGAAGTTGTCAAAACTTGAAGTCCAACAACAACAAAATACGTTACCCCAATGATGACAGAACTCAGTCTCCAGTTTTGAATGGGATTTTAATCCTTCTGGTTGAAGGATCATTAAGTTTGATTGGCAAATCAAAGAAACCAGTGTTTAAAACAACAGAGGAAATTGTAAGTAAGCAGATAGGATACAGAGAAAAGCCACTTTCTAATGAAATAAAGTGTGTTTGAAGAGGGCGGGTAAAGGAAGATTACAACAGAAGAGAGGAGTGGGCGAAATGCAGTGAGTTATGTGAGACCTTGAGGAAAGAGATCAGAGAGGACATTAAAACATAATGTCAACATCATATGGGTTACTCTCAAATGAGAGGGCTACAGGAGGATAAGAATCTTTTGATGTGGGAGTACCAGCAGATGTGCTTTGTGAAAGACAATGATTGCGCAGTGTGCAAAGAGAGATCAAAATGGAGCCCCACAGAGTGCTGAAGAATGTCACTAGTGACATTAAGCACATAGCACTAGAGATAATGGAAAGTCTATGATGCTTGCACTAGAAATAGAAGTGAGTTGAGGTGTAGCTTCCTTTTCTCCTCTGTTTCCTCTTGCCACTACATAGGGTATAATAAGAAGTGCAGTTACTCAGTTCATAGGGCAAAAGCTGGATAAGTAGAACTTAAAAATGCCTCAGAGTAACTCAAAGGATTGGCAAAATACCACTCATCCACCCACATCAGTTTTTTAGCTTTGAAACGATGATAGGTGATCATAGGTCATGTAGAAAGAGGTGCAGCCTTGTTGAATAAGCAAAATAAATTTCACAGGAAGTGATGTTCCTGGGTATGCCAGCTTCGGAGTTTCTTTGCATACATTTTCAAAGCAAATGAGAGGAACGTAATTTGAAGTGAAGAAATCTGTGTAGGGGTGTATTAAGAAAGGCTTTCCCTACTGCAGGACAAAGCAGTAAGCAACTTCTCTGACTGTAGCATTTATGACTCAGTACAGCCAGACAAGAGTTCTGCAAGGTGATTATTGGATTCAATTGCAAGACAAGAAATGAATCAGTGGATAAGCTTAAAAAAAGAACAAACAAACAAAAAACCTGCAAAATATTTCTGAGTAGCTACCATCTGGCACCCAGGCATCAGGCTGCAGTTCGGCATACAGTATTTTTTACTGACTTTCTTCAACCTGCTGTAGGAGAGGAGTGGGAACAAAAATGCTATGAAAATAGTTCTGACAGTTGGAATTTAGTAGGGTTTGTTGAGTATTCAAACCATTATTCTTGAGATAATTTTTTTTCTCTGCTTTATTGCCACCAATGTGTTTCACGGTTATTCTCAGCTTGTGGAACCTATGCTTGCTCTTCTAGTCTTTGTCTTGTGAAAAAAGTAGTTTGTATGTTTATTTTCAGGTTTTTTTTCTTGGCATTTTAGGTAAGTTCCTGTATGAGGAAGGAAGAGATTTCCTTTATGGCTACCATTAATATATTAATATTTATTAAAAATTAAAACTTGTACAGTATCGTTATAGCCACTGGAGTCTTCAAGAAAGCAGCTTTGTACACAGGGAGTGCACAGAAATGCTCTTCAATCAAGGAAAAATTACATAGTTCTCTGTGGAGCACAGTCTTTTGATGTTGCCTAGAAGGTGACATCTGGCTGATGTCTGTAGGCTGGGATATAATTCCGCCTTCACTTGCTCTGGACAAGTTGGTCAAGAAAATTGCTTAGTTCTGTTGACTTTTTGTGGGGGGGGTATGGGTGGTGGGAAGTCACTGTGTAGCTCTGTAGTTAGCAACTCAGTGTCCCTTTTGAGAAGATGTTAATTCATTTGCAGCCTTGTACAGCCACTGACCAATGGCATTTCTATGTCCTCGTGACATTGGCTGCCCTTGCAAAGAGATTTTCTGAAATCCACTGTTCTAGCACTCATAGCAGCTGCAGAAGAGACCTTTTCTGGATGCACAACTGACATGTAACAGATGACACCAGAGGATGTCATACAGTGGTGTTTTCAATGCTGCTAGCATTGTTTCAGTGGCAGGTAGAGACGTGAGAATTTCTGAAATACACAAGGTCACTGCATGAAAGATGATGATTGTTACCATTCAGATGCCATCCAGCTGAGCTAAAGTGTGGTCACAGCAACTGTAGTAAAGGATCAAGATTTGTGTGTCAAATGCTTTCCTGCTATACAAGCTATGAAGTACTTATTTCACTAAGGTAATAACAATCTTGGATAATTCAGAAGTGTTGCAGTTATCCAAAGGGAGGTTTTGCTACAGCATTCTCTGAAAGGCATTTAAAATTGAAGTACTTCATTTCTTGAAATGTTTTCTAAATGATGTTCATAGCAAGATGAGTAAGGGGAAAGCCTCAGCTGTATGTTAAGTTGTTAAAATCCCAGTGAAGGCCAAAATTACTTACAGCTTTATTTCGGAGAGGGAGACACTGAGATTTTTGGAGAGAGACATAGTTTATGTATCTGGGTTTATTTACAGACTGCAGAGAATGAAAGGCTGAAACTTCAGCCTTTTGGAGCAGTAATATTTACTTTCAGAGATGTTAGATCATTCTTTCTGAGCACTCTGGGTACCCAGAGCATTGTTGTGCGTTTTGGAGCTTTACTAGGCTCTGCTATATTAATGAAAGCATCCAGTGCCAATTAAATTGCTCAATTTTTCCTTGAGAAGGACATTCCTCTTTTAAGTGGGTGTGCTACTGGAAAATTGGGAGTGGGTAGGGTAGAAGAAACAGTAACATAAGAATGCTGAATATTAACATTTCTTTTCCTCCAATCGCTAGAACTAATTAAATACATAATTCAAGAAGAGCATTTGGACTTCTCTGACTAATTGCACTAGTTAGATACAATTTAGAGAAGGTGCTAAACCTGTAACTCAGCCTGCAGAACCTGCAGCTCTGTGCTAATCAGTATGGAGCTCCTGTTTTCATGAAAGAAAATTCAGGAGAAGCAACTTGCGTATGGCATTCTTAAATGGCAGTAGAGATACGATATAGGTTGTCACCCTTTCAAACTTGTTTACAAGATTTCCTTTTATCACAACTCTTTCAAGTTGCTTTACTTGTAATGTTTATTCAGATTCTTTCATTACCTTGATTTCTGTGTTTATAATAAAGTTCGTTTTGAAATTGCAAATAAATCTCACGCAGACAAGAGGAGGATTGCTATTAAATGTGTTAAATTATTGAGTCTCTGTGCGTATGTTTGCAAACCTCATTATGTATTCCAAATTGTCTGGAGCTATAGAAGACCCCACTGTGTATTCTATATAGGATAGAATAGTAAATAATTCTATATAGGATAGAATTCTGATACTCAGTATGTTATTGGCTCCTCATTGTTTATGTAAGGTTCGATCTGTCTTTAGCAAGGTACATTTTTGTGTACAGATTCTCTTGTTCACTGCTTTGAGGTGGAATTGAAGTACTGTACTGAGACTGTGAGCTCTTCTGTGGAATATTTTAACAGGTTGGATAATCATAGAAAAAGAAAAATAGTTGTGTAAGCAAAGGAATCTGAGCATCAAAAGTTTTGGTATGAATTAGTTTAATGGTTATGGTAATGGTTTGCCCAGTTCCAGTTAAGCTAGACTTATTTTCTCAAAATCATTTGCTCTGTCTGCTTGGAAAATAATCAAGTTCCATGTTTCAGACAGTAACAGACAATTCAGTTAAACAATTTATACTCATTTAAATTTTGTGTTAAGTCCCATGTCATAAAATGTAATAAAATTCAACGGAAGTGACAGAACACCACATGGCCCTTAAAATTTAAGACATAATGTGTTCATTTTAGTATCTGATACTTACAATCAATTTTAATACTGTGGTAATCTGGAACCACGAAGGGAGGCAGAGAGATGATTACAAGATGTGGGTTAGCGTCTTGTGAATTTCCTTAGTTCTCTCCCCGTAGTTATGGTTTCTTATAAATGAAGGTTAGTATAGCATCTTATAATTACTTCAAGTTACTGTTTTCCTATTAATATTCATTTGTGACATGATATAACATTAATGTAGTAAACTTAATTAAAAAAAAAAGTAATTAATTACATTAATTTGTTTTTCATCAGATCTATGTTCTG
The DNA here is from genome assembly GCF_019238085.1 of Lagopus leucura. Lineage (NCBI taxonomy): Eukaryota > Metazoa > Chordata > Aves > Galliformes > Phasianidae > Lagopus > Lagopus leucura. The sequence continues at coordinate 3,804,157 of NW_024962278.1, read as the reverse complement.
AATCCATGCCTTGTATCCTGTAAATGTCAAGATTGCAAATCTTGTTGTTGGGGAAATATGATTGGATGTGGGATTGCAGTGGTGTTGCAGAGACAATGAGATAGCAAAAATAAATAAATAAATAAATAGCAACTAATTATCGGGAGTACTACAGCCTTGCTGCCACTGTGGATATTTTACTATAGAAGGAACAAGTATAAGCAGATATGTGAATATTTTGCGCAAGTTGAGATGATTACACACACTTGAGGAGGAAGTGTAAGAACAGCAATGAAGAAGAGACCTAAGATTCCTCCTGTGGAAACTATTGAGGCAATTAACGTGGTTGTGTTTATCTTGTCATCAAATATGTGATGTGTTTGGCAGCCCAAATATATGCTCGGTGGTGATCTTATTGTAGATGTCCGTATGCTGACAGAATTTCCCCAGTGGACATGTCTCTAGGCTTTTCCTATATGCCTCATTTACTTTAATTACCCTTTTAATGTCACCTACCCATTGCTAAGACAAATTATCTTTTTATAATATCTCTTAACACAAAAAATGCATGGAGTTTTTGGCATATGATTGAATGCAAAGAATCAGACTATCTCTAAGGTATAAAAGGATCCAAGACTTATCAAGAGCAAGAAAAATACCACCAGCAATCTTGTAAGAGAGTAATGACTCAGATCTTTGCAGAAAAGAATAGAGAAATAAGGTAAATCAAACCAGTGCAATAATAAACTTATCTGTTTTCTTTCTTTCACCATAGTTTTGTTGCTGTTGATGATGATGACAGTGGTGATGTTTGCTTTTGTTATGATGTTCTGATGAACTTTCAAAGGTCTCTAGCTGGAAAAATTTCAAACAGTGTGTCTCCAACCCCAAATGCTATTCTGGACATACTTCTTGGTTGTATTTATGGCATGGTCTCATATCAGAGAATTTGTTACTGTTTTGTATAGATAAGAATACCTTAAAAGCACTGAAAAACTTCATTTTCAGGATAACCTATACTACTTATAAAAACTTCTTAATGCAGAGAATTGCAGTTCTGCATTTCTTTGACACAGTTAATTGAATTTACAGCATGAAAAATGATTTTACTTAATTTAATTATCATCCTTTACTGTGGTAGCAAATACAGTAATATATGATAGTGATATAGGTTTCCTGAAATCTGTCAGCTTTCCTACCAAATATCATTAATCCAGGCTAAAATTCTTTATTAATGCTGTTAAGCAGTCTCTTCTTCTTTAGGAGTCTGCTATCACTTAGTCGGTTAGCGCATCATGATTTCTGCATCACTTAATGACAATTTAGGTTTTTCTCTGCTGACATAGAATCATAGGATGAGTTGCATTGGAAGAGATACTAGGGATCATAGAAGTTCCAGACCCATGCCAGCAGTCAGGGTTGCCAACTGCTAGATCAAGTACTAGGTCAGATTGCCCAGGGCCCCATTTGTTCTGGCCTTAAATGCTTCCAGGGACGGGGCAACCACAGCCTCTCTGGGCAGTTTGTTCCACCACAAACAGAAGATGTTGTTAATTCTTATGTCATCTTTTCATAAGAACCCTGTTTCCTCTGGTCACTGTCTCCACGTTTCTTTGCAACGTGATCATTTAACTTCAGAAATAAAACCTAAGCTCATGCTGTGTTCAGAGTTGGGCGTGTGTTCCAGCAGGAAGTAAAAACACTGTTTTCATGTAAAATCTTGTCTAAAAGGAATAGTGTAATAGAAGTGGAATGAAATATAATAATAGAGTTTAGTTATGTTTCAAGGAACATCTACTAAGTATTGCTCCCTAGAAGCTGGTAGTTATCAGTGGTTATCAGAGGTAATTCTAAGTATGGCATCCACCCATAAAAGAAAGGCTTTCAGAAATACAAGGGAAATACTAGACTTTGTGTACCATGCATTGTTTTAGAACTTTTTGGAATATTGTACTCAGTATTGACCATTTATATTTATTTAAACTAATAGGCAAAGTCTGTGTGATTGTTAAAGCAATGGAAGTCTGAACACTTAGAGAAAGACTAAAGGAACTGTGTTCTTAAATTTAGTAAACAGAAGTCTGAAAGGGGCATATGAGTATTCCTTAAAAGCAGATGAATGTGGTTTGGTAGTATGTATGGTTGGACTAGACACTAACAAGGGGTGTTAATCATTGGAAGAAAAGTATATGGTATTGCTTTTCACCATATAAATAAATTTCTGATTGTTTGATGGGTATGATGTGTTCAAATGATCAAGGATGTGTTTGCTAGTCAAGAGTAAACGTTCTCCCATGTTAGCTTGGCAGGAACTGCTACTGGAACATCATATAGAAGCCTTTACCTGGGATAACTTGACCACTCTAAATAATTTGAAAGATGGTGGTCCACTTTTAGCTCTACTGCTATCTTGTGATACCCCATTACATTTTTTTTTTTGACTTCTGCATTGGGCAGCCAGGTGCTTTCAGTTTGTTGTTTTAACATACTTGGAGCTACTTTACAGGGAGTGCAAGGAATGGGAATGTTTTAAGAGCAGCCAGATGATTGGTAAGTCTATTTTTGTGCACAAAAAACTGCAGGTTTGCCAATGATAATATGATATGGTCAGTCTCACATTCCTAATCACGTTTATATTTTTACAAAGCACAAGAAAAGAATAGCAAAGAAAGTATAATCAAATTTCAGGAGGTCAAAAGTGGAACTAGTAAACCAGTGGTAGAATGGTACCTTACCCTATTGAAGTAACAATTGCATTTCAGAAAATCATGGCAAGTGTCGCAATGGCTTTCAGTTTAAAACCCTCAAAATTTACACCCCAAGTTTTTTCAATGTTTTTATGAGAAATTAAGCAACTTGCATGTTTGTTATGTTAAGGATTAACACTGACTAAGAAAACATTACAGAAAAGCCCATGTAAGAATTCTGTGAGTTCATGTGCATATGTGGCTGAAAGGCCTCTGGGAGAAAGAAATCTCTACTATATTTTAAATAGAATTTTGGGAAATGCAAAGTTATGTTCCAGTTGATGTGATTTTAATGTGAATAGAAAGTTACTGAAAATATATCTCAATTTTCTATTTGGAGGCATTTAAAAGCAGCTTATCTCTGTTGAGATTATCTCTATTGATCTCTTTTATTGTATGTAATAAATAAAATCTGAATCTACTTATCAATTGAAAATGGCTTACAGTTCTCTTGCTGCGTTTCCTTGACTGTGGTCTCAATCTAATGTTTTAGAAGCTACTATACACTGTAAAAGCTCTTCCAGGCAGCTCAGTTAGTTAATCTTTATACATGATTTCAAATAACTTGCAGGAAGCTCAGGGAATGCTGATTGCATCACAGTTAGCTAAAAACAGTCCAAAATCTCAGTCCATGGATATCCATGGAGTTGTTCAAATAAATGGTGGGTGAAGCTCATTTGTCAAATGCTGTTTCTTTAACCACAGAATTACTTGTGTTTGTTCAGTTCCTATTACTTGGTGAACTGTAGTGCTAGTGAAATAATGAAGAAAATCATTCCCTAGATGGCAACATTATTGATTTGATGCATTATTTAGAAAGGGAACGTTGCCATTTGGATAGTTCTCTAATGCACTGAAGTGTTGCCTCTGTTGAAAAGTTTTAATGCCTCCATTTACCTTGGTTTTCATTTGTCAGGTGTTCTGTACAGTTTGTCTGCAGTGACTCAAGCCACTACGTAAAGTGCAAGCAAAATCTTCCCAGAATGTACAAATTAAAGTTTTCAATCCTTTTGTTCCTCCAATAAATAGCAAAACAACATTTTCTTCTATTTTGGACCACTATCCACTATGTAATCCATGCCATTGTGACTTCTCTTTTTTTGTTTTCATCTTCATCAAAATGGTTTTGTTTTCTCCTTTTCTAGTAGAAAACTAGAAGTAGTGAATATTCTTCTTTTTTCTTCTATTTCCACTGATGTCTTTTCCTGAAAAACACATAATCTTATCTAGATTGTATTACTATTAATTTTTGTGTTCTATCAGTTCTTCGTGGGAATCCTGCATTCAAGAAGAATCTGATATATTCATACTGTTTTTATAGTGAAAACTGAGATCTAAGTTGATGCACCTTTAAAAAAAACTCTGACATTTGGGTGTTATCCTTTGCCTACAGGTAGTATTGTAAAGAAACGAAATGTTGAACGTTATTTTGTAGACATTATCTGCTACTTACTGTTTCCCTAATCCTTCCACTCTAATTAAGAAATATAATCCTATTTTAATCTTCTGTGGCAATTTTACAGACATATTTCCATGTACATTTAGTACTATATCAGTACTTTATCGTTATTAAACTGGGTTTTGTCTTTTATCTTAAAAAGGTAAAACTAGATAGAGACGATACTGAAAATTCATTCTAATTGTTGCTGAATATGTGTCACCATTTGCCATGTTCTTCTTTTCTAAGAGTAAAAATGCATGAAAGTAATTGCTCTGCTTTGTGGAGCACTGATTGGAGAAAATGATTGCACTTGGCAGATATTTTGTGCTATCCATTGCTTTATGCCACATTTTTAAGTCACTGAATAAGATGATTGTAGCTACTACTACCCTCTTTAAAGATAAACCTTTTCACAATAATTTTGCTGTAACATAGTATTGTCAGGACACGCAATATGCTTTACCTTCATGAGAAAACCTCTCTAATTGGAATCATTGGACCTTGACTTACTTGTCACAGCTATATTCAGGGTGAAGGTGCAATCTTTGAGAAGTCTGATCATGAAAAATTAGACCAGGGCTTCTCTGAATAAAAACATAAGAGGATACATTTATATGCAAGGTCCTTCTGTTTCTGTTCAAATCTTTTTCCTATTTGCTTTTTTATTTCCTTCTAGTGTTTGAGAACAATGGGCTGTGGGGTGAGATAGGAACAGGCCTGATGGTGTTTCAGCATTGTAACATTACTTATTACAATTCAGTAATTAAAAAAAATAAATAAACAGCAGTCCACATTCCTTGTTCTGGAAGAGTTGATCAAAGTAGCAATCTTAAATTTGGAGACAGGTGGGGGAATTGCAGCTAAAGCCATTGAGCTTAATGAGAATTAGTCATGCATTCTGATTGTTCAGATATTGGATGAGAGACCCACAAGGCGAGTGCTTTTTTCTAAGCTCCTGAAGTCTGGATTATAAATAGAAACAACTCATCTTCTAGTGATTAGTAGACGTGTATAGAGTAAATTCATAACAGAGAGACAAGACAATTTTTGTCTGTTAATACTTTATCTTTACATTGCAGCATAACAGAGCCATGGCTGAGGCACCCTCTTCTGCACTTAATGTTGTTGCTTAGGAATACTGTGTGCAAGTTGTTAATGTTGTACTAAAGTATGAATGGGGAAAAAAGAGAATTAGCCCAACAAGAAGTATGTGAGTTATGCTGTGCTGCATATAAGCACAGTTTTTAGAGTTTAGCTCCGCAGGAGATGGAGGAAGGCTCTATAATAGTTTTGCATGCATTTCAGGGATGTCCATCAGGTTTGCATCCATGTGAAATACAAAATGGCATGAAAGATACAAGATATATAATACATTGATTTAATAATTCAAATTATGGCATCAGTGGTATGCAGGAGAGCTACTGAAGACAGTAGGGAAAACTTCCAGAAATTAGTTGGTGGATTTTTTTTATACATATTGCTATTCCCAGACCTGAAGTCATCTTTAGATTATGTTCCTATATTTGCTGTCTTGAATAAATCTCATCAAAAGCTTTGAAAGCTTTGATTAACCAACTTTTTATGTTTGTGTAAGACTTAACTTTTTTAATTCTGGCAGAATTTTTGGGTAACTTGAGCATATCCCACTCTGAGAAATTTAACATCAGCACATGATAGTGTTAATCCTAGTAAGGATAATGTTAAGTCCTTTGTAAGGATAAATTTTCCTTGATTTCTTGGATGCTTAGGTTACTAGCTAGTGCAAATTGAAATAAATTAGTTGTTGTGATGTAATTACATATATCATTGCATGTTACATAATATCATGCTCAGAAGGTTGATGTTAGAAGGCCAATTCTGGGGGAAAAAAATAATTGTTCATTAGAAAAGCACTGTTATGCATTGATACCTTGTCAGTGTTGCTTGCATGTCATGGAAATCAGTAGAAATTGAACAGTGACTCTCTAGTGAGTGTCTTTAAAAGCTCTGGCTTTGAAAAGTGTGGGTAGTCTACCAAATCATCATTATTATTGAGTTAAAAATTAGTGGTATTTGAAGCAATTAAAAAAGAAAAAAATAGCAACTCAAACAAAAATTTATGACTCGTTGCTTGTTGAAAGTGTGCCTAAAACCTCTGCAGATGCACTATGCAACTCTCATATTCTTAAGTAGATTTTTTTTTAATGACAGAACTGAAGGAAATGGAAAAACATAAAATCAAAAAGAAATTACTTGAGATTAAATAGTTCTTGTTGCCAAATCAGCATCACGTACAGCTAATGGAAGATATTTTCTACAGACAGATGGGAAACGCAGCTATCCCAGGAGCATAAGTATGAAGTATCTGTTAAGGTTCTTTTTTATACATTTGCATATAAATATAAACATCATTAGCAGGGGCTAATTGCCCTGTAGGAACTAAAATGTAAGCATTAGCATCTTCAGGGCTCTTATTTATTTATTTATTTTAAGCATCTCTAACACCCATCATGTTTGGTACTGCATGGCTGCAACAGATAATTACTACCATTAAGAATCTCAATCACAAAATCAAAACCATTTGGAATGGCTTCTAGGGCCACCCAGCACAGTAAGTAACCGTAGAAAATGTCTATATTAGTTGTTTTGTTCATGCATATTCATAAGGGCACTTGATTTGACTTTCATAGTAGGGGGCTTGTAAGCACTTATCCACAGATTAGCCCTGAAAGAAGGTTGAAAATTAAAGGTAAGAAGATAGCATGCATCTTAAAAATCTTTCTAAAAAAATGAAGCATAATGCAAAGAACTGTGTACCATAGCTACTCAGAAAAAAATCAGTATTATAAATTAAAAATAGAAAAAGGAAATCAAGTATTTGACTCTTCCAGTTGTCTCACTAATGTAGAAGGACAAAGGTTTGTGCTTTTCAGGGGTTGGTTAACAAACCACAGTTCTGGTCAAAGAGCTGATACTGTATAATAAAAGATGGATAGCAAAGACAGTGAGAAATAAAACTGTGGTGTTACCACAATGGTGTGAGTTAAAGAACCTACTTACATCTCAAATATTGCTGTGATATTTAATCTTAATCCACACCCATCAGCTGTTGTTTTTTATTTCAGAACAAATGTGTTCAATTATGCATTATAGAAAATACAAATAACTTACAGGAATGCTTCACTTTTAAAAGTATACAAAAGTTATATTATTGTGAAACGAAGTGCTTGTTGTTGAAATACCTCATCCGCACAACAGGACACTCAGCAGGTTTTCTCCCTCCCACTCACTCACCCAATGTAACTGCTTAGCAGGGAACTGGGAGCCACCAATTATTGGCTGGGGTGCTTTTCCAGGCAGTTGTGACTGCTTTTGCTGTTTTTACTTGCCCATTTTCCAACTCATCTGTCTTTCACTGCTTCTCTGTCTGCTTTTTTTTTTTTATTTTTCTGTTCATTATTCCTGGCAGTTTCTTCCCTGTCAAATGATGAATACTTTCTGATATGGTTTCTCAGAAAATAATATTGGGTTTGAAGAACTGGATGCTTGCTAGGAATAATCCTGCTTTAACTTTTGCCTGCATTGTTATTTTTGTCTTCTGCACCTAAAGTTGTTCAGAGATGTATGGAAAATACATCCTTCCTTCCCAGTGCTGCATGACTTGTCTTTGCTACTCTGTCTCTGTCAATATGTACTTTTCAGTATTTGTTCCTGGGCATTATGTTTATTTACATCATCTTGCCTTCACTTCTGTTTTCTACCTCTTTCTCCAGAATTCATTTGTGTTTTCCCAGATTGGTCTTCCAGTAGATGCAGTGTAGCTTTCTTCAGTTCTTTATCACGTAATTCTTGGCACATTTTTTTTTTAACTTTCTTCAGCATTTTACCCACTGTGCACTGTAAGCCTTACCCCTAAGCCATGTTAAACCCAAAAATCAGATTCATATTCTGTTTACTCTTCTGCTTCCATCTCTGGAACTAACTGAACTGATGAGTGATAGAAGGCTGATGGGATAGCTGATGTTATACTTTGAGAACCAAACTGGAATATTGCATAACAAATTCACATTTCCCATTCCCTTCTTACAAAAATGAAATCTAAAAATGTATTCTGATTCAAAACTGTGATTTCTACTTTCAGTGACTTTTTTCACCTTTCTAAGAAAAGGAAAATAGCTTGACAACTTTTTTGTTTCATTTTGGAACATTAATTTATAAGGGAAAAAGTACCTTCCTATCCAGTTTCCCAGCAATATGTGCACTTGCTTATTTTGTTGAAGAATTAGAATCATCTCCATCTATTGCCTGAAGGAATTTGATTTCTCTCCCTCTCATCAGGAGTCTGTCTCAACAGTCAGGACATAATGCATACTGGCTTAGGAAAGCCCTTATTTCTTGTTCATGTTTTTTTGAGTAATTAAACTTTCCCGAAAGCTAAGTTGAGGACCTAAGGGGTCTCACCTGCCAGTGTGTGCCCTGTCACGATTGGTACAGCTTGTTCCCTCAATATTATACATTTGTTTTATTAGAAAGTGAAGCTAGAAGTGAAGTTAGATATTGAGATCTAACATACACACAGTAGGCCCGAATCTTAAAACATTCTCTTAGGAAGGGAACATGTTGCCATCCAAATATGGGTGCCAAGTCAAGGAAAAGCAGCTGTGACTTGACACTGGGGAAATTACTTTAGTACAGATGAGTCACCTGCAGGAAATAACAGGAGGGATGCATCCTGTATGGATGCTATGATGTCCTGTGCTACTGAAAAATCTATCCTTTTTGGGGGGGGTGAGGTGAGGTGGGAGATTTGCAACATCTTTATGTCAAGTTTGTAAAGAGTTTCAAGATGAACAAACTGTGTTTTCTGGCATATTTCTAGCATACATCTGAAATAAATTAGGTTTGCTTAAGAGCTTATGCTAGCAATCAGTTTAAGAAAGATGTTTAGAAACATGGATTTTGATACAGCTTTTTCAGCTTTAGGGACAGTGGCTCCGGTTTTTCAGGGATATTGTATTACAGAAGTCTGAAGAGGATGTAAATGCATAACATGCTATTTAATTTCTAGCATCGCTTTCCTTACCTGTTACCTTTACTTTCATTTATATACCTGCTCACACCATTGACTTCAGCATCACTGTGGGAGGAAAAAACTCTCCTGTCCCTTTTTAAAGTAGTATGCATTCTTAAAGTTCTAAATAAGATATTAAAATATAGTCATATTAATTTCTGTGGCTCTTTTTTGAGTACCAGTGGGGATAGGAGTACCCGAATACTGCATCAAAGCATTGTGTCAGCTGACACAACCACTATCAACACCATTTTAAACTGTAAGCAAAATCAGTACATTTTTAATCGGAGATAAATATTTTCTTCAGCTGGAGGTATGCATAAAATCTTGGACCAGATAGACCAGTTGCTCACTGCTTCATTTTCTACCAAAACAGACCTTTGAGGGAGGTTGCCTGTGTAATAGGCATGTAGAATTGCAAAAAATGCCTGTGCACCTCCTAAGGAGAGAATGCAGTGCTATCAGACTTAGTTTTATGTTAAGGGGGAAAAAAGAAGAAAAGCATGATCAGTGAGTGTGATGAGCTAGTTAGGTTAAAGGATATTGTTCTCACAACGATGTTAGAAGTGCCCCATTACAATTTCCAGTGGAAGTCAGCAGATCCTAACTATAAGTGGAACTAAGCTGTTAGCAGCCTGAGTGACTGGCATAGCAGATAACACTTAAGATAGTTATGTATAACGTGTTTATGGAAGTTTTTATAAGGTGTATTCATGTGCAGTAGCTGAGTTGCACGTTGGGAAGAATGCTCCCAGTCTCGAGCACTGTGAGACTGACTCCTGTGGAATCGTAAAGCTGCTGTCTTCAGTAGAGCAGTATAAAGAAGAAAGTCCTTCAGTTCTATCCACTGCAGTAATTGGAGTAAGACACTCCTGGTCTACTGACAGTTTGAAGTTCAAAGAAAATTCAGCATTAATTGGATGTGCTTTACCCATTCATGGGTTTGAGTATGTGCCAGATGAAGTACCTTCACATACAACTCTGCATAGTGAATTACAGGCTCTGTTCTTGTGAAGTGACACCAACTGCTGTGACTTTAAAATAGATTTTTCAGATTATTTGTGAAGTTGTGATATGCCATGGTTAAAAACATAGTTCAGCCAATAGGTAATTGTATTTTTTATTCAGAACTTACAATTAATCTATGCCTGAGTTTATTTGATTTTTTTCTAAAGATAAAGCTGGTAAGCTCAGCAGAGCTTTTCTTGGGGAGGTGGGGTGACTGAAGGAGTAAAACCAATTGTTTTGCTTGCAGTTGTGTTTGAAACAGGAGTGTCTGCTTGCAGCTGTTACTTGCCACTCCTTTTAGTGAATATGGTAAAATACAGCCTTAACGGCAATTCAGATCTTTTTGGCTATCATCCTTATGATTAACCCTACTACTCTTATCATAAGAAAATAGCATTCAAGCCCTCGGCATCTGTATGGGGAAAAATATGGGAAAAGGGAGGGAAGATGATGATGTTGTAAGAACACTATCTATAGCCATAGGTTTAAGAAGCGTATCTTAAATATGTTAGTCATATAATATAAAAGCCTTATAAAACATTCTGCCATTACAACCTCCTTTAGTTGACAGAGCGTCGTTGTAGAATAGGGAATGATCAGCAAACTCGTGTTCATGTTGTTTTCAAGTCTGTGGTGGTGGTCCATTGAGCTACTCTGACTTACAGCTTAGCCATGCAATGCGTGAGTCTTCACTCTGGAGTTTTAACTCAGCTGGCAAGCGTATACATTGGAATAGAAAATATGCATGTCAGTTTGGGTTATTTACATGCAAGCTAGAAACCAAAATATGTTTAAGCATACATATTAAAAGGCTAACAATTCTCTATTACTCACTAACGTACTCCATATTAGGACATATTTTCAAGGTTGTCTGGAAAATACCATAATATTTGAATTTTGAAAATACTAAAGCAGTTCAATTGGATTGAACTACATTATAATGTGTGGTACAACATATGCCATATGTACACTATTGCTATATGGATAGTCTATTCCATATTTTAAAATGCTAATTTAATGTAAAGAAGTAACATTTTTGTGTATGTGTTGGTAGTTTTGGTTGGCATCACTATAGGTATAAAATGATTTTTCAGTAACACTGCTTAAGAGGAAAAACCACTGCACTGAAAATTTTGACTGCACTTATTTTCAGACTTATCTCCTTCCTAGTGCCATCTCTCATCATTTTGTGGTGTGCAAGTGCAGAGATCTAATACACAGCATCATGTTCCTCTCAGGTCACAGCTAATTGATCAAATTCTTGCCATGCTAGAACTCTAAACAGATTAGGGAAAGTGGATTAGGTGGCCAGAAATGACTTTTTAAAGTGTTCACACGTTGTATTTTGCAGATGTCAGAGTAATTGTTGAGTCTGGGAACTTCTTGCATGATAAAATGAAATGTGAATGAGAGTTAATAGAAGTGGTTGGGAGTGAAGAGGATATTCCACTTTCTTTTCCTGATGTCCTTTATACCCCAGCATCAGTGCGGTCTCCCAGCTGTATTGTAACCCAGCAGAAAAATCACTGTTTTTGAGCACTGCATATTGAAATCTAGGCTTATAGCATTAATGGGGGAAAGGTTTAGTTACTGCTGGAGAGTTTCCAGAGAGCTGTGGTAAGCTAATACATTGCAGTTTACTTAAACTACACTTTTGCTGCATGATCCATACTCCTGGGTTGGTTAGGTATGATGAAATTTGCAATGTGGCTCCAGCCAGTGCAGGGCCAGCAGCAGCGGTGCAGTAAGGATGAGCCGTGGCAGAGACAACAGTGCTAAGGACAATGAGATGGACCACAGTACTTTATTTCAAGGATTTCTTTACCAGTTCTATTGTAAGGGCTTTTAATTTGAGCATTTCTAGTTTCTTTCTTTAAGAATGTGGTTCACTGGCAAGTAAGTCTCGCATCCCTTCATCAATAAAATTGAGACAAAATTTTGGAGATAGACATCTTTAGTTCTGTTGACTTTATCACAAAACTTGAAGCTCTTGATTCATAGATCTGCTGAAGGGTCATGGAATTAGTGATATTTAAATACATTTTATAACAGCTGAGTATGTAATTGTTCCTTAGATTTTGGGCCTATCACATTCAGGTAATGGAAATTTGACCTGAAATAATACAGAGCTGAAACAAAATAATGTTCTCCTTTGAGTTTGAGTTATATGGGTCGCTCACAGGAGACCACGTGGTTTTCCCTGGCTGGCTTAGACATTGTTACGTGTTCAACATCACTTTCCTTTGACCACTCAAAAGTTACTGTAAAAATCCTATTTCTCTCAATTCTATGAATAAGTTCTGAATGAAATTCTGTAGGTTGGCAACTAGCAAGAGACAGTTTACCTCTGGAAAAGGCTGTCCTGTCTTTCAATACCAATTTCTTACTGTAAGTATTGCAGATATGTATGTTTATTCTACCTTTCTTCTTTGGCTTTAATGTGAGAGATATTCCAATTCATTGCTATTGAAATTGTGTAAGTTACAAGATTTAGCATTTAAGTTGAATGAATCTTGGTGAAGTGGGTTTAATTCTATACAAAAAGTTCGTGTCAGGTGTTATAGTAATGCTTTTAATAACATTTAAGATTTCCTGTGCTTAGAGAAAAGTAATTCTCAGTTTAAGAAATCTTGTATTAAGATTAGTCACTGTTGAGATACACGCAATCTGGCATTTGTGTATTTTTTTTTTCCCATGTCTGATAAGAATGAAAGAAATCTTGTGGAAATGAAACTATCCACAGTAAAATGGCAAGAGATTTGATGCAAAGAACCTTATACTTTAATAGATAGCCACTGTTGCCTAAGAAAATAGTTAAATAGCAGTACTTTTTCTTTTCCAAATCTTAAGTCTTACGATTTGAATTATACACGAAAATATTAGTTCTTTATATCATACATTTAAATGCAGGACATGGACTTGAAGCAGAAAAGATAGAGGCATATGTGAAAGTGAGTCTGAACCTCTGAATTGCATTAGAAAGGTTTAAATTCTTCTTTGAAGGATGAAGACTGAAGCAGAATTACGTCTGTAAGATTAGCCGCAGGAAATGATCAGCTAAATTACTTATTAATTTGAGAACAAGTGAATGGAATTGTAGAATTTTAAAGGCAGGCATTAACTGGTTTAGCCTAGGTTACACTTCAGAAAAGGTAATAAAACTTCTTTTCAAGTTATGCCATGATGTGACCTTTTCACAGTGCTGATGTAAACCTATGATTAAATGCATGGGGATCACAGCCCAGTACAAAAGCATGAACGGAGTGCCCTTGGCACTGATGGAAGTGTGTCCTTTCCACCCAAAACCCCATGTGTTTATTTACTGCTTCAGGTTAGGTTGTAATTTACCATGGGGAAAGCCATAGCTGTAAGCTGAGCAGAATGGGATTAATCATTCCTTCCCATTTTTGTGAATTCTCATGTATTTAAATTACTGAGCTATCTGGTAACCACTGAAGAATTTTACATGTCAGGAAACACTGTGAGTTTGGGCATTTCCCACCTCTGAGACAGACAGTTTCAGCTGTAGTAAGATAGGAGGAGAAGCTGAGCAGCAGAGCTGCTCCTTGTGGTGTGGGCAGGCAGTGCAGGTACCAGGCACACCAGGGCACTGCCTGCCCCACTCTCACATCTTCCCAGAAGCGCCAGCCTCAGCTGCACCTGATGAAACACATTCTGTGAAGAATCTGAACCAAATAAATGGCAAAACATATTTCATATGCAAATGAATTTCAATCAGTTTCAAAACTAAATTCAATCAAATTACTGCCTTCAGTATTCCATGCTTGTCACTTGCTACCTGCCTGTGTCTTCCACATTTCCCATTCTGAGTGAATGATTATAAACAGGAACATGGCTTAAATACATCAGCAAGACTGGCTGTCCATATCAATATGGCTCTGCAGCTGTTTTCACTCAAACTGTAAGTTAAAAAATACTTTTGATAGTTTTCTGTAGTATTTGCTTTATATTAAGGATCTTGTATTTGTAAGGGGAAAAAAAAAAAAGTTTAAGTGAAAATAAAATATTTTGAAAAATACCGAAGCAGGTTTACAGTTTGTATTGGATTGAGTATCTCCTGGTACTTGATTCCAGTATTTCACTGAGATTTTGTGGTTTTCTGTAGTAAATTTCAGTATTTTTTTTTCCCCTAGAGCTTAGGGTTAGCATCCTGTCATACTTCAGTAATTTTTTTCATTACTAAGTCCTTATGAGCTCATATTTACAAATATGCAAAGATATACACACAGTTGGTGCTCTGGGGGCATAATAACCTCAAATTTAGTACTTTAAATCTGTATATGGTGTTTTATTGTATTTTGTTTCATAGATTTCATTGTATAATGTCTACACTCATTCCAAACTCAGTTTTGAGAATCCAAGTCTGCTATTTTTTTTTTTTTCCTCAGCATAAAAAAGTAAAACATCGATAAAGAATGTCAATTTAAAGCCTCTTATGCACATTGGTTGTGTGTTCAGTTTAATCTGTGAGTCGCTCAGGCTGTTAGATTTTCTCTTACGTATGGCTTTCATGGAGGGCCCATTGCCAGCTTCGTTTTGCCGGTGAGGAGGTTCGCTTGCCTGCTCCGTGTTTTGCCCGGTTTGTTAGCCAGGGTAATTTCATGGCTCCGTTCAAATTGATTGCGCCCTCTAGCGTGGAAATGTGAAACCTCGAGTAACGCGCGTTGCAGCTGTGCCGTGTGTTACAGCTTTCTGTTGTATTTTTGTTAATATTTTAAGTACTTTGTAGAACAACATCCTTTTATTTTTCAGATACATTTTTCGATTGTTAAACTGCTTTCTGACATTGGAAGTCTTCATTGTTTTTCCTTTGGTGCTTTCCATGACATCTTTGCAAATGAAAATGTCATACTGAATCTTGATACATTTAAACTCATGTGTTTTTCACTTTTCTTCATTCTTAAATGTATTGTTCCTAATTATCTCGGAGCTAAATAGTAACCAAGCACATGCAGTTCCGTATGCATTTACAAGAACTACCCTTGTGGGTGTGATACCTAAGATAAACATGAAGGAATGGATTTTATTTTTATTCTTCTTAATTTTTTTTTCTCTTTGGCAGGCTTAACAATGAATCCAGACATGAGATACGTTCACATTCCTCTTGTGATAGAAAGATGCCTCAGTACCAGTGAAAATGAGGGCCAAAGTGTGGTGTTTATGTCCCTTAAATACAAAAAAAAAAAAAGGTTGCTTTTATCTTTTTAAAACTCCCTTGTAAGCTGAGCTGTCTTACAGATGTTATGTGAAGACCTTTGTGTGTAGTTGAAACTTCATCTGCAATCAGGAATAAATTATGATTATGCATGACCTTTTACAGAGTTCTCAATCTGGCGGGGGGATGGGTTGGGTAGGTTTCTTGTAATATGGGCAGTTTCACCACTGAGACAGCTGTCCTAAAGCAAGGGGTGCTCCGAAAGTAATGCTTCTTATTTTAATGATGTTGGCCCAAATGTGAGAGGGTGATGTTGGTTGAACAGAGGTTGAACCTTCTCACCTGTATTCCATTGCGTTTTGTTGCCATGTGACAGGTGGCGCAGCAGGGGCAGTCTGACAGAATGAAATGCATATGAAGCAAAGGTATGGAATTGAATTGAGAAACTGGCAGAGGTTACCTAGAGATGGTTGATGCCCCTTTCCTGGAGACTTTCAAGGCGAGGCTGCAACAGGCTCTGAGCAACCTGATGGAGCTGTGGATGACTGTTCATTGCAGGGTAGTTGCACTAGGTGATCTTGGAAGGTCCCTTCCAACTCTAAGGATTCTATGATTTTGTGTGGAATGAAATGGCACCCACTGGCATTCATTGACACTTGCTGAACATTTATGGAGACTTTACAGTGAAGTTGAGCATGCTGAGGCAGTGGGTGGTGCGTTTCAGCAGTGGTGACAGTGACAGTGGGACATCTCCACTGGTGCAAATTTTTATGAGCACAGCATACAGGTTCTTGTTCACCATTGCTGAAAATGCATAGCTACTGGTGGTACCTAAGTTGAGAAATAGTGTTTTGCAGCTGAGAATTGGCTCTATGAAATAATGTTGTTGTACTCCTTGTATCAGTTGCAGTTTCCATGGAAATAAGTAGGAGGCATTACTTTTAGAATGACCTACATAGTTAACATGAGCTACTTTCATGTAATGAGCTACAAAACATTTCCAGTAATCACATTTCCAAATGTTTCTTCAGTTATTTGAAAGTAAATGGCACTCAAGCATATGAATACCAAAAAATCTCTTAACTGACACTGGTGCTTTTCTATTCTTAAGGTAGGATTTTTCTGAATCATTACCTTCTACCAAATAGACTGCATCAGAATTCAAGTGTATGTTTTTACACATATGAGCTTTCCTGTGCTGCAGACTGGTGCTCCCACTGATCTCACTGTAGTAGGAAACATGAAGACCCGATATTACAACTTTTGTAATATACCTCCTTTCATTTCTGTGCTTATATTAAAGTTTAGTTCTTCGTGTATGCCTGACTGAAAGTTCACATCAGTGACTCACTGTCATGGAATAGGTTACTGGATTATTAATATTTTAACATTTTCCTTTGGCAAATATGAAAGCAATTGTGGCTAAGTATAGAACTTAGAAGGAACGAGCGACTTCTAGATAGAAGTAAGGTAATTGTTGTCTGATCCACTAGCATTATTTTGAGACTTACGTATTAAAAGAGGGAATAATATTTCCCGTATTCTAATAAGACTTCTTTCTATATGAGTCACATTTCATAAACCTCTTTGAGAAGAAGATAAAGTTCATCTTAAATAATAATGATTTGCATATTCTTATTATGACAGCTGCATTATTCTGAAAAGTGTGCCGTGCTATTTCCATGGCTTCTGAAAACAAAAAAGGTGCATTTCAGATTCTAAAAAAAATCAGAACAAATGTTCTCAGCATGTAATTAGGCCATGCATATCATGAACATTGTTCTTGTGACTGCTTTTGTAATTTTTACATAGTTATTTCAGAAAGGTTAAAAATTATGCATGCAGTCTTTATTATATTACACACATAATTTGGAAAAAAAAATGCCTTTCTCTGCACTAAAAATAATAAATTAAAGAAATAGATTCGTTGTGTTGAGAAAAATTTATTTCTTGAGCCTCAAATAATTTAATTCCTTTTTATTCTATGCAAAAAGTAATTTTCTCCTAGGGGAAAATTATTGCTTAACTACTGTTATGTATTCTATGGCAGTCTTAGCCACTCAGCCACAGATAGTTCTAAAAGGGAAGTAGAGAAAGCTGATTGAAATGAAACCTTCAAACTAAATATGAAAAATAGAAGATTTAAGGCTTTATATGTTTCTTTCATAAAGAATTCCTGATGTTCCTGACATTAAAAAGCCATTTAAAATAAAACCACAGTGATTTTATCATTGTCCACCGTGATCCTTTGGATGGTTATCCTTACGAGCACCTTGCTCTTTTCCAGGGTGAGGCACACTCATTCTGAGCAGGAATGAGGAAGTCCTTAAAATATTTTTGCTTGTTATTTATGGTGTGTTTACTATTGTAAGATTTCATTAATAAGTGGGGGTGCAGAAGGGGCTACTAAATTCATTTCAAGTAGAAAAAGTTCTTCTGGCTGTCCTTGTTGCTGTGCTTGGATACCAGCTTTAGCAATCATTACAAGCCTTATGCTAACCACCCACTCATGCTGCTGAGATTGCTACTACAAGCCGGCCACAAAGATGGCAGTTAGGCAGACCACAAATGTATCCTGCCTGCCAGTTACGCTTACAGGGATGTGAAAGGTAGATGTAAATTTCCAAGTGATTAACCACCAGGCTGACTGCATTTCCACTAGGTTCTGAGTTGAAATTGTGCTGTGTGTGTTTGCATAGAATCTACGGATCGTTGCTGAAATGCTTTAACTGATTCAGCGCAGATTATCAGTCTCTCCCTCACTCTGCATCAGCATGTAGGAGATGAGATTTATTGCCATCTGTGCAGGTTATCTGAGAATGTGGTTACCTGAGAAACCGTTCTCAAGGATCAGTGTTCAGTGTGGGCTTTCTGAGATACAAACAATGCATATGTGTGATATTGATGGAGTCTATAAGAGCTATAAATTTGAGCAGTTTATTTGCCACAAAAACTCTGACTATCCAAGCTAGATAACTAGGTAAAGGCAAGGAGGTCTTTGTATATTAATACACAAAATATATGGAGTATATCCAGGATAGCAAAGTAGGACACCACATGGGTGTGTGATATAAAATAATACTAATTGTACAACACAAAAGCAGTGGAATAATAGCTCCAAAACACGGATAACAGGATTATGCTACTCAAAGGAGATAGAAATTAAATAATAATAATAATTATTATTATTTAAAAAAAAAGATAGGAGCATTATAGATTTATCAGCCTTACACACTGCCATGACATAAAGAGATAGCTAAGATATTTTTAAGATCATTGTATTCGGTTTGGATTTGGAACTTTTAGGATTTCCATCCAAGAAAAACTATAACATTTTAATCCTTGATTGATGCATAACTTGCAAAAGCAATTTATGTTGACTGTTACAGCATGGCGACTGTTACTGTATGGATCAATCTTGCTTGAGATGGGAATAAGATGGACTTAATAGTTCAAGTTTTCCACCTCTATATTAAAGAAAATTTTCATTTTTAAAGACAAGCAGTATACCACTTCCAAAAGTGAACTCTTCAGGCTGCCTGAATACACAGGCTTCATCCTGGCATGAAATCATAATGTGCATTATGACATTATACTTTGTTGTCATGGAAGCAGTTGCAGTGACATTCTCAATTCTGATGTGAATCTTAACAAGTCTTTTACCGGTCATCAGGTTTCAATTTGAGGGGTAGGTTCTTGCTTGTGTTATTGCATTCCCCTTCAGAGATCCTGTCAGTCATTGATTACCAGTTTGCATGTCTGATAATACCCAGCAGTCCCACTAACCTTCACAGCTTTACAACCTTTCTATTCTTATTAAAACATTCAAGTGACTAGAAAAGTCACTTAGAAAGTTTCTGGCTGTAACACAGGACAATATCTGTATTTTGTGCCCAGGCATATTTCAGGAAATAATCTGGTGTGTTCAGCTGTAGAGAGATTGTGAAGAGTACTTGAGTTGGTGGGAGTTGGATGAGACTGCTTCACACAGTCTCTGATGGTATTTAGAAAATGATGGTGTGGCACACCTAACAAAAATCAGGTTTACTTCCTGTGGTAGGGACTACTGAAATTGTCTTCTCCTCATTGTCCTGGTTTCATTGCAGAGCTATGGCTGCACCTTTGCATTTCAAAGGTTGATGATACGCTGCTCTACTTCCAGGGCTCAAGTTTATTCTTGGTTTGATTGTAAGGTGAAATCTACCGGGAAACACAGTCCTTTAAAAAAAATGTATTTCTGTCTCTCCAAACTTTTCTTCTCATTATGCAAGAATTAATTTTGAATTTCATGTGGCTGTATGACTGTGGCTGGGCAATGGGGATTCATTGTCCTTCCCCCATGGTTGTTAAACCATTCCTTCAGAAGAATACCATGAAAGCTCTCCTGTTCACAGTGGTTATTAGTGTTACTTGGATGTGTGTGAATACAAAGCTTTGGCTATGTCTTACTGACTGCCCTAGCTAACCTCAACCTGTCAGTCCGTTCCCAGCACTAAAAAGAGCTGCTCTTGGCACATGTAGAGGAACCTAGCTGTGAGAATGTGCTCCACACCTGGTCCCCTGCTGATCTTCTAAACTGATATGAATTCTGCTTAAATATTTCATGGGACACCGGGAAGGATTTTTCTCTCAATTTATTTTATTGTTTAATCCAGAAAGCTGTAGATGTAAGAGTGTTTCAGTCTTTAAATGCGCAGCCAGAGAAGTTATATTAGGTACACACATTACTTCAGTGGAGCATTAAAACTGGTTTAGACGGCTAGGTCAGTTCAGTTGTAGAGACAGTGTTTAACGGGTCTGAATCCCACTGTCCTGAAAAAAAAAAAGTCCTGAAAGCATGTATCTGTCAGCAGACAGGATTACATCAGGAAGCGATTGGTAGACCTTAGGCTGGGTGAATGTAAGCTGTTTAATTACAGAGTTGCTTTGTTCATTCTTTATCTATATCTTGGTGGTGCCATGGTTGTATATTTCACTAAGCAGGCCTGCTGATTCTAGGAGTAATTTTTTATATTTCCTGATTTTAGATTGTCAAAATAAAGGTTAGTCACTACTGCTGTTTGAGTGGTTTGCTTTATTTTAGTTTAAATAAATGTAACCATTTTGCATACTGAATGACATATATGAATAGTAAATGGAAAGAGACTTTCATAGTGCTATCAGGTAAGGGCACCCTTAGCTGTTACTGATAAGAACAGTTCAGCATGGCACTTAAGTATATGTTCTTCTCCATGCAGTAGGTACTGCACATATTTTCCATTCATTTAAATCCTGATTTCACAGATGAATTTATGTATAATGCTGTGTGAAAGCAGAAGCCTAGGTCAAGTCCAAACTACAAATTTCATCAGACATAAAAAGGTAAATCAGGGTAGTGAAAAGGTTTATTATGCACTGATAGTAAGTACCCCCAAATGCACGCTTACACTAGCGAAGCTGAGCTCTATCCATGACAGAAGGGACACTTACACTTTATGATACTGAGCATGGCTTATCCAAGGGTAGTCATTCCAAGTGTCTGGCCAAGATGATATACTCTAATTTCTGCACTAATAGCTGAAATGCAGTCACTCTGCTGTTGTGGTCCTGCTGAAGACCACAGCAATTCAAAAATTGGATTCATTGGTGCCTAGATCTGCTTCTGATGATCTGTAAAAAATGGAATTTTATCTACCTGTGCAATGATCTTTTCACACCCCATGCGCTACTTGTTCTTGACACTCTTGTTATGGAGACTGTTGCACGAGCTCTTTACTATTGACGAATTTTCTCCCTCTGAGAACAGCAGTGAGTCTTTAGTTTCAGTAGAGAACACACTTTCTATGAAGCTACAAGCTGCTGAATATTGGAGTGACAATATGTAATACTGTTTCTGTAACCAGCTGATGTTGTTAGCTCCATCTTATGATAACTTACAAGCATCATGGCTGCAGCTAATTGTAGGGAGTGTAACCTTAATCTTACAAAGTACTTGCTATTGCAAAAATTGAACTTACAGCCCTGAGGCAATGTATACTGGCATCGTCATCCCTCTTGACTCCAAAAGCATCCACCACCCTTTCTCTCACTTTTCTAGCTGAGTACTTATACTGTTTTTTCCTTATCAGTATGTAGCTTTTCTAACATATTTTGCTTCCCTTTCAGATCGGAAGAATGGTTTTTGTGCATGAGTACGTCCGTTGTTTTTTTTTTTATTCTAGAGAGAACAGTTTGTCAAATGAAATACATTCTTTCTAGAAATCTTTCTGTATTAAAGCCGTCATACCTACAACTAAGATTACTTTAGTGCAGGGATGCAGTCACAATGCTTTATTGAAATTCTACCTTACACTTAGGAAATGCAAGTTTCTTTTCCATTTCAGAGCAACCCAATAATTACATTGATATTACTCATAAGATCGTTAAGTTTAGCATTAACAGATAATGATACAGAAAGAAATGCTGCACTGAGTTTTGACTATACATCTTTCTTGTTTTAATTGACAACTTACCAAAGTGTTACAAGCATTTCATGCTTTACTGCTCCTGGAAATTCAAGTTAAAGAAGTTATGCTTACTAAAGTATTTTGCCTCTTTTTCTTTCTTTTTTTTTTTTTTTTTTTAATGTACACAAAATGAAGTTTGATTCTGGTAGAAATGCTATAATAACCTGAAAATTGTAGTTCAAAAAACTGCACATAAAGCTAACATGACATTCTAAATACATACAATTATTTTGTGTGAGAATTGCTGTTACAATGGCATGCAGAGTGCAGCTATGTTTTCCACAGTTAGGAATTGTATCAAAAGTCACTCAATACTCGTGCTGTTATCTCATAATATTATGTTAAGTGGAGGAATTGCTTGAATATGCTATCGTGAAGTCATTTCAGTCACAAAAGTGGCTACTGTTCAAGTGATGAACAGTACCAATACAATTGGTAACTAATGAAATGTGGTCATGCTATCTAAGGGAAAACTATCTTTCCTAGAACAGCAGAATCTGGACATTTGGAAGCTATGATGTATCAAGTTGGTAGTAAGAGTGGCAATATTTTAATACGTGTTCATAGAGTATAAATGCATTGCATCTACTTTTAAGTATAAATGCAGATTAAAAAGTACCCTTCAGAGGTAACGAAGCAAGTGCTGGGGCAGAATAAATATCCTTTGGAAAGGGTAGAATGTATGCTTCCCCCTTTCTGGTTCTCCCATTTGTCTTTCTGTCTTGGTGGAGGAGCAAAAGAAAGTGATAAAGTTGATGTTCTTGTGTTTAGTGTGGTCTGGACAAGGTATCAGGGAATGTTTAAACCATTGAATTATTAAAATATTATTCTGCCCACAACCATGTATTCAGATGCTGATTTCTAATGTTTTGTTCCTATCATCGAGTTGTTTGTGCCACTAGGAGTCTCTAATGCATGTGGCACCTTTTCTGGAGTTGACAGCAACATCATGATTATGTTTATTACCGTATCTCTATGAGAGTAACCAGGTGATCCTTCTATCATGAAGAAGGTTTTTCTTCTTTGCTCTTCTTTGCCTTTGGAATCTTCTCAAACATGATCCTTTTATAATAGTAAAATTAACATCAGTGCACAAGTAGCTTGTCACAGCTTCACAAGGTCTTTGAGAAAGTCAGTAGTCTGAGGCTGAAAACGAGTTCTCTCTTCCTCTCACAACTTCCTTTTTGATAACTGAGTATCGCAGCTAATTTTCATTGATCTTTCTTTGTGTAAGAAAACTTTATGGTGTTAGATTCACTCTGAAAGTATCTTACGGTCACACCTAAAGCGTCCTGTGGCTTTTCTCCCTAGCTGCGAGTCCATGAGGAAGAAAAATGCAAATATGGTCAGAAGACACGAAAGAGGAGGGCCTCACTAAAATGGGTGATGTTGTAAAAGAGGATGAGCTAGAAGGAATACAAAGCTCTTGGATTAACATTTTAATATTTTGAAAGCTTATTCTACATGGTTTATTGGAATACTCACTCTTCAGTAGCAGACAATGAAACCATATGCCTGATGGATTGTTGTTGTCAGTATACTCATCCATCAGGTGTACGTATTCAGCCATCCTAATCTGCATATTCACTTCTTAACTCACTGTCTTCCTTTGTCAGGGAAGCACATATGCATTGTTCAATTCTCTGACATATTAGTCAAGTATAATTATCAGTAACATAAATGATGGTAGTGACTAGCTCTTCTCGAAATAATTTGACTGCTATGGTATGATTTCAAGCTCTTTGGACTTGCAATTTACTTGTTCATACATAATCATGTAAACAGTTTGTTAGCGACTCTTGACAGACTTCTGTGTCACAGCGGTTTCTTCAGCATCTGTAAAATTTGTATTATGTGTAAAACTAAGTCTAAAAATTTATTTCAATTTCTTAAATCTGATCATCTGCATAGAGAACCTGGACCATTTTCGTGGTCCTCCTCTGGACCTTCTCCAACAGGTCCATTTCTCTCCTGTACTGTTCATCTCACTGTGTTGCTGTTTGAATTCTCTTGCTTTGGGGGAAAAAATCTTATAATCAAAATGAAGCTTGAAAAAAATGAAATCCAAATGGCTTTTGGTGGAAAGTTTTTTAGAACAGGTGCTTCAAATAGGATTTGAAATCTGAACATTTCCATATAATAGAGAAAATGTATATAAGTGGACTAAAGCATTGTACATCTTATAAATACACTCAATTTGTTGTAGTTCTAGTACTTTAAATATTGCTGCTGCTGCTGCCTCTTCATCTGTATCATCAAAAAAAAAAAGGTTATATACAGTTTAAAAAGCAGCTATTTGTCACTGAGTTAAATAAGCTGAGGTCTATAAGCTCAAAATCCAAAATGTTGCTGTATTATTTACAGTAATACAATGAGAACGATGATGTTAACAACTCTAATCACTCTACCAAAATCTGCACAGTGCAAGCCCATAAAAAACAGCTGAAACAGCTGGAAATTATTTCATTGGAAATTAAGGTATATTAGAGAAGGGTAGAATATCCATGCAGTGTTATAAACTGCCTTGTAGATACTAGATGTTCTTAACCGTAACCCAAGTAATATTAACTTCTCCCCCCCCCCCCCCCCAGAAAAATGAAAAACAAGATTTTTTTGGACGGGTTCTCACATAAAAAGGTCTGGGAGTTTTGTTGGTGTCGTTGTTTGTTTTTAAACTATGCATCAGTTACCTCCTAATGGAATTGCTAGTCAGGAAATGTTTAGTCTTGCTCATGTGTTTAAAACAACAACAGACACAAAACAACTGAAAATGGAAAGAATAAAACATAACATCTTGTCCCAGAAAAAAAAAAGATTATCAACCAGCTGTCATAAATGGTTTACTAAACTACTTTACTTCAACTAATTTTTCTGTAGGGTGTTGCTTGAACGTGATTGAGATGAAAACAGTTCCATGGCGTCCATCACTTCAGCACATTCGTTTTGTACTAATGTTAATACTGTTTTAAAAGTTTGTGGGATAGGGAAGTCATGTACTTGAATTTCTAGAGCTGGATTGCCTTCTTCTATGCTCTAGTACCTACTGTTAGTTAGTAAGGTAGTATAATTATCTTACATTTTATGATTTCATACCATCAGACAGTGAAAGACAGAAGAGTAAGCAGTAATGGTATTTTTAGAATGCATTTAGTAAAGAGAATAGGGATAATAGTTGTTGTAATTAATAAGGTTATGTTTGAGGATTCTACAGAGCTGCAAGCTTACTGGTGTGTTAGGTAAAATCTGGTTATTTCAACAGAGGACAAAATCTAGGTATTTAACAAAGAAATAGAACAAAAAGAAAAAAAGCAAAAAACAAACAAAAAACCTAGAAAGTCCGTAGTATATTTTTAACATAAATGTGAACCCAGGCAGCACAGGATGGCTTCCACCCAATCTCCATGAATATTCATGTTATGCTCAGTTACACAGTAAATTTGTGTTGAAGTAGAATGCATGAGTTTTGTGCTGAATCAGGCTCTCATAGCAGCCTTTTCTCAGTGAAGACAGTAATTGGAAGTCAGTATTAAAAAATTTTTTCTTAATGTTTGTGATACATCTAACTAGTCACTGGCAAACTTTGATCTGTTACAGAGGATTTACTAATTATGTCATTTGAAATGTATTTGTCTTCAAAAATATAGTAAGACTTTCAGATCAGAATAAGGCAAAGTGCAGAAAGTGAAAGCCATCAGCTCAGGTAAAACATATAGTAAATAGAGGTACAGATGCAAAACAGAGATGTGCACATTTTTTACAAGTTTACTTTGTTATTTCAGTTGACATTTTACTGAATGTCACTGAGAGTGAATAAACAAGCTAATGAGGTTTTAGCTAAATCTCTGCAAACAAGTTGTGAATTTAGTAAATAAATAAAATTGCTCGTCTCTTAATCCCAGACTTCTTATTTTGGGACTTTCAGAGCATCCCTTAGTTTGCAGTGATGCATTCATTCAACACGTGATCAGCATCAAAGGCATGAAATTCCAATTAACCGTTTTTTTGGGGCACCTCACCTCTTTCCAGTTTGAATTTGGAATCTCCTCTGTGCACGGACCACTAATGAGGAAATCCTTGCTTATGAATTCAGTGCAGAATGAGGGTTTTTTTTTTTTTCCTTTGCATAATGTCGGCTTTGAAGTCAGGCAGTCCAAGAAAGTGATTGATCTCACCCAAGTTCATAACTTTTTCAAAGTACTGCCGATATCATTAAATTTTAATTAACCCTTTGAGCTCCTTCTATGATGTAAAGATGAGGGAACATCAAAGGCTTGTGTGTTAGAGCAGCAGTGAAATCTTTTGAGCTGGCTTAGACTTATTGAAGATATCTAAGCCGCAAAATATTCCAGTTCTGTAGTCAGCTCAATTCTTGTTACTGGCTCTGCTCTGTGTTGGAAGAGGCAAAGCTATTGTTACATCCTCAGTTAGGGCTATTTATATACCGAGCCCATCTTCCTGTAAATGCTCTTCCTCCTACTCAAAAAAAGAAGTAGTCCATCTTAAAGCAAGTGAGCAGAATGTAATACCTTATTCTTTCTCCTTCATTTATGCTTGCTTTCGCTATTATTATCCTGGTTAGTTGTCTTAGAAAAATATCCTGTAGGATTTAATAGGGATTATACAAATAATCTTCTATATAAAATGAAATCTAGGGCTTGGTATTTTAAAATTCATCCTGTGCGATTCCCTTTCTTGACAGGGCAATTTCAGTCAAAAGTGAGCTTCATAGGCTTCTAACTTCATAGCCTCTTTTTTTTTTTTTATTTTTTACAGCGGGTGGATGGGGACCTGCAGAAGGCTTTGAGAAGGGCTATGTTTTCAGGGCAGAGCTCAGTTTTGCCTCTATGCTGTGAAATTATTTATACTACTGTGAAGTGGATTTGAAAGTACTCTGAAGCAACTGTACCTCATGGTAAAGAAATCCACAAAGTGCAGAACAGCAATAAGTTGTTTTTGTTTCTTGGGACAGAAGAGAAAACCTGGATGGAAGAGCATTCTGCTTTCTTGATACCAGAAAGCACTGTCTGGGATGCGGAGAACACTGAGCAGAAGAGGAAAAAAGAGGCAGGATTACTCTGTAAATTCTTCCAATTAATGAAGAAAAAAAAAAAAAAAAAAAGGGAAGGTCAAGAAATGGGGATCTTCTATTGGATTCAGAAGCCTTTGCTTTCACACTTCCCCCTTAGTTTCTTGAAGATATTGGTGAAAAGATGTCTGTTCTTCCTTACCAGATCTGTCATTAGTAACTCTGCTTGTGCTGCAACAAACTTGTTAATAGGCAAAGAAAATAAAAGACGGGTCAAAACAAGCCGCTTCTGAAGAAAAAAGAATGCATTACTTGAAGTCATGAATAAATGGGTATGTTGGTGTTTGAGTTGGAGGTTGCTCTGGCTGTCCAATTTCCAGAGAGGATGATCTGCCTCTAGAATGAGGCAGGTTGCTTGAAATCACAATATGTTAGCATTTCACATTTAAACTATGTGTCTCACTGCAGGTGTTGTTCGTGGCATGTCTGGCTTATGTTGAATTTAGAGAGCAAATTCTAAATTTTGGAAAGCTTCTCAACTACATCTACAGTTACAGGCATATCCCTGCCTTCTGGAATGATTACATGTGCCTTTCTGTTCTTCTCTGACAGCAAACAGTGAAATTAAGGCAACAGCTGTAGTGCTACTTTGGGTCCACCCCTGAAGGGCAGAAGGGTTAATTTAGCTTGATTTGAAATAGAACTGATTAAACCAATATATTAGCAGCAGGGATGAAAACTTATCAAAGGATTGCCTGGCTGGAATGAAACTAAAAATTTCTCCATTTTCTGTGGTTCAAGGAGCTAGTTAATGGGTGGATTACAAAAGTGACCTGTCAACCTTAAATCTGTTATAGGATTATAGAAATAACAGCATTTAATCTATTGTGTGATGCATGAATAGAAGTGAAGTTGTGATATCTGCCAAATATGGAGGGCAAAGAGACATAGAAATGGAGTCTCCTTCATAGGACATGATTTCCTGAGTAATCATAATGGCCTACAAATGTGTGCATGTGTCTGTTTGTATCTGTGGGTGAAAAAGCATCATCGCTTATTTGTTACAATTTTGAAATTCTTCAGTAAAAATGATTTTTCAAAACATTCTTCAATATATTTTTGAAAACGTTCCTCAATGATAGTTTTTTTTTTTTTTAATTGCATAAACAGGTAAAATAATTCTAAATCAAATTTTTAAAAGGGAGGGGTGGCTTAAAATGGGAGAGAAATCAGAGGGGAAGGAACAGAATGCTTTGCATTAAAGAAAATGAATGCAGAGACAGGCAGTTGGAGAGTTTCTGTTCTAGGCTTTGATGGAAAAACCTTCCTTTCTATAAAGAAGATGGACATAATTGAGTGGGCATAATTATGGACATAATTGAATCATATGTGAATGATCTGAGCAATTTTGTCAATCTGCACAATTATTTTCTAATGTTGACTTTAGTTCGTTGTGGGTTTTTTCTTTTTTTTTTTTTTTTTTTTTTTTTTTTTTTCTCTTTAGCCACGTTTTCTTCAAACTCCATTTTAAAGGAGAGGAGGAAAATAAACTACCTTAGTCAGTTTTTGGCTATCTATATGTAATATGCTAGTCATAGTTCTATGACAAATACTGCTGAGTTTAATACTGATTAACCAAAACTGAGTGTAACACTTATCAAAAGGCAAGCACATGTTGTAGAAGTAGAGAAACTTCAGTGTGCTTTTTTTGTTTGATTAGATGAGTAAATATGCCTAAGAATAGGTGAACACATTTGCAGACGTAGTGTGGCAAGCCTGCTGATGCACTTAGAAATCATACTGTATGACGCCCTTAAGATACTATGGAGAAAAAAAGCAAACAAAAACCTTACTATTTTTGGCCGTTGAAAACATGATTGCGTGGGTGCCAGCTATTTGAGAAAAGTGCAGCATTTTAACTGCAGATTAGTAATAGTTTCATCCCTACCATCCAGAGTGCTTTTTCACTAATTTCAAGAGCCATCAATGGATTCAGTCTTGCGCTGAACATTGTCAACATAGAGCAGAAGCTTTGAGACTCACTGTACCTGAATTAGAACTTTGAAATCAAAGGTCACTGGGCTTTGATTAGTTTACAGGATGCAGGATAAGTAAGACATAGAAAAATTAGCTGTGCCTAAACCAGACTGAAATCATTCCAGATTTAGTGGGGGAGCCCATCTTTGTAGGCTATCTTTGCCTGTTTTGTATTTCCTGACACAAGGAGACACTGGCCATTTGAGAGCACTACATAAAGCCACAGATTCACTTACTTGAAGAAGGATGGTTAGCTGTTCAGTACTGTGCATGCTGTATACGTACCTCCTAAGCACTTTTCTTAGAAGAGGTACATGCATATTGGTAGCTTGTATCAGAAGAGGTGGAGTAACTCTTTTTCTCAGTAAAAGCATTATTAGAATGGAAGACATTACAAATAAGACACCTACAAGCAAAAGATATTTCTGGTTATGTCAGGAATGGTTTACTTTCATTTCCTTCCATTGCTTTTATTTCATAAAAATGAGTTTTGCATTCATTAAAGATAGTGACTTTAGACCTTGGAATACTTAAATCTTTTTTTTTTCTGAGAGACAGGGTTTTTGTTTTATTTCTTTTTTAATCAGCGGACAGTTGATTTCCTTAGTGCTGCATCTGTGCCTTGGTGCTGCTGTGGCTTGATCAGCTAAAACAGTAGTTTAATCTGTCCTTCTGTCACATACACTTTCACGTGTAGTACTTTAATTCCTTTTGTATAGTGTGCTGATTCTAATGATAATTTTTGTGGTGTCTTGGTATTAGAAGAGATGAAACACCAATAAGCAGGTGATTGTGGTGTATTTCCTTACCTTGCCATCCTAGAGACAGACATGAGCTATTTCAGAACACGCTACCATGGGTATCTGGAGTAACAGTGATTCAAGTTCTTCCCACTGATCCTGAATTCTTCAGAATGACGTGACTGCAGTTGCTGTTTTTTTTATATACGTGCATTTTGTTCCAGAGAAAAAAATGCTTTTTTGCTGTTGTTTTATTGGTTAGGCAATAAGCTGAGTAATACTATTTTTAGAGTTAAGTGAGCTAATGAGTAACACTCTAATATTGCTATTAATGAAAGAGCTGAATATTGTATGTTAAGTTACAACTGAAGACCAGAAAAAAAAAAATATTTTTTAATACTGTTTGCATAGCTAACTTCATCCTTGGTGTAATTCACTAAATAAAAGATTTGCTCTTCAGAATCTCTTGGTGCGCTGGGGAATAAATCTTTTTAAACTGAGTAACTTTAAGCCTATTTTTAAAATGCACTTTTAAAATGTTTATTTTTCATTTTATTTTCAGACGAAAAGATAGAACATAAAGATAGAAAAGATATACACCCATTTATTATTGATTTATTGTTGCTTTTTTTTTTTTTTTTTTTTTCTTCCTGGCTTCAAATTTCCTTCAGAAATTAATGCCTGGCTTAGTAACATATTTTTGAGTATAGAAGGCTGCGGTCTTCCAGATAACATGAGGGTGAACCGTTTACTCTAAGTAAAATCTATTATGTTTGATTCTTATGGAATTCTTCAACAGATAAGACTGAAAGCAGGTAAACTCTATTTAGAAAATAGAGTTTTTGCCCTTGTGAAAGTGTAGAGACCTCAAAGAGGACATGAAGTAAGTAGGCCTCATTACAATAATATGAATTGCTTCTTGTATCAGATTGGCTGGAAAACAACTTGTATTTGCTTTTTGCTGCTGTCGTGCATTTCAATGACCGTTTGCTCCATTAATATTGCAACTGAACTGCTCCAAAGCAATTTGTAATCAGGAATCTGAAATGTAGCTAATGGCAATATTAGTCACATGATTCCAAGCTTTCTGTACTGAGAATCATTAATAGATACATATATGCTGTTAAAGAATATGGAATATATATATATATATATATATTATATATATGGAATATATATGCTGTTAAAGATACCAAATACCAAGTTCAGTGTTGTGCAGTTTTGTACAACATTCAACCCTAATTAAAAAGGCTAATATTGGATTTAAACCAATTAAGTAATTCAATGATAGCTCAAATCCCAACTTCGTTGAATATGACCGCAAGGACTATAAATGTGTCGTGCCCTCAAAATTCATTGACGTTGTCTGGTAACTATTTGTTTGCTAAGAAAAATGCAAAATTTTAAAACGTCCCAAAACTTTTTGCAGCTGTCTCCACATTTTATAATAGTGTCCTTTAGGTGCTGTGACTGCTGACTGCTATCATTGTCACTCAGAGATTTTTTCCAGGCTCCAGGGGAGGGTTGGCTATTACAGTTCTGTAACTACCAGTTTAATTCTTCGTACCGGAGGTAAGACAGTATCAAAACCGGAGTAGCTCTTGGTTTACCCAGAGCTGCACCTGCACAAGGCTCTTTCCCTTACATATATTAATACGTTGTAAAGAAACAAACAGAGCTTGACTATTTTTCTCAGTCTTGCACGTCCATTACTCTGAGGATGTCCTGCCTCAAGGCATCTTGGCATATTACCCTGTTAATGGACATATTTCTTGTTACCTGTTTTATAATGTGCCTCATGCATATGGGCTAATTTGGTTATCATACTGTCTTAAAATTGACATTACCTACAGAAATCATTCCTGCAGTTTTGTCTAGATAGTGCTCTTCCTTTCTTTAAGTTAATGTACCTGTTATTTATTGTGGCTCTGTTTCACCAAGAGGTGCCTGCATGTTGATTGCAGGCTTAATGATCTTTTGATGTAGCAGAGCAATAGTGGAGAGTTTGCAAGGCAAATTGTTTAATTCTCAGTTTGAAACATCATATTAATAGTATTTACAATTCAAGAGAAAGACATAACAGAATTCTAGGGTAATTGTAAAGGCGATTGTTATTTTAAGTGAATTACTGATGACATGCAGCTGTCAGCCTATTTTCCTGAAAATGTCAGGGAGGTCTGATTATTTAAAAACTCTAAAGTAATTTTAAACAGAAAAAAGAAATCTAAGCTAATAGCGTGACATTTTCATTATTATTTTATCTAGAGGAGAAATAGTAAAATCAAAGTGTATGAAAAGAAGAATGATAAGACTTCAGTATAAATATCTTACAAGTTGCAGCATTAGTTGCTGTGTGGGAAATCCAGTCATGTTTTATGCCTAACAATATATGTTTGGAATAGTAGGAAGGAACCTGCAAAGATCATTGAGACCCACTGCCTGACCTTCTGAGGACTAAGCAAACATTCAAGCATGGTATTGAGGGTGATCTTCAAATGCCTCCTGAACACTGACTGTGGGCATCAGTCACCTCTCTAGGAAGCTGGTTCCGTTATATGACCACCCTCACTGTAAAGACACCTGTCCAACATCCAGTCTGACCCTCACCTGGCTTGCTTTGTGTTGTTCCTGTCCTGCTAGCAGTTCCTAGGAGTGGAGCTCAGCACCACCATCTGCTTTCCCTCCTCAGGGAGATGCAGGGAGTAGCTAAACTGATGATTGTGCTTCTAGCCAGTGGAAGGAAAATGACAGTAGGAAAAATAAGAGTCCAAATAAATTTGCTCATAAAAGCCCATAGCTGTACCCAGAATTGTGTTGTGAAGTTCTCCCTTCCATTAGGAGATAAATTTAAAGCATCACTTTCTCAATATTAGAGTAGCATGATTGGAAGGCAGCCCTATGAGTCCTGCAAGGGCAAAGGTACTGCTACATCTTGTTATACGTGCAGTATAGTGTGAATTTAGTGTGAATAACATTGGCCTAAAAAAAAAAAAAAAAAAATCAGAAATATCACTGTACTTTCACCATAAAAATACTGTGTAGAAAAAAAAAGAAGCAGATAGTTAAATATTCTCTCTGGACTAATTATTTTCTTTTAACTACACTGTGTTAAATCAATCTTTGTCTTATTTGCAGTTGCTCACAAATATGTGTAATGCGAAGGAAAAAGGAGAAATATTTTTTGGGTGCTATGCTGCCAGCTATTTGCATGGCACCACAGATGTGTGGCTCTCGGGAGTCTGATCTGCAGGTATTTGTGCCTCCTGCTCCCAGGGACACTAGTGTGAATGTGCAGCATACAGGCAGTGCAGGACCAGCCTAGGACTAATAGTGCTGAAAGGGGTCATAAATGTTTACAGCTGAGTTAGCAAACTTATTGCCATGTTACTGAGCTCTGGATTGCTAATGAACAGTAAGAATCTTTTATTCTTTGGGCAGAGTAAGTCTTTAATGTTAATTTGTGCAATGTTAATTTGTGCTGGGTATAATTCTGAGGTGATATGACTGCTTCATTTACTCAAATATACATTTTGCTTTTGTAATCTGTTTAAGATATATTGTCTTTATAAAACCACAGAGGAGAGCTCAGATTGCTGATTGCTGTAGTTCACACAGTTCAGGTGTCTAACTGAAAAGATCCCTGGTTAGAGAGGGAAGCTCGCATAGGAAGGGTGAGAATACGTTTGCTTTGCATTTCTTGTCTTGAGATGACAAGGGGTAGGATCTAATTCCAGAACCATTTTGAGATTATTCTAACGTTCTCCTGAAGCATTAGGAAAGAAAGCACGTTGTGATGCCTGTCTCAGTCTTGTTTAATATAAATGATAATATTTTTACTCAACAGATTTATTTTTCTTAGAGCTGAAAGCAAGTTCATAGGTTTATCATTTAGAGCTGGTCAAAGAAAAAAGGCAGCTAGCTGAAATGCAAGCATTTCTGAAAGGATAGCTTCTCTTCTGGCAGTTCTAGCTTCAAATATGTGCCCACTGAGAGCAGCTCAGTTTGATGTAGCCAGTTTCATGAAAGCTGATTCAAGAATTAGACTTTAAGTGAAATAGAAAAACAAAGAACAATTGGGAAGGTTAACTACAAAGAATATTTTTGGTTGTGGTACTATTTTAGTTCTCATACGAAAAGCAGCTGCAAGGTTTTTTAAATTGTTATTTAAACAGTACAAAACCAGCTTTATGATGTCACGTGTTGGGATTTCAATACCTGCAATATACTCATTAGACCATCAGAGCCTCAGTGTCTTATGATTTACTTTTTCATCCTGTTGTGTGCGTGTATTTATTGAAGGTTGCATAGATCAGCATTGTTTCTTGCACGTTCTCATGCTGTGCTATGCAGAACTCAGTGGAAATGAGGTGAAAATTGGGTTGGTTTTGGGCTAGCATAGCAGTATACATCTATCTATATAATATACAATATGCTTCTTGTTCTTGGCCATTTCTGTGGAAGAGAGCATTGCTAAATCCACATATGTGTAGCATGCACAATGTTTGGCTTATGATGTATCTTTTCCTTCACTTTTGTTCCCAATGTAGTTATGGTGGAAAGTTCCTTAAAGTCTCTTCCAAAAAACGATTGCCCTAATGAAAATTGATGTTTAACATTTGGAGTGGATTATTTAATAAACTGAAGCAACTGATTAAATGACATTCTTGCCATAGTTAATATCTTCCTTAAATGACACCCTCACTCCATAGATCAGCTGCTTTTATACTACTTAATTTTAGGGCCAAGCAATTTAATCTCTGACTTTGCCCATGCACTGCTGGAAAACAGAAGAATCTGTGTGGTAGAAGAAAAATATATGCAAAGTGTCCTCCATTTTTTCATAATTACAGTTGCTATTTATCCAAAGGGCAAACTGTCCACAAAAGATTCAAGTCAAATAGTTTCTTTTCCAATTGACATTTACCTTTATATTTTAGCAACTATGCTATTTCCACATGATACGTTTTTATATGACATGCACGCAAGGAGATACCATTTCTGCGTAGGAATAAAAATGTTTTTTGTGTGATACAGACATTTTGCTGGCTTAAAAGTACTCAGAGAGGAAACTGAGCCAGAGTTTGTGACTCGTGGGAATCTCAAGCTTTGTGGTACTCGAATCCATTACTAATTTTTACCCACTTGCTTCTCCAAAAAAAAAAAAATATATATATATATATTGCCTGGGTGCATGTGTATTTTTGTATAGATATCTGTGTGAGTGCCAGCAAATCAGTTATTGAAAAAAAAAATCAGTTATTAAAAAGGTAATAATAATAAAAATAAAAATTAGTAGCCAACACATTTAAAGCTAGGAAGAAGCTAACAAATAGACATAAATAATTGCAGCTTATCTGGCAGGTTTCACATGTATTGCGTCCCATCCAACTGTGCTACTCTTTATCTTACTGGGTTTTTTTTGTTTTGTTTTGTTTTTAATTTGTTTTGTTTTTGCTTTTTTTTTTTTTTTTTTTAAAGTGTTTTCAGTGTTTTATTTATTTATTGTATATTTGAAGTCATTAGCTGCCATATAAAGCAAATCTGGATTTAGCTTCCTTCCAGATTCTCCTCTTGGGCTTTCATTGCACCATATGAATAAGATTTCTGATTTTTGAATTTTGTCCAACTAGAATTGTAATATAAAAAACAGCTCTAAGATGGTTGCTTGTGCCTGCATGTATTTGCATATATATTTATGTGTGAGTTCAGAAAGAAGCCTAATGTTTCAGCCACAGTCAGAGTGAATTCCTAAGGCTTCAAGCAACTTGTTCCTATCTATTAGAGGAGATCAGAAGGGTCTGTGCCTTCTTTATTCTTGGTTAAGAAAACCTTTCTTTCACAATTAATGATCTTAGTCAACAGAGAATTGTGTTTTTAATGAGTATGATCAGTCCCTAAAAATGGATATATCCAAAACTTTTGCAATTTATGGTATATGTATGCCTAACATAAATAAATACAAGTTCTGTTGAAATTCTCAAGTTAGAAATTGTTCAGTAACCCGAGCAAGACAGCCTATGATGAGCACAGATTTGCTCAGAAACACACGCAAGACAAGGTAGTATAATTGGTATCTGCCAAAGGCTGGTGAATGCATGGAACATGGATGACTTGAGGACTGGAAGTAGAAGAATGGAAAGGAGCAGATAATGAGAGTATGAAATAGAGCAGAGACATTGCCCTTTTGTTAGTAGCTTCCCTTATACTTCGCCATTATTAAAAACTGTCTCTTTGCAAACACGTCAAGAGAACACAGTGAAAATGTGAAAATTTCCTTCTGTATCCAAAATTAAATTTGATATTAACTTCAATATTCTGTCTCAGGACAGTGCTGATTGCTGGGCTGCTGATAGGGCATTCTGAAATCTTCTCACTAAGTCTTTGTGCCCAGTTGTTGTTTCCCTTAAAGGAGAAGCTTTCTAGCAATGAGTAATTTTTTGATACATTTTTGAGCAGGTAGCCAGAATTTACTGCGGGGATTAAAGAAGTAGTCCTCCCCCAGTCTGCCTATTAGCATTGCAGAACACAGCACATGCAGTCACACAGAGTCATTCCTCAGCATCTGAACCACAATCACAGTAAGGTTCTGGTTTATGGCTGGAAAGCCTAGATGCTCTGGTATTACAAATAATAACTACACAAAAAAATGTAGCTTTTTTATTAAATGTCATCCCAAATAGACACTTCAATTAGGTAAGGAATAAGGAAGGACATCTTTCATCTTCCTCCTTATGCTGCTGGTAAAATGCAAACTAAACTTTAAAGAGTAGCACTGAATATGTCAATCTTTCATATCAACCCCCTGCTCAAGTGATTCTAGAAATGACTGTTTGAATTAAGGAAATAGGTTTTTCCTGTCACTCACCCCTAGACCTTCTTGCTGTTCCTATAGATATTTTTCTTTTTCTTTTTCTCCATACACTTGATTGAAAAACCAACTGTGTTTCTGCCTTTTCATATTGTCAGATTTTTTGACTCTTTACAAATGCCAGCAGTCACGCAGCTGTGAAAGAATCTTTTGATATTCACATTTATTGTAATATAGAATTCAAATTTATTTTCATTCTATCTTTCATGCCTCTCAAGTTTTAAATCCTGTAGAGAAAAAAAAATGTATAGATACGAACACAGAAGCAAAAGAAATCACTGGTTTGAACTCAAGTCTGTAACCAAAGAAACTCAAGCAGTGAAAATTATTTCATTTGGGCTGAGGTGTGTGTGCATCTGTGATGAGGGAGATGGATGAAAAGAGATGAAAGTGGAAAGAGAGAAGATCTATGCATGCACATGTGTCAAAATGTGCATGTATTTATGTATATATGTACTTGAGAATGTGTCTGTATTCATAGTTCACATGACAAAGTGTTGTTTATCCTGTGGATAATGCATCATATAAGAGATATTTGCCAACATTCATCATTTCACTTCAGTCTGCTGTGCCTACAAGGTGTCTGTATTTTATAAAAACTGGTGGTTGCTTTTATTTTGTTACAAGCATTCTGCTTTAATGAAATATGAAATTCCTAGCACTTGATTACTCTCATGACCAGTATAATGATTTTTCCTGGGATGTTGAAGATACCTCTCTCAGGCTCACGACTCCTAAATGGTGACTACCTGGGGGAGAGGAGCTCTCTTTTTAATACTTTTCTGTTTATGCAGGCATAAAATCCAGTTTCCAGTTACCAAAGTGCAATGATGCATTTTAAGTAATACAGTTCATACTGATTTACTGCAAGTTATATGGCTTAATAGAAAAAATTTTCTACCACTGCTACTTTAAGCGCAATATGAGCTGAATTCATCAATATAGAATCAAACCTACTACTGTACATAAAAGAGCACCTGGCTGTACTATTTATCAGACAAACTTGCAGTGCTATTCAGACCTTTAAACTCACTTGAACTTGTAATTTAAAGAGAATGAAACATTCCTGTCCTGTGTCACTGTATTCCAGGGTTTTACTGGTGTAAAAGTTTTTGCAAACAAGTTTTGAAGGTGACAGATGACTCTGTGCCCCTTCTAAACACCATGTGCATCTGCTGTAGTGTAGAGAATTTTCTAAAGAAAGCGCACTGTAGTCACTATGGGCTATGAGTTGTAAATATGAAGTTAAGACTGGGATACCAATAATTATTTTTTTGATACTAAATTGCAAAGGCTTTTTTTCATTTAGAAACAGCCTCAAATTGAAAAGCTGCCCCATCAACTTGGAAGTGAAGCTATAACCAAGTGAAACTTGGAAGTGGGGCTATAACGTTCCTTAACCAAGGACTCATGTTTGCATCATTTCTCTTAAACCACACACGGCTGATGGGGGAGATGTAACTTTAGGAGAACATCTTACAGAAAAATACTTATGACTGATATAAAATGCTTTTACAGGGATTTCAAGGGGTATATAGCATAGTGTAAGGGAACAGGAATGTGTGCCATTAGTGCTTCTTCAGAGTGCTACCATTTGGAGTGGATGGTTATTTGCTGCTGCCAAGATAGCCTTGTCAGTTGTACTGGTTTGATGTTTATGTTTATTTAGAGGGACAGGTGCAATAAGAGATTTTGTCTGTAACACAGCGTGATATTTATGAAGTTTTATAACAAGGCTTAAACTTTATTCTACCTCTGGAAAACAAATATACGTTAAAAATGTAAATTGTACTGGAGTTTTTAAGCTCTGAAAGCATTTTACAAGTGAGTGACTCATGCGGTGCAGCGTGGTGATTCTTTCAAAGTACTTAAGGCAGGAATATTAAATTAATGGTTCAAGATAATTGTGTGTATTTGTATGGGGTGGGAAGAAGCCTTATTTCCTAAGGAAAATTCTTCAGTGTTTTAAGCATTAATAACATGGTTTGCCACTTATTTCAAATAAAAATAATTAAACTATGTTTGGGATATGTAGAGTTTATCTTTTCAATCTTTATAGACATAAACCAAAAACCCTAGAGTTAGTCAAAACACTGCATTTATTCATTTATTTATTTTTTGTTTCTAGTGAAAATAAGGAAAGTTTGTTTTTCATTGATTACAAATATTTCAACAAATAAATGCTGCTGGGGAAAATCTTGAAGTTCAGCTAAGGTGTTACTATTGCTCCTTGCTCTATTTATCCTGGAGTCACAGTGGTCTTTCTTGTGAGTGTCTCACTCACTGGCAGCTATTACTAGCCTTACCATGAGCTAAT
Source organism: Lagopus leucura (assembly GCF_019238085.1). Classification (NCBI taxonomy): domain Eukaryota; kingdom Metazoa; phylum Chordata; class Aves; order Galliformes; family Phasianidae; genus Lagopus; species Lagopus leucura. Next base: position 3,765,283 of record NW_024962278.1, on the reverse strand, counting down.
CTACAGTTTTTAATCTGAAGTAACTTGTAACTCAGAAATCCAGTATCCAGTAAAATTTTGTATAACTTCAGTGTTTTGTTTTGTCTTTGTTATTGCTAGTCATCGACTGCTATGTTTCCTTACTTTTCTTTTACTTCAGTGAAAAAAAAAAAAAAGTAGGTCTGTGTAGTGTGCCTGCTGACTTAAGAAAAAAAGACAAACCAAACTGATCTATATTTCTTCTAGCAAGGTGCCTGAAATAATAAGGACTGTGTCACAGCCCACTGATGTAGTAATTCTTAATGATATGTCAAAGGGTTTATGTTGGAAGCTTTGAAAATTTGAAAGCATAGGCTCTTACGATCCTATTGGGGTCAAACATGGTGCAGTTACCTCCGGTCACTGTCTGGAGCAGAACATACCACATACTAATTTAGTAAGCGAGTTCCAGGAATGAAGCCGAGAAGCAAATACGCATACTGTTGCAACCAGTCAGAGGATGAAGAGCTCAAAGTAACTGGGAACATGCACATCGACAGGATAGGCAGTAAGATGTGTTAGTCCTGGTGACACCTGCAAATCTGAATCGTCAGCAGACGCAAACTCATGTTGTGCTCATGTTTTAGTCTTTGAGAACCTTCGCTTTCAAGGCACCTTCTCTCCATCGTTCAGTTAGCTTCATTGGATAACGAGCTATTTCCCTTTGTTAACAACTTTACAGCTAAACCATTCATCTCCCTATATCCAATAATACTATCTGACAATTCTTCAAATGCTTTTCTTACTTGTAGATGTGTCCTGTGGTTTCTTGTTGGTGTCTAAACCTCAAGTCTCAAGTTACACTGATTTTAGCTTTTAAAATCAAGTAGAGAAATTACTCTTGCTCAGAAGAACAAAAACTGTGTGGGAATTGAAGATGGAAATGGGAGGAACAAGAGGAATGTTGTCTTCCTATGTAGGTGGAAATTGCATTTTATAATTTTAATTATTTAATTATTTCATTATTATAATTATTTTATTATTTATTTATTATTATAATCCATATGGATTTTGCCCAAAACTATAAAGGTCTGGGGATGCTTTTGATTTTTTTTTCCTAGTGTGACAAAGCAACTGTTTCAGGTGTTACTTTTTCAGTTGATGTGAACTTTGTTATAAGGTATGGAAAAAGGTATCTCCAAAGTGTCACTGAATGCAAGGTATATGTGATTGATTGAACCCTGGCAGTGTTCAAGAGGCGCCTGGATGAGGAGCTACGAGAGATGGTTTAGTAGCTTGTGGCACTGATAGGAATGGGAGGGTGGTTGGACTGGATGATCTTGCAGGTCGTTTCCAACCTTGTGATTCTGTGATTCTGTGAAGGGGACCGATTTCAACAACTTATGTAGTTTCCTCTGGTTCTGTCTTTATGGATTCAGAATTACTCTCCATTTAAGTCACACCAAGATTATCTTTACCTCCGTTCTGTTTTCAAAACTTTTTATAAATATCTTTTCATTTAGATTATTTCCTTTGCAAAATCCAGTTCATTAGTATTTTATTCATTTTACTTTTTTTTGCAGTGCTTATGCCTGACCTATTTCCTCTTTTTAATTTATTTCTTCTTCAATGCTTTGTGTAATCACAGTTTATTCTTAACATTCTGTTTGAAGAGCAAACTATGGACCTTATGTGTTTCCACTTCTTTGGAATGCAAACTGCAGATAGCATTATAACCTTGATCTAATGAGAATTCAGTATTTGTTCGTATTCATATGGAGTAAGATTCATTTTTCATGCTCAAGTCCCTTAGCTTCTTATCTAGCCAACTTCAACTATTAACTTTTGCAGTTCTGATTTCTGAAATTAGAAACTTCAGATAGTGATTGGAATCTGTTTTGAAATTTAACATAAGCAGTCATCTTCTCGTTAGAGCTTTGTTTTTTATAAAAATAAAACTAAAGTGTACTGAAAGACTAAGTGGCTAACTAGAACAAGTTAAATTATTTTGAACAAATCATATTAAACTTCTTTTCAGAATTTGAAGTACTTTCAAAGCTTTTTTTTTTTTTTTTTTTTTTTTTCAGAATTTGAAGCAGGTAAACACACCAGATAATTGTTTCAAAGAAAAATATGGATCAGATCCAAAACTGCACTGACTACAATTGCCGGCTGAGTATGTCTCCAGCATCTGTCTGGTGTGGAAGAAGCAAAAATGTCTGAGCAATAGAATGGCAAAGGAAACAAGACCATTCCATTCTTCCATTTTCATGAAATTTCAAGATATGTTTACACTATTATTTTAGAACTCAAATTCCAGGAATAATATTGACTTCTGAGGAGAGTTTGATTGAAAGCTTAGTGATGTAATTAGGAATCTTGCTGTGTTTTTGAGTTGACTTTGGATTAGACTGTGTGTCTTCAACTGGAAAACAGACTGTAGTGGAAATGCGAAGTCATGGCTTGGAGCAGTGATTGAGCACCTGCTGGGAAGGCAGGGCCAACCCAGGGGAGCTCAGGTGCATGCAGTGTACTTGGGAGACAGGAAGGGATGGAGCCAGAATCCACCCCTTCCCAGACCTTATTAAAGGGTTGGCAGTGGGGGCAAGGGTATCTTGCTGGAGATCTCTCCATACCTGAGGTAAACAGCTTCTTTCCTTTATTTCCGTGTTCACGCCTGCTGTATTTGAGCATATCCTCACTTGCTGCAGCCTAGGGCTTTGCTACTCCACTATCATTGCTTCGTTTTCGATCACATTACAACATCACAGAATCACAGAATGGCCTGGGTTGGAAGGGACCTCTAGGATCATCCAATCCCCAATGTTTAGAATCTCCAACCTCAGCTCCAGAAGCAGGGGACACAGTGTTACACAGACATAATGAGCAGATTTCACAACAGAGAAAACCTTTCAATTAAAACAAAAAACGAAAAACCAAAAACCAAAAAACTTGTAGTTTACGAAAAATAAAAATTACGAAATGCATGAAACATTTCTTGTTGAATTTACTATGTATGCCATATGCACTTATCTAATGTTTTGCTAAGGAGAAAATGTATTTTAAGTTAATGTGACAGAAGACATCCCAGCAGATAGCACTGATGCACTTTAAAACCTTAAAACCTCCTACACAAGGACGTCAAAACAAGAAACATGCTACCCTCTAGTCACCAGAACATTCTGTATGTATAATACATAGCTAAGCACAGTGTAGTAAGGAAATGTCTTTCTTGTCTAAAATATTTGTCTGATCCAGCATTTCCAGCTGTCTGCTATCTTATCTTTTGACCCCTCAGTCATACTGCTAATAGGATTTCTATAAACCAGTGCAGCAGTGGACTTGGTAGCTCAACAGATTAGTTCATAGACTTTCATCTCTAGAACCTAGTTCAAATTCAGTATTGACCAAATGTACCATAATCCTACTTTGGGCATTCTCATTGGAAAAGCAAGTATAGACCATACTATTTTCTGCAACTCAGCTGGAAATAGGCTGCTATCAAACATCATTGCCTAACTCAGATACATGAGTTGTTTTTGTTTTTGTTTTTGTTTTTCATTAAGAGATATCTGGCAAGTTGTGTAACATATTTGTTTCTTCCTATCTCTTCAGATCATAAGTTACAATCATAAGTGAGCAGGTTTTCAAAAAATCCTACATTTCACACTTTTTATATTTAAAAATAAAATTAAAAAAAAATATATTAATCAGATCAAACATCTTAAGAAAGGATGTTTTGGATTTACATTTTATATAACTTTATGTTTCATATAATTTGCCTATTTGTTATTGATTTTTATTAGAGAATGAATATAATTCATTTTAGAAAAAAATTATGTTGTGAAATTGCCAAATTGGGCCACTTTGATATTGCTTGCAAGATGATTTTTCCCTTCAATGCCTACAGGAAACTACTTTTCCACAGCTCCTGTCTAAAAAGCATTTATGTACATGTGTAATATGATGCACAAGTTGTTTCAGTTACTTCAAGGATTCTTTCTGTATATGCAGCCTACATCATTTTTTAATCTTCCTGTACAATGACCTGGTCATCCAAGAAGGGGAATGAAATGATACTGATCAAAATTTATAATTGGCAAGAGAGAAAGAAAAGATTTAAAAAAAAAAAAATGTGATGGCAGCCTGTGGATATTCTGTGGTGAGCAAGATGAGAGCCTATCATTACTCTAATTGCATTGCTTGTCTATTCATTTCCAGCCTTCATACAGCCTACCTGGTTGTTCTTCAGATTTTACTTTGCCCAAACACCAAAATACTTTTTTTTTTTTTTTTTTTAAAGCACACTATGGGGAAGCTCCTGATGCTAGAATTAATACTAGAAATATTTCAGTATTTATATGCTTGTCCATTCTCAGCTGGCAACTGGCAACTTTTTCGGTTAATTATATGCTGTTATTGCTTGATTTCAGAAAAGAAAACTTCATGCTGATGTGTCTTTTAAGCATTTCCATTTGCCAAGCAGTATTATATCTGATCTGTTCATGTTTTACATTTTACATCAGCTCTAATCGCTCTGAGAGTAGCATTCAGTAGAAACAAGAAAGACCGCAAAATCTCAAGGTTTGGTCTCCGGAAACCCACAGGGCAACCATTTTTAAGTCATAGAATCATAGAATCACTAAGGTTGGAAAAGACCTAAAAGATCACCCAGTCCAACCGTTCACCTATTCCCAATAGCTCCTACTAAACCATGTCCCTCAACACAACATCCAGTCTTTCCTTGAACACCCCCAGGGTCGGTGATTCCACCACCTCCCTGGGCAGTCCATTCCAGTGCCTGACCACCCTTTCTGAAAAGTAATACTTCCTCATGTCCAGCCTGAATCTCCCCTGCCGTAGCTTGAAACCATTCCCCCTGGTCCTATCACTAATGACACGAGAGAAGAGGCCGACCCCCAGCTCACTACAACCTCCCTTCAGGAAGTTATAGAGAGCAATGAGGTCTCCCCTGAGCCTCCTCTTCTCCAGGCTGAACATTCCCAGCTCCTTCAGCCTCTCCTCATATGGCCTGTGTTCCAGACCCCTCACCAGCTTTGTTGCCCTCCTTTGCACACGTTCCAGGGCCTCAATATCTTTCTTGCAGTGAGGGGCCCAAAACTGGACACAGTACTCGAGGTGCGGCCTCACGAGTGCTGAATATAGGGGAACAATCACCTCTCTGCTCCTGCTTGCAACACTGTTTCTGATGCAAGCCAGGATGCCATTGGCCTTCTTGGCCACCCCCCAGGTCCATTTCCTCTATGCAGTCCTCCAGCCACACCGCCCCAAGCCTGTAGCGTCACCTGGGGTTGTTGTGGCCGAAGTGCAGGACCCGGCATTTGGCCTTGTTGAAACTCATCCCATTGGCTCCAGCCCAGCTGTCCTTTGTGTCACAAATTGAAGAGTTGGAGAGGCTGAAGGTAAAAAAAATAACTGACCTTTCAGAGATGATGCCCTGCCAGTCTATGACTTCTTCCTGTGAATTGTGGGTTAACCATTTGGGTTTGTCTCAGTGAATGCAGCATGATGCTGGGCTAGGGAACATTAGCTACCAACTGTTCTGTGATGGTTAAAGTTTCTCTCCTTCCACTGAAAGCAAGATAGACATACATCCTTAAAACTAGATATTACGTCAAGTTAGGAAATTAGCTCCTCTTCCTCGTGTTGTTATGAGCTGCGTCTGCCTCCAGATGAGAATTCTCATTATCTGTTCTACATGGGAAATGCAATCTCAGAATTGCCACGGCAGATTTCTGTGAGTATGCATTGTGAGGGTGCTGGTGTAACCAGCAGCAGAGGATGGTGAGGCTAATAAGGGGGTATCTTGGGAATGGGGCAGTTTGATGGTATTTAGACACTACAGCTTACAAACCTAGGCATTATGAGTTCTATTCATGAAGTAATTTAACAACTGTATAGGTTTAACCAGTGTTTGATTATAAGTGACTAGACTATTAATACCGTATTATACATTTAAGCTATTTTGTAACTAGTTAAGCTAAATTTCTCTACTGGATGAAATAACTTTGCAAAAAGCTAATATATAGTGTTGTTAATGGCATTTAATCTAGCATTTAATTACACTGTATACAGTTTTGGGAAGATAAGGAAGATATTTTTCTCATGTATTTTGTGTAATCAGAAGAAATTGCTGAATTCAACTGCGTTGTGAAGTTTTTTAATTGTTTCTTACTTGAACTACAGTTCGTTCATTTATACTGCTTATATGATAGGCATACCTTTGCTCTGATCTGTAATAAATCAAGCAGTGGCCTTGCTTGGGAAAGCTAATACAGAGTAGGTTGCCAAAATCCATGCTTCACAGGCAATACATAATGCATAGTAGCCACTGCAAAAAGGATTCATATCCATTTGAAAAGTAGCAAAGAAAATGCAGCACTTCTTATTTCTGTCTTATTTTTGTTTTTGTTTTCCTGTGGATGTTTTTGTCAATCAAACAATATTTATTAAATACTGTTACTAAGTACGTGATTCATTATGCATTATTTATCCAGTAAATCATACTGATGGTACTTCACAATTGATTCAATTTCGATTAAAATAGCAATGGTTGTTTCTGAAGAAAGGGCCTTGAACATTTGACTTTAGAACTGATAGCCAGATATACTAATTTGTTCTTTAATATTAAGTAGCTCTAAGTAGGATGTAGACTTTTATTGTGTTCTATTTAAAATTATGCATGCTAAATAGAAATTCATATGTTTATGAATGTGTATGCAGATAAATAAAAATTGACATGTTTGTATTGATTTCCTCTGACAGGTTGTTTTTTGCTTCTCTCTCTGACTGCTGTTTTTTGCCTTTGTGGTTATATAATTATTCTGAGACAGACACTCCCTTTTTTGATATCGATCTGAAATCATTATAGTAAGGAAAAGGTTTCTATTTCCTGGATTGTAGTACCAGTGTCTTGTTGCTGTAGTCTGCTTTTTATTATCGCTTTGATAGTTTATGATTTAACACTCTTTGTCAAATTTGTCTTTAATGAAATATTTTCATAGTTTTATTTTTGTCTACTTGTGGACTATGAACAGGTGAAATTGATGGTGGTTTTAGGGGGAGAAGAAAAGTTATGAAGGACGTTTGGACCTAATTCAACATCTAAGATTTTACTATACATAATAGTAAAAAGATTTCCTACTTGAAGCTCTTGTTTGAAAGCAAACATTTATGCAGGACATTTCTGCTAAAGTTTTTAATTCTGGGGACTTCTGAAAGCTTTATGGAATATAAATTGGTTCCCAGAAATACATACGTGTGTTTACTTGCGCTAAGTACACATGATCTACCATTGTTACTGGGGAAACCTGAAACATGTCTATTGAAGTGGATATTTACTGTTATTTATGACTGCAGAAATACTGTTACTACTGAAGTGTCCTCTTGTTAACTGCAAGACTCATACAGCATCTCATTGGTCCAGTGGTAGGCTAGGAGCTGTGCTGAGCCCCTCCAAAGCATTGGATCTCAGGAGGTCAACTCTCAAGAAAAGCTGTGTAACCAGTTACAGTAGAAGCAGGAAAGGCACAAAGAATATTACAGAAATGTGGCCTTTTTTTTTGTTGTTGTTGTTGATGGATTGACTTATCATTAAGTTCAGAAAGCAAAAATACACTTCTTGTCGTTCTCATAAATTCTAAATTCTCTTGTCAGGGTTTTGATGCCATTGTCGGGTAGGCCAGAATAAAGAATGAGCACCTTTCCCCAGCTATTTAAACACATTACAAGGATGAGTAGTTTGGCAGCACTGTAATGCGTGTATTTTTGGAACGACGTGAATTAATGTGATCAATTTTCTTCACATAAAACTAGTGTATGGTTCAGATGGTTCAATTTCTAGTTGAGCTTCTAGTAACAGATATCAATGTTGCTCACTCTGTAGAGAAGAAAAACTTTTCTGAGGCATGTGACTATAAGTGGGGTTGTGAAATATGAGGAAAAACTGAGTTGCTTCTCTGTTTCTTCATGATTTTTGTGAGAAAATAGTTCCCTGTTTTTTTATCTTTCAGAACTACTTTCCTATGCTCTCTGCTTGAATAGGGTAGTGGAACATAAGTATCCCATAGCAACCTGTAGCTACTTTACAAGTCACAGCATCTTGGAGTTTCTTTTCAGGACCTTCATATTAGCACTTAGTGCATCTTTTTAAAGTAAGAGATAGGCCTAGAATAAAACATAATGTAACTTTATCTCATTCTATATACAGTGGTTAAGCTGAAGAAAAAAGCCATCTCAGTTCTACTTAAAAATGCTAACAGTAGTTTAGTGATCTGGCTCTGCAAGCTGTTCAGCAGGCCAACTCTACATCTGTTGGCATAGATAAAAATCTGAATGGAGGTAGGAACTTGACATATATTAATACCTTTGCAGAACTGAGGTTGCAAGCCTTGCAAAGGTTATTCTTGCCAAATGTTCTTGTATTTATTGTGACATTGTCTTTATTGAATTCATTGAATGCAACTCCTCCTCCACCATCCATTTGATTTGCAAATGAATTCTCTTCAAATGTATTCACACCCCTTCTGTATTTGCTTTCCAACACTATTCCAGCAAATTACTGTACTGGCAGGAACATTTAGTGAACCAGCCAATTTTAAGTAAGTAATGCAGGAAGATTCACAAAAACCAAAAATTCTCATTCATAACTGTAAGTACAGTTTTAGGGATAAACCTGATCTTAAAAAGATAATCAGTGAGTCAGCACAAACGTTTTTTTTCTAACCTATGCTTTAGGTTAAAAACAACTAAACTTTCTGGCAAATTATTTATGAAATGCCTGTGTATATTCAATAGATCAAAATTTGTTGGCAGAAATGAAGTTATTAAAATTGATATTTGTTTGAAGATAACTTCTCTAGAGGCAAGATGTACCAAATAAGTTATTTAATACACATCATGCAACACTAGAAAGGGGAAGAATAGTTGCAGTAGTTCTTAGATTTCTTTCTTTCTTACTCAGTAAATAAAAGTAATAAATAATATTCAAAGGCCAGTGTGCTTTAGATGCAATCATACAGCTTTTGTTGCTTATCTGATTCAAAGCTTAAGACTTCAATAGAAAAAAATACGTATTCCTTTAAATGATTAAATTTCATTTCCCTATTTACTGTTACTACTCAATGCAATTATTTCCAATTTAATGAATACTGTCTTACTGTCTACAAATGCAGTGAAACCAAAATACTGTACTTAGAACCAAAGGGTTGCTAAGAGGCAAAAAAAGCAAATCATTATGTGCATGCTGGTATGTTTAATCTATGGAGGTCAAAATTCTTTTGTATCAGTTCAGAATTTTTTTTTGCAGGAAAATCTATCTGGACATATGTATCTAGTTTTTCTTTTGAACATTTTCTGGTCTCTGTCCAACTTTTCTTTTTATCTCCTGCATACCAGCTTCCAGGTATCTGTCTCCTGATGGTAGAGATGTGTAGAGGATTAGTGTCTTGATTGGCAGATTGGCTAACATTCCAGTTCTGTTCATATGGAGCTTCCCTCCATGTTCTAAAAAACTGCACCAGACAAGCTAGAAAAAAGATATTCTATTTCCCTTGTTGCAAAACAACACACGCAACCTAAAATTCAAAAGGTAATCTGAACTAGGATATCTTTATAAATTTCACATACCAATGCAGACAGAATTGTGGATGAAATAATTATTTCTTTTCTTTGTATTCAATAATTTGGAGGGAAGGCAAACTGAAAATGACACAGGGAATGGCAGAAAGCTCAGACTCATCAATTGTATCTTATTGCTAAATGAATAGATCGAAGTCCTTCAATAAATAGAAACAGGAACATTGTCTTTCACAGCCCAATCTACATATTCTGTGACATTCAGTCTGTGAGTGACTACAGATACATGAAATATAGGTGGTAGGACATATGTAGGATAGGACAATATAGGATAGGAGGACAAAGCACTTATAGATATATTTACACACATTTCCCTGCATAACAGCATTGTAGCAGGATCCCACCGAACTGAAGACAAGTTTAATAGAACGAGTAGCCATCATAGAGAAAAATGCTGTGATTATCATATTTTCTTAAACCAAATTCCTTCACTTCTAGTTGGGAGAGCTGGCTAAAACTTTTTAGTCAGTTCGGTCCTAATGCTTTCATGGTCTTTCTATAGATATAATGCCAGAAAGAGAGTGACATCTTTCAAGCAAGGTCATAACGGTTCAGTGTTGCTTTAGTATTTCCTCGACAATGTGAACCTGAAGGGAGTATCCATATGAAACTGGTTCCAGGAGATATCTTGAAGGTAAAGCACTACAAAAGGCAAAAATTTGTTTCATTAAAAACTGATGGGAACAATGTATATAATAGCCTGTCTCTGGTATGACTGAAAAGGAGTTTCATGGTTTTGTGTTTGACTAGCAGACAAATTATCTGTGCCCCATTTTTGTGCAAAACGAACTCATTCAAATTACAAATAAAAGCAAGGTTGGCAGATTGATATTGTAGTGAAAGCTGAAAGCTCATGGTACTGTGAGATGATGAGAACGCTCCAGAATCAACAGTTTGTCTTGTATTACTGGGGCAGGAAACAAAAACAGCTGGTTGGTACAAAAAGCTTTTACCCTCAGTCCATAAATCTAAATTGTTATAAAGCTTTTTAAAAGCTTTTGCATTTCCTACTGTACTGCTTCAAGACAGCAGTACCTAACTTCCATCATGTTCCACTGTCATGGTTTTTCTGTGTGTGTTTTAAGTCTTAAAATTAGAAAATGCCCTACTCAAACATCCTATTAAAATGAAGTAAAGACTGAGAGTGAAAAGTAGTTTCAACAGAAAATCCCTTAGACATTGCTTTTAGAAATATTCCATTAACCTTATCTTTGCAATGTCTTTCCTAACTGTATTTGTTTTTAGGTGGCAGTTGCATTCAATCTCTTTGTGAATGTGCAGCTCCAATGTAGATTTGGTCATGGAAACCCTATGCCTCTATCTTAGATTGTGCCTTGAATCATTGACTTCTGATTGTTTATATCAGCTGCTATTACTCTGTCAGAATTCACATTTAAGGTCTGCTGTAGAAGGGTAATCAGTCAGGAAATAAAGGTACCCACAAAATAAGATTTCACTAGTCTCAAATCTGTTTGGATGTTAGCTGTTCAATTTCACTTCCTGATGGAATGACCACACACACACACATCTGACAGATTCAGTCTTATTACATGAGTTGTTAATATTTCATTTGAATGACCCATACGCACTCACATTGCTTTGTGCACTTTTCAAATTTCTAAATGACTGCGACTTTATCTCAGTCCATTACAGGATGATCCACTGTTCTTCTAATGAATATAACCAGGTCTATTTTTCAGGACTAAATGGGGAAACATTGCTAGTAGAATACTGAAAAAAATATTGCAATAGTACAAAATATTCCTTTGATGATGTTGCTAATGAAATTGTTACGCAAAAATTGCTAAATGATTTGAGTCCGAAGGGATGACTTGCTGCTTTTTTTCCTGAGATATTCCAACCAACAAACCTTGAGAGTACTCATAAAACATAATGTAGCATGAGGTGCACATTAAGATTTGTTGTTTTGAAGTTGCATCAAATAATTGATCAGAAACTATAACTGGGATTACAGAACAAGATCAGAACTGAATTGTAGCAAATAATTGCAAAAATAATTGAAGTTATAAATCCTGAAAACTGGAAAACAGTTCCTTTTAATGCCCACAGGGATGGGACTTGTGGCTTTGATGAGTATTAACACCAGGAGATGAGATGAATGAAGAAGACAGAGGAAGCTTTAGACTGGATTAAAATTATGACATAACCTACCTTAAGAAAGAAAGCAGAACTTTCCAGTCCTTTGTCAAAGTACAATTTTGAGATAAAGAAAGCCTGTTATTTCCACTGCAATGAATATCATTCCTTAGGGATTCTTTGGTCATTTAACAATGGCCAGTTAATAAAACTTTGAAGGTCATATTTCTAGTAGATCTTTTAGGTTCTTAAATTTAAGCACATTGCTGATATACTTACTGAGCCTATCATTCATTCATCAATTAACGCTATGTAGAAATAGACTAAATTTGTATCTGTACGGAGAAAAATGAATAGATTTGTAACAGTCATTTTTATTTGTTAAGTACCAACGTGAATTCAACTCTTCAGTCACTCCGGAGAGGAGGGAGAAGGAGACTAGGACTGGCATTCAAATCACAATTCTTTGGATTCTTTTACAATAAAACTATCACTGTTCATATGAATGAGCACCATTTTAGGGTCACTGCTATAGATCTGTGCACCACAGAGGCACCCGGTCAATCTGCTCACCATTGCCACATTTTGTTTATTTGGACAGTCGAGGGGAGCTCAGACTGCATGTTAATCTTCTTTTTTCTTTTTCTTTTTTCTTTTTCTTTTTCTTCTTCTTTTTCTTTTTCTTTTTCTTTTTCTTTTTCTTTTTCTTTTTCTT